>NC_139935.1:685000-1242500 GCF_963514095.1 Eutrigla gurnardus
TTCTATAATGCAGAGTAAATCCCAGAGCAGTTCAGCAGTGCAGTTAGCCTACAAGTAAAAGCAAATGCCTTGCAGTCTTGGCTGCTCGCCACCAGCTGGTGCTCCAGTCAGCTGTAGGTAAAGAAAAGAACATGTTTTACATACTCTCAAAGCCAGGGGATTGGTTTTGGACCGATGTCAAATTTCTTCCGAAAATTCGAGGAAATCTGAGTGTTTTTTTTTTTTTAACTCGGATGGTGGTGGATGCTTGCCACGGGGTCACACACAGCTCGGAGTGCAGAGCAGCATTAACAGCACATACTGTACTGTGGGTTTGTTGCACATTTAAAACAAACGCTGCCGAAGCTGTGCTGCGAGTTACAAAAAGGTATTTATTAGAGCATTTTAAAGCGTAGACACCTCTGGACATGTGCTCCACTGCAGGTGTTTCATGGGTCAAAAACATAATATGCATCAATGAATTTACATGAGGGTCGACCAGTTGTTTTGTGCGCTTCATTGTAACCTCCGACGTGAAGGACAATAAGCAGTGAGTGACTCGTTTCTGTTAAATACCTGAGGCTGATCCCTTTAGAAAACCAGGTCCTGTATTTGGGTCATTGTATTTGTGTGAGGGATCCGGGGGGCGTGGGAGATGGGGAAGGGGGGGGTCTTGGAGGGGGGTTAGAAGCTCAGCACGACTCACCAATAAATATGCCAAGCTGCTTTCTTTCTTTTTTAAAGGAAGAAAAGAGAGATTTACATGAGCAATATAATATTCTTGTGTGTAAGTGATATTTGGGCCGGGTGTGAAAGAAAACGCCTCAGAGATGAATTGAATAACGGACTGCCCCCTATTGAAGCTAAATAAGAAAATTGAAAGCACAAACGTAGAAATTAATTTCTCCTCTCAGAGTGGGTGGAACAGAGATTCACTGTTAAGCATTTTGTCTAATTGAATTTTGTTTTTCTAAAAAGCTTATGTTAGCGTGTGCAGAGGGAGGGAGGGGGGTCACAGATCCAACTTTCTTCTCCCTTCCACTTATGAACGGTTGTTTTGTGATGACACTACTTTGCAGCCGTACAGTAAGCGTCTGACCGCGGGGCCGAGAGTTGAGATTGTGCTGCATTACGCCCGAGTACACACTTGGCAAGGAGACGTTAGGAGACGTTTGCTAAATCGTACACATCAAAGTGCTTGTGTCAAATCCCCGCAGTCCTTTATGTGAACAGTTCATCCCGAAAAATTTCTAATTTCATGTCTAATGATGCCTATTGAGGCAGCCGGCATGCAATTTTCTTAGAGCGCCGAACAGGACTCCCCCCCCACCCCCCCAATGCTCCAGTATCTTCCCGGTGCAGTGTGTAGGTACAGGGGCCGGCCCCGGCTCATTCTCGACATAGAATATGTTAATGTAATGAATGCCACTTCAATTAGTGCAATCACTTCATGTTCCAAATGGAAACGCTCGCGTGCAAATGACAGCCTAATCTCGGCCACGCTGGATTTTCCTGCCGCCGTAGGAAAGAAGGAAAAAAAGGAGAAAAGTTCATTTGAGTACAGTAGTTAACAATACCTCCTCATCACCTTGAGGCCATATTTAAATCTGCCATTGAAAAGTAAACCCTCTTTTTCACCCGTCTTCCTCCCTTTCTCTGCCTCCCCCCCCCCCCTCCCAATCAAAATGAAACAACCTAGGCCCCCGCTAATTAAGTGTGTGAATATCTGGACCCTAATTAACATATTTGTGAGACAGGCAGACGCAGGCAGGGCCTCGCCGGAGCTCCTGTGTTTGCTCACAGCGTGAGCAGCGCCGCCGCCGCCGCCGCCGCCGCCGCGTCCTCGGTTAAGAAAGGGAAGCGGGTTCGGGCTGCAGGTCTGTCCAGGCTCCTCCAAACAGGGGGGAAGAAAACGCCAGTAATTGGATGACCGTCTTATTATCCCTTTGTTGGTTGCAATTCCCTGATTAGCATTTTGGAATATTTTAAATTATAATCCAGGAATTAGGGGATTTTACCGGGTTTCTCCCCCTCCTCTCTCTCACCTCCCCCCTCTCTCCAATTAGCCCTGATGCTCAGCAGCCGGATGAGTCCGCTGAGGTTGTTTTACACATGTAGCCAGGTAGAATTCATGTCACTTAGCACAGAGGTGAATTAAATAGGATGTCTACACATTACAGCACAACCTTCAGGGACAGCTGATTTACGGAGCTGCAGAAAAATACATGAAATACAGTTAAAGGCTTTCACCTGGATTTGTCTCATCAGCGAGCTCATGAAGTCCTTTTTTCACACAGTCGTACAACACACACACACACACACACACACACACACACACACACCCTCCTCTCCCATATCAAATATTTACACGTTAAATTGTGCAGCTCACAAAGTGTCCATTGTTGGTCGAAGCTGCGATTATCTCCACTGATTTTACAGTTTTTTGGTATTTCTGGGAGCTTCCTGTTTATTTAGGTCAATGGAAGCTGTAAACTGTGTAAACTGTGTAAACTGTGACGCGCTGCAGTAAAGCCAATCCTTTCTCCTGATTGTCTCGCTGACCCCCAGGCATGGTGGGGGTGCACGGCTGCAGCTTCGTGACGAGGTTAGATGGTTCAAGTGTGTGTGTGTGGTGTATTTGCTTGTCTGCGTGGAAGAGAGAAAGTGTGTGTGTGTGTTTTGAAGTGTGTGTGGGGAACGGGGCAGCGGCCCATATCGTCCCAGGCCTCCTTCACTTAATTGCAGACGTAGATTGTTGAGTCAGCGTCGGGCTCTAATCAGAGGCCCCCCCGTCTCCCAAAACGAAACGGGACTTTATTCGCGTAAATTTAGATCACAAGGCGACTGAGAGCGTCTTCCGTTTGTAAAGATCATTAAATGAGTGTTGAAGGACACAGTCGAGTCGAGCCGCTTAAAGAAGTCTATTACTCAGCTCGCTGGGAGACGAATCTCAACAAAAGCTGTTCAACGACTTTCAGACGCTGGAAAAAAGAAACCGCAGCGTCTAAAAATAGATTCACTACTTCTTCCACCAGTAATGGATTAGCGAGCCAGGCACAACGCCCGAGCAATGACTACGTGGTTTTGGACTGGAGGTAAAGTTTGTCTCATTGATCCAGAAATCAGGAAATAAGATTAACGAGCCAATTCATTAATTAAAAAACATAAATACAAGACGTCACTTTAACTTAAACTCTTTGCAGCACAATGTGGCTCATGATCGTCACATGTTGTACATTAACCTCCTGCAGGAAGTGTCATCCTTTCACAATAAAACTCATCACCCCCCCTCGTATTGTGCAGCGTGATAACATGCCGTGTGATGTGACGTTTTAAACAATGGGAGCGTGTTTCTACGAGCTAATCCAAGGTTGAGGACCTTTGACACGAGGCCGAGCTATCAGGCTTCTGCAGGAGAGGAAGTGACTATCAGGACTTCAGGAGCAACACAAAGAAGATGTACAAGTTCACATGTGGAGGTAGTAGGAACTCTAAACCTCCTCAGATGTGTCGGATTCTCTCACTACACAGCTGATTTATCACGTTCACCTACAAGGAGATGTCATCCTCTTTTCCGGTGCCTCCTGAGTCGCACGCCTTCCCTTTTGTCCCGCGTCTCAAACCAACCCAAATTGCATTTGTTCCAAGTGTCACGTTAATGTATGAAAAGTTGAAGATGTCACGGGTGTAATCTGACAGCGGAGGTTTTAGTTAAAGCAAACGTGTCATATTGTTCTTCTATTAGCAGGTCGCCATTGCACTATTAGTGACATCCCCAAGTCAGTGGCGTGTCACCTTAATTTAAAGTTAAGCACTGTGACAGTTTAATATGCCAGGGAGATGAAAGCCGCCTGTGTTCCGGCGCCACGTCAAACCTTTTTCAAATGGGCGATAAATAGGGCTTATTGTTTCAGCAATTGAGAGGAACTGTCTGTCTAATGTGCCTTTATTCCTCCCCCCGTCTTCTCCCCCCTCTCTCTCTCTTATGGAGATTTGTTTTCAGGCTCGAGCGGCGCTACCTAGAGGTTGAAGATTACGCTTTGAACACAGGCTGAGTGTCTGTCAGCCGAGGGTTCGGGCTAAGTTAGAGATGACTTTAAAACGCCCAAACCAAGAAGACAAATCACGGTTGTCTCTAAGCCGCTCCTTGTCTTTTTCCTCCAACCATCAAGCCCCACAAACGTAATCCAGCCCTGAACTTTGACTCACTTACTGAGGACAATGGGCAGCCATGGCAGCACATACAGATCAGTCCTTCAAACGTGGCTCACATGGAACTGACCCGGGTTGATTATTCTGCTCGGGGAAGCTTTAGGCCTCGCCTCCATCTTTAACTGACTCCTGTGAGGGTCCTACCCCCCCTCCCCGGAGGCCACTTCCCCTGTGATCGCCGAACCATGTATACAAAAATGTGCCGTTAATAATTCGGACAGCTTCTGCACCTCGGTGTACCTCCGCCGTGGGTGTCCTCTGACACGTCATTAGTGATGGGGAGCTGGAAGTGACACAGGTTGCTCAACGGAGACCAACTCCCATTAAAAGAAAACACAGTGAAGACCATCCTTGAGACCCCCCCCCCCCTCCCCTTCTGTCCTCAGGCTACAGGTGGGCAATTTTGATGGCTGCACAAAAAGGGGCCTGGGGAATCCTGGCGTGGAGATAAGGAGGACTATTAGACCAGGGAAGGGTGGTGGAGGTGTTGGGTAGCAGGAGAGGAGGGGGCTTCACCACGTCTGGAGAGTCCGTTTGTTTTTCCACACCCCCCTCCACCCTCCAATCTTTTATGCGAGGTGGAGTAAAACGAGGTGCCGTGAAGCTTGAAAGAGTGCCTGACATCTGAAGTCTTCTGATAGCTCCCCGCGATGCTCGGGAAAAAATTAACTCTGACGCCCAGATCAAGCCTCAGGAGCTTAATTACATCAAAGAGAAAGGGATCCTTGTTAGATTCAATCCAAACAAAAAAAAGAAAAAAATCATCAGTAGTTTTCAAGGCTTTGTTTGACATTGAGAAGACGTGGATGTTAAAAATAAGAAGAGAACGTGTGTGTGTGTGTGTGTGTGGAGAGAAAAGAAGAGAGGAAGTTTGTCGTGCAGCGAGGCTCAGAGGAAGAGAAGAAGAGCCGGATTATCAAAAGAAGACGAGGCGTTCGGGGGCGGCGTGTCAGAAAATCAGGTTTGTACACGCTGCCGCTGCAAGGACGCATCAAGTTGAAAGAAGAGATTTAAGTGACCAACACGGATGTCCGGGCAAGACAATGCAGCAGAAAAAAAAGGTAGATTCCCAGCCTCCCCCACCTCCTCCCCCTCCTCCCCCCTCAGCCATCCTATTGACAGGGATGACAACGGTCCCACGACGCACCATTATCCTTGACCGTCAAGCAGACATCAAATGGGCAGGGAGCTGTCCCTGTCAAGACAAAGAAAGAAAAGGCCTCTCAAAAAGTCCAGAGCTGCCGAGAGAAGGGAAGGAGAGACGGAGGGAGCTTGTTAAAGACGCTCCACCTTGCTTTTTCCTCCAAACGGGCTTATGCAGCGCGTACACCAGCCTTGAGATGTTTCTTCTCCAAAGAATCCGACATGAAACCGACGGCTTGTTCTCTCTTCAAGGAGCCGCGCTCTGCATATGTTCACGCCAACCTCTACTCCAAACAAGAAGAGAAAATAAAGTGTGGTTTGAAGAGACATGAAATAAACTGCTCCTCTGCAAACGTCATCTCATCTTTGTGATGTTAAAAAAATATGTTCATTGATAAACAAGAGGTTCCCGTCCCGACTCTTCTCACTTTCATCAGCAGCCGAGTCCCACGTGAGGAAACTCTCGTTGAGCTGAACCGCGAACCAGCTCCCCTTCTAATAATAAATAAAATAATAATAATAATAAAAGGTGGCTCCGGGCGTGCTCTTCATAGCCGTCACCTTTTTCAAATATTGGCGCTGGCGTGGAACGGCAAGAAACGGAGGCTCTTATAGAAAATGAGTGTTCAGAAAGAAAGACGTTTTTATGATTCTGATGGTGGGAAGGCGAATAAAACGTGAACTATTTTATCCTCGTGACTTTCATTTATACATGGAATCATAGTAAATAGTCTGTAGATGTCTTAGGAGAACACATTTGTTTTGGTTTTTTGGTTTTTCTGTATATTTGCCCATTAATACATCATTAGTTTTACAGTCACAACGTTCATACAAATAAATACATTCTTTATGATAAAAACAATCATGAGATGCTAACTGGGAAAAAAAGCTTCCAGTTTGGTGTAAGATTTTGTTTCAATTCTGTTTTACCTGCTAAGATACTTGCTGACCATCAAAGTAAAAAATAATGCCATTTTCTTTACAAGCTTTAAATAAATAAATAGTTGAGTACATTCTGAGAATAAAAGCATGTCCTGAAGATTCCCTCATTTAGATTATTGATATCTTATCTATAAGTGTTTCTCAGTGGTTGCTTTAATAAAAATAGGTATAAAATACAATTCAATACGTTCTCAACCTCCTGAACTTAACTTTCACTCGTTATCCTGTATAATCAATGATAGAAACCTACCTACACAAGAATGGACTGTACAGAAATGAATGTTTTATTAGTGTAACTCTACATTAGGAAACTCATTGACATGCTGCACAAGAGATGTGTGTGATATGTGACTCAAACAGCAGACAATAGCAGTTTTAACTGCTGGCTCCGAGTTACCAGACAGCCTGGAGCAAACGCTCCGACTAGTTGGCTAATTAGATTTTAATGTGGTCCACTGAAGCAGTCTGCTGGACGTTAAAGGCCCAAAATGAAAAAGTCAGACGTTGGAGGATCTGGGCTGATTTAAATCCAGATGTTTGGATGGAAGTGACTCCCACCCTCTGTTCAAAGCAGTCCACAAACGTGAAGATCTCCAAAGTAATGCATCTACTGATGGACAACGCAGGTGAAATTAACTTCTGGTATGAAGTCGTTTCTCTATCATGGGTGATGTATGAGTGACATCATAGCGACCGCATCATATCGTCCTCCCGAGGTTCGGTCGCCGCTAACAACCTCGTTGGCATTCAGCTCTCAAAGATTCATGAGTGGCCCAGAGAGACGGGCCGGTCTAATCACGGGGAGAAAAACACCACAGGCCATCGCCCGGCTCGCAGTTTGCCGAGTTCAGCCAGACGCCTCATAATAGCGTGCTTAACCTTTGAACGAGACGCGCGCGAGGCCAACTCCTGTCGGCCAGACGTCTCGTCAGGGTCCCGTCTAGCCGGCGAGGCCTCCGCCATCGCTTGAGCTCTAACCATCAATAGCCAGATCAACCGCAGGCCCGGAGGGCGGAACAGGGACCCCTACTGGGCGACTCGCTCGACCCCCCCTCCCGCTGGCTTTAGCCTTCATCCCTATCTCTATAGAGGAGGGAGGAGAGGCGCCGTGGGTTGTCGTGGCGACGGGCTCAAACGCCTTTTGTCGTGACCGTCTCTGGGGGAGCAACAGCCTCTTATACCTACATACATTACAAGGTGCTGATCCTGGAGCTCCTCAACACAACAACACCTTCTAGTAATAAACATAAAAACATCTCAAATGAACTCTCCCATCCTAGTTCTTACTACTTGGAGTATTGGAGAAGCCTCATCCATCATTAAGGTCCCTCTCAACACCTCCTTCATATGGAGAATGAAAACCACTCTCAGGGTCCCACAAGAACCCACATCTCTGAACCGTCCCTGTATGAGTCCAGGTCGGGGGTCAGGTGCTGTAATAACACCTTCCTGCCTGCCTCACAAAGCCAGCTACGTGTCTGCATATCTACTGATGAACTTCTCAAAGTATTCCTAATTGGACTGGACACGGAATAAAGTTGGGATGGTTATTTTTGTTGTGCATATATTCGTAGAGGGAAAAAATGATGTTTATGACTTCTGAAGAAACATTTTGGCAGCCAACGGTCATTAAGAGGAGTCCCGCCAAGTGAAAAGTTGCACTCTTTACCAAAATACACACAGAATCAAGACATAAATACTCAGAGGGGAAATGCTGCACGCTTGCCTGAACTGACTCCAGCTCTCTATCATAATTTCATTAATTGCTCCTGAAGTCTATGATATAGCGAGGAATGCACCAACTGTGAGGAGAGCAAACGTATTATCCTGCGCCAAATGTGGAAAAACAGTTTTATTTAGAATATTTCCACTCATGATATCACGCGTCATAAATCCAGACAAATATCGCCGTTATCGCACTCAAATCTCTTGTTTTTCAAATTATTAATATATAAAAGGTCCCAGATATCATAAAAGCGACTCAATTCTCAAACGATCACATTCATATTAAATAAAAAACGCGATGTAATTAAAGTCTCATGGACTGCAGCTTCATATTTATAGAGAATCCTGCAAAATGTGTCCATAACAGCAACGATACACAATAATGTGTGATTTTAATCCTAAACACGGTGATTTTAGATGCAGTAAAAACATCTTATTTCGCTGAATAAATGAAGGTGTTTAAGCATCGAAAATGTTGTTTTGTGATTTATTTAGATGGATGGTGTTTACATACCTGACAAGTATTTTAAATGTATTTCTCTTAAATTTGGGATATCGTGTTCTTCACCAAAAGCAAATCTGCCTTAAAGGCACAGTGTGCAGTATTTTGGGGGCTCTATTAGCAGATTCATATCTATGTTTTGTGAGAGTATAATGCCTGAAACTAAGAATACATCTCCATAAGGAGCAGGTCCACCATGTTGCACAGCCATGTTTCTACAGAAGCCCAGAAAGGACAAACCCAACACCCGTTTAAATGTCACCTACGGGCCACCGTGGTAATTGTAATGTCATTTAACCTTCACTATAAAAGGAGGTACTAAACACTGAAAAACACAGAGGCTATACGAGTTATTCCACATTGCACTGAGCGGCTCTGGCTCGACCACGGAGAAGAGAGTTGGCCCGATGCATGCTGGGAGAACGGGGAGGATCAAACAAACAAAAAGAGAAGAAAAGTTTTCAACACAAAACCCCTCAAAATAAAGAAAGACGAGCCCTGCCACGGCTGCACACTGTACCCGTCCAATTTGCTTTGTTCCCAGTCACCTGCCCCTGCCATCACAGGGGAGCCACTGGGGGCCATGTTGGGGCCATCTTCGCTCCCATGGCCCCGTTCCTCGCCACAGCCTTTAAAGTCCTGCACTGCGATGTGCATGGCCTTGATGTTTGCCTTGTACCCTACATGCAAAGCTATCATTATCCATGCCTCTTGACAATCGCAGGCCCAGTCTTTGTTACATCTGCAGCTCTTTGCCTCTGGCTATGACATGACTGCACGGTTGATCTCTTCTCTTTTACATATCGCTCCCTATGTCTCTCTTTCTCTGCCTTTTCTGCTCTCAGCCCCAGCACCGTGTTTTTACATCCAGCTCTGATATGACTGACTTGGAAACATCTTTTACCTCTCAGCCTGCGTGACACCTCTGCTGCTTTGATGCGGTTTTTTAACTGTTTTTTGGAGATAAATCCTGCAGTGCAGAAGAAGAAACGTGTATTGATGTTCTGACAGGTTATTGCTCAGGTTTGCATTGTGTTGTTCCACTCCGTTTCAGACTGTAAACGCCAACGGCTTCGGTGAAACAACAGCATAAGTTATTCATCGTCTGTGAAATCACATCAAAGAACCACGGATTTTAGGAATGTTTGAAAATGTTTGTGTAACAGCCACCGTCGGAATCAGAATCTACCTTTCACTTCTTACAGAAAGAGATCTCACTAGCAACGCCAGATTCCTCTCTTTGTACTCGGATCCTCTTTGGGCTAATATGGGTCACCGGCACAGAGCAAACAGCAAAGAGATGAAATGCTGTTGCAGGCCGATCCCCGATAAACACAGACGCGTCCAAATCCATAAAAATGAGGAACTCGCCCATTCACGTCACACATGATGTCCACTGGTTTCATTTAACTAGCTCACAACCTCCGTAATGTCTGAACACAACGTGTCCAGGTTGAAAACAGACACGCGTGCTCTCAAAACAACATTATCCAAATGGAGTCCATGAATTCAGAGCGTCGTTTGCAGACGGAACCATCTGGAAAGTCTGCTGGATCACAAGTTTGCTGTATCGCTGCAACTTTGGACGAGGACAACAGCGGAAATCTCTCAACCACAACCATTTTCCACGACAGACAGGATATCAGCAGCTCTTTAGAAGATTATTAGTGACGATTAGTCCTCCAATATTTCCCTTTCAGCAACAGTGTGTGAGAGGAGGAAGTGATGAAGAGGAGAAGTCGGAGAGCAATTAAAGTGCCTCCCGAACTCAAACGTGTCTGTTTGTTGATGAGCGTCGGAATAAAACAATCTTTAGTTTGTTAGAGAAGTTGTTGTTTTTCCTCCGCGATGGAAGTCACCGTGCACTACAAAGTCAAGTCCAATCAATTACACACATCTCCAAAGTGCTAATGCACCCCAGAGTGCAGTCATTACATTTGTATTCCGGTCCAAATCTCAAAAAGCTTTTAATTAGTTTAGCCTCCAGTCTGCCAAAGCTCGCCTGACCTTCGCTCTCCTCCTCCAGCTTCGGCTGTCTGCTTTGGATTTTTGTTTCTACAAAAATCCTCAAAAGGACATCTCGGAAACTGATCATAGATCTGCTATTATTATTAACAAGGCATAACCTTTACTACCTTTAGCACCGGCAGATAACCTCCAACCCCCCCCCCCCCCCCCACACACACACAGATCACAGAGAAACGCCACTTGGGAAGTCAACAGCTCTCTCCTCGTCCACCACAGGAGGCAGCCGCTGGCAGCGTTTCACAAGCCCACCACTGGTCTTCAGACGAGGACCTGCAGCTCCGGCAGAACCCAGACCAGGACTCAGAGGCCTCACCACTGCTCTGCCCATTACAAATCCAGAAACTCAAAGCAGCAAAAACATGCCAACAAGTTGCTAAATATCCGGAGACGATGATGTAATAAATGTTTGACATATTAAACCTGCATTAACTGACAACTTGGAAGAAAACATCTGCTTTTTAAAATTCTCAAGCTAATCCTTCCAAAACACGAGTATTTCACAGATTACAATCTACATTTTTCCATCCACATGTCTTTAAAAATCAATGTTGAGCAATGGAAATGTGGATTTATTATTTACTTCTATGTCGTTGATTAAGTCGCTGCTGAAAGACGTTTCAGGTTCATACGAGCTGGAGGAGAGGACGGACATGAAACACACGTTTTTTTGGCAGGCTGCAGATCCAGAGCGAGCGAGAGAGAAAAGGAACACAGTTGCATGCAAAGTGCGCTGATTAACTTGCATTGTGTTTCGGCGTTGCTTTGCTAACACTGTGCACTGCATTTAAATGGCGTCCAAGACGGGGAGGGAGGGAGGGAGCGCTCCACACCAGAGAGCATCCAACCTCACAGCTCCGACTCTCTATGTCTATTTCAACCCGGGGAAATTAATAATGAATGCATCCTGTCCGATTTAATTTGGGCTCTAATTAGGTCAGGAAAGTTTTGGGAGCAAAAAGGTACAGTCCGGGGCCACGTGGTCGGCCCCTCTCAGCGGGGAAGCCACTTTCATGTGGCGGGGAAAAGTTGAGCGTGGAACAGAGGGATGGAGGGGGCCAAGGCCGGTGCCAGCAGCGCCAGCACAGGCACCGAGGGCCAAAGCTGGAGACAAAGATAATAACACCAAGAAGTGGCAGCTTCAGAAAGACAGAGGAGGGGGGCGAAGCCACCGGGGAGATATCAACTGTGGGCCCTCACCAAAAGAAGAGAGCTGTCAGTCTGTTTGTTTGGCCTGCGACCGCTGAGAAATGATTATTCCCTTTTAATTACAATTTGGAGAAAAGAAAAGCAGGCGCTCGGGCTGAGGACGCCTCCTCGGCCTCCAGACGGGCAAAGCGGCGCTGCCCAGACCGCACAGCGCCGGAGGACTCGCCGAGCAATGTTATCACCTTTCACACGCCGCCGAGCCAAAGAGTAAACGACTTTGATCCGACTGCGAGTACACTTTGGCCAACTTGGGTGGCACTGTGCAGTTTAAAAGGAGAAAGTCTGGCAGAAGGAGTTCAGAGGACTGGAGGGAGGAGGAGGAGGAGAGGGGGGGACAGATGAAGGTGACAGCTATAGAGGTTAACCTCGATTTCAAGTCCCAGTGGGGTTGTAAACTCCCGCAAGGCTAGATATCACTCTGATCTTTCACATGGAGCTCAAAGATATTGTAGCAGACAGCCAATAATATCTCTGCAGGACAGACGACGTACTTCAAATATCCACAACAATGTGACACACGTGTATTTTAGTTTAAAAAGTCTCGAATACATCTGAATAACAAGTTCTCTTTACGTCTAAAGATTGGCAGACGGCGGCAGCTCCCCTGATTCAAACGCTGCCAGCCTGCTTAGTGGAGGCGATCCAGATGGAGTATCAGTTCAAGTGCTGTGAATGTGCCTGATTGGAAGGGCTCAGGCATTTGTTGGAGGGGGGGGGGGGGGGGGGGGGGGGACTCAAACTCAAAATCAGGTCCAGATGTGGTGCGTTACCTGAACATAACCCCAAAACTGAATCTACATTTCTACAACAGGATATGAAAGATCCTGATGCAAAGTCCCTCCAGAAGAAGAAGATCAAATAATATCTCTAATATATCACAGCTATGGAGGAATAAAGCAGGTAGAGGGATGTGTATTAATGCCCTTCTGCTTTGATATCCTGCAGAACACAAACCACCGGATGGGACTTAACCTCTCCCTGCTCTGCAGGACAAACAGCACTCGTGTTTACTGCTGCACTCAAATAGTCGGAAGCCGAGGAGGTAAGCAGTACGTACAGTAAGCTGTTGTTTTATCTGATTACAACACGCTTTGCACTGTAAAAATGTTTGTAGCTCCGGGAACAAAAATATTCCTTCATATACAAAAAAGTGTTGATACTCATCAGTGTTTCCTCCCCGAGTCAAATGAAGCCTTTGTGAATTCATTTAAACAAGAGGAACAGGAAGCGGACCTCTTTTAGGGGGAGGGGGGGGAAATTATGAGTGAATGAATCCAGTTTCAATCAAACGTTAAGTGAAAAAAGAGGAAGCAGGAAATGCATTTAAGAGTTGTGGCACGAAACAAAGTCGACCTTTTTCCCTTTTTGCCTGTGTGGAGTTATTCCGGCCCAAACCTGCTCCCAGATTTTAATACCACTAGACCTTTTTCCCGTCCTTTGGGAGCAGCAGAAGTAGCGAGATATAATCCTTTTCCCTGCAGAGAACGCCTGCAGGAGAGAAGACTAGCAGCGAATCAAATTATTCTCCTAAGATGGTATGACCTTAGCTACACTTTATTCAAGGCTTCTTACCTCCACAATTTAACTGGTGTTCTTTTTTCCCTTCTTCCCCTCGACAACTTCTCGCCATGCATGAATCACAGGTTAAATGCATTCCTTTCAGCGGCGGCGCACCCCGGCGACGGGAATATAATTACGTTTTTACAAGTCGACTCTTATCTGCAGCCTCCTTCATTTCCCGCCGACTCTCCGCGCATTTTGAGGGCTTTTCAGAAGTACTTTACGGTGTGTCAGTTCGCCGTTCCTCCGTGTAAATGCACTATTGTATCACTCAAAAGGTCTCGCTCTCCATATCAGAGGAGGGGTAGGGGAATAGTGTAAATAACCTCCGTAGTGCTGCTTTGTAAGTGTAACATACACAAACTGCACAACATAATGGCGTCTAAGTGGTTTCTTCACATCCACACTAACGACCTCTCTGATAACACCACAGTTAAATCACCTTTTGTGTGTCCTTCGAGCCGACATGGAACGAGCCATCAAATATCAGAATTTGGCTTTTCTGGTGTCGCTAAATGACAACAAACAAAAGCAGAGCCGTCATTACTCGTCCAAAAGGCATCGTGGATTAACGGCATAATAAAATAACACAATATATTATAATCATTTTCCTTAAACCTAACCAAGCAGGGAAAGCTCACGTTGCTGCAAATTCATAGGAGAAAAAAGCTGTAAATGAAAATTCTCAATTAAATAATGAAAGTAGAAACATAACATTTCCTTATTATTGTATTATTATTGTAATATGTGCACCAGATGATGCTGTGTGTTTACATATTAAAGATGAAGAAACCACACAGTTTGAGATACTGTTTGTCCTTTCAGGCCTGCATGTTCACGACGCGGCGTCCGTGTCGAGTATATCACTAAATGCTTGAATGCTCTCAAATTGCTCCGCCGAGGTTCCCAGTGGCCGGCAGCAGAGCGCTGTGGTTGGACTGGGCAGCTCCCAGGTGGGAACGGCTGCAGCGATATGAAAAGAGACGGCTGAATAAAGATTTGAAAATGAGATAACACAAACACCCGAGGATTCGCTGTGACATCCTGTGACACCGACATTATTCATTCCTGAGTCTGGAGAGAAAATACTTGTTTTACTGCATCGCTGAATGCAGCAGAGTTATGGAAACAAAGAAAAATAACGTGGTGGTGATTCTCTGAGACAAAGGATGTGACGACTCGGCTTCAATTATAACACTCAGGCTCCAGTGATTTCCCCTCCGTCAGACAGACAGGTGTCTCCAGGTAGAGAAACCCGACTGTGGCTCCCTGGTAAGCTTTATCAGCCTGTCTGTGTTTAATCAGCTGCTATTGTTAATGCTGTTGTGTTGCTCATTAGCTGCTATTGTTAACAAGCACGTTTAATTATGCTAGTTATGTTGGCGGAGCTAAAAACAAAATCATAATAATAATAACCCCCCCTAACCAGAGAAGGGACAAAATAAGACACAGAATAAAAAGAAATTGTGACACAAACAGAAAAAAGCTGTGATTAAAAGCAGAGACTAAATAAATAAGAGAGAAACAAAGATAGACGGACTAAAATAGCGCATGTAAATCAAAAACAAACAGTCTTTGTGTGGTGAAATACCTGGCGGGCGGGCGGGCGGCGGCTGCCATTTCTGCAGTTAGTTACCGTGGATCCCCGGGGAGACCCTCTCGTGGGTTTCCTAAAACATGACAGCAGAGGAGGAAACACAACACGGGCGTCAGGAGGCTCAAAGCAGCGAACACATTATCCCCCGACTGTTACGTAACCTTTCACAAACAGCGAGGTGGAGGAACATCACACCGCCGTCGCCGTCTTTCAAGTCACATTTAGAAACATAACTGGCTGATCGGAATCAAAGCAAAGAGACTATTTTTGTCATGTTGGGAACATTGTTTCCCTTTAAACGCATTTTGAAGAAAAGGTGTTTGAACTGATGAACAAAAGAAATGTGCAGATCTGGAATCAGCTGATCATTTCAGCAGCATAAAGCCAGACACGTCAGCTGAATTAAAAGTTCATATCTTCCATCACTTCAGTGCATCGCTATGACGACCGCCCGTTAAGCTCCGCCCACTGACGTTTCCCCTCCAACCAATGAGGTTGGACAGATTTTTAAAACTGCAGGTCCAACGTGCGAGTGTGTTCCTGCAGGGGGAGGATATTGTTTGTAGGTGTGATTATGCAAATAAAGCTCTGACACAAACTTGGACGAGGAATCGCTCATATGGCGATGCCCCCCCCTCCACACTCCTTGCTCTTTACCTTGAGGCAGGAGCTTATCTTATTTGCCTGCATTTTTTTAAAGAAGTGTCAGGATTAACATAAGCACCTCCGCCATTGTGCTCCCACTCAAAATCATTTTATCTGCCTGCTCTCTCGGGGACACGATCGCCGTGTTATCAGGTAAGACCTCCTCCAACCCCCAGCAGCGTATGGAACGTGCCGCCCCTCGTTTGCCAGGTTATATTTAGCAGAACACCACTTCATCCCCGTCTCAGAACGGAGGGAGGATGACACAGAAAGGCCCTCGGGGAGGGGGGGGCACAGAAATACCAGCTGGTGGAAAGGTACAGAGGAGGATGAAACACTTCTGAAATACTGCGTCACAAATACCAATGATTCTTTTACCTTTTTTTTTTTATGTTTCCTGTGTTAAAGAGTTTTTAAACGCTCCCTTTTGCTCTGTGGAAATTGACCATTGAGGGATTTTTTCTCTCTCTCTTCTGGCATGTGAGGTCGACAGGAAACAGAACAGGAAATGACATAATGGTTGTTTCTCCCATGCCCAGCTGCTCCCCCTGTATGACCTCTGTGCCTGTGGACTGGGAGCAGGAGGAGCCAGCTTTACTGTGCTTTTAAATATGTTATTTCTATGTTATCATGAAATCATGTTAGCGTATCTGAATGAAAGTCTACCATTTGACTGAGTTAAATCAGGTAACTAAGTTCACATTCGTATTTTTGATTCTGAGGATAACAAGCATATTGTTTTGTTATTGCAAATAAAGTGGTTAAAGCCCAACGATCCCTGCTGTGTGACTGGACCATAATTACAGGATATAAAAACTCCCCCAGAACAGTAAAATAAATAAGTCTCTCATCCAGTAACATGGTGTCACTGATGTGATGCATGCATCCAACGCGGGGGCCAAACATGCCAATAAGGGTCTTTGCATGCATGAAGGGGGACTTTTTAAAATCATGTCCAAAAATATCCAGAATGAAACACAGGAAGTGGCTTTTTTTTCTCCTTCAAAGCAAAGAAACAGGAAGTGACTTTTGTTTTAAACACCTAACACACAATGTGCTTTCTGATAATAAATATATGAATTCTGCTGAGATTTGGTGACAACCTTAATGTGACCTCTCATTTCTCCAGCGTATCCATGGAGACAAGCCATTCATTTGACCTCAAGACTGTTGATATTTGTAGCGTTGAATTAATAAAAATATACTTTAGAAATCGGTGAAACAAAATGAAACATAGGACTGAAAAACTTTTCCTACGACGTGACGAACGCCGAGACTCTCCTGTATTTTGGACGTGAGCGACGGACGCCAAGATATTTTTTCCAAAAGCTCCTCAGCTAATTAGGCACAGTTTGCCGTCTCATCCACATTCTCTTGACTGGGGCAATGAGAGAGAAACCTCTGAGCCAAAGTATAATATGGACGTTTGGCCCCCCTCCATCTGCTGAATTTGTGCACAGCGGCTTAATTGGGGCCAAATATTGTCAAAAGGCTCCTCTCGTGAACATGCACTATTAGTTTGCCATAAGGATCCAAACTTTTAACAAACTAAAGCTCAGTTTTCTGGTTTCTTAAAAAAAAATCCTCCCTATAATATCATCATATGCTGCAGCATCACGAAGCAAAGGCTCCAAAATGACCATAAAATTCACTGCACACCTCTAAAAACTATAACCTTCAGAGGTGGGATTTACTGCACAGCTGCCGTTTCACAGGTTTAATTAGGTGTATCTAATAAACGGAGTATTTAGTGTATAGACGTGCATTTGTTGCTGTTGTCTTAATACATTTAGGATAATTAACATTTCCATTTCATTACGATTATTACTATTATTATTATTATTATACAACAATCAAAGTCATCCCATGCTACTGTCAGTAAAATTCAACAATCCCTGCACAGATGTTTCCCAAAGCGCCGTGTCTTCATTCCTGGCGGGATTTTAATGTGAAACATCTGCAGGAATTGTTGACTTTTATTTGCAGAAGCTTAACACCGAAGAGTTGCACATTTTAATTTAATGAAATCAAAAAGGTGATTTTTTCAGCTTCTAAATGGACTGCACTGTCAATTACTGAAATAATCTTAATATCCTTTTTGTAAAATAATCAGTGAACTGCTCCTCTTTTCTTTTTTATTTGTGAACAAATAGAATTAATGAAATATCATTAAAATCTGCTTTTTCATCTACAAAATGTGATTTTGCACGGCGAAGAATCTCCAGAAGAATTAAATAAATATGAAAAAATTATTATTTAACTGCAGCCAAGTTTTTCGGTGGTATCTATAGCAACAATAACGGTCCTGTTAAGTTCCTGAAACTCAACATCTCCTCGCATCTTTTGTTCAATGTGGAAATTCAGAGCGTAATAATGATGGTGTGAATCAGAGGAACGCTGGCTATTATCAATTTCCAAACTTACAAAATGGGTTTGAGTGTTTCCTGTCATCACAGAACAAATTATTGTGATTTCTCCCAACATGGATTTAAGTTATAGAGGAACTAATGCGACCCTTTCAGCTAATAAACACTTATTCCATTTCAGTAAAACCCGTATTTGTTTTACGAAGCAAAGCGTTTTGTTTTGTTGGAGCCACTCGGAGCTGTCAGAGTCTGAACCGCGTCCTCCCGGGGTTCAGCCTGATAGCTGTGCATTACTGTCACTCACTCACACACACACACACATTAATATGCTCATGCATGTGCACACACACAGCTCCTCACAGTGTACATATATGGTATCTACACACGCATTCATACACCCATTTGTTTGTCCATTACAGCTGGTCCACACACACACACATATCTGCACCTATTCTCACACACACACGTAGAGTTTGTTTTTTAAAGCATCATATTTACGTCGGCGATGCTGCCGTGTCAGTTATAATCTCCCGACACATTTACATAACATATATTACCCCGCTGTGTTGACGGCCAAGTAAGTACTCAAGCTCATCCCGGTCCCTTTTCATATTTACGGCGTGACTGATTTAAGATGGACTGATTGCGGGGATTTAATTACGGGGGACACAATGGCCACACAATTCTGTTTTCTTCCCTTCCCTTCTTGCGAGGCGCTGACACGCCGCACACTCGGCTGCACACTGCCGAGGAATGTTTTACACTCCAAATGAGCTGTGCTTGCAGAAGAATTTAATTTGATCTGCCGCTGTAATTGTGCTCTCAAAAAAAAAAAAGGGGGGGAAGAAAAAGTGTGTGTGGAGGAGGGGGGGTGCTGGGGTTGGGAGGGGTCGCAGTGCGTGCAACTTTAAAATGTAATATGCACAAAAAGTAAATTAACTGAAGAGGAGAGGCCCTTGTGATGTGTTGACACTTGCACTGGGCTCGCTTACAGGGAAGAGTGGGAGGGGGAGGAGGGGAGACAGGAAGGGGGTGAAGAAGAAGAAAAAAGGGAGGGAGGGGGGAGAAACGGCCATGATAAAACACCACAAAGAAAAGCGTTATGAATTTTATTAATGACTTGCAAGACAGTATGCAAAACATCAAAGGTCCACGGGAAAGATTAATGACCCTGTGTGAGACTGTTTAATTACCTCCAGCTAATTAGATTCTTGACCAAATTTTTAATATCTGCCTTCGTGCCCGACGCCTAATTGAGATTCCACCATATTTATCAATCTCTCAAAAAAAGAAAGAAAAAAAAGCCCCTCGGTGTTGCTTTATTTGTTGCCTTCAGCCGTTCTCATGCTGCTCTCTCTGACACTTTGTTGCCATTTAAAGAGCCATTATGAGTTTCTCCAGGTTTTCCAAAAACAGAAAAGTAGACCCCATGCTTATTGACTCGCCAACGCAGGAGGAGGGGCTGCTATCGACCTGATCTGGGTTTCTAATGAAGTGCGCTCGCTAACAAACAGACTTAGCCAGCTCTGTCAACTCTCCTTGTCGTGCCATAATTCTCTTATCTGGACCTGAGGAGGAGGAGGAGGAGGAGAGGAGCTCTCCGAGGAACCGCTGCTCTCCATCTACGTCTCCTTTCGCCTCTCCTTCCATTCCGCTGCTCCGGATAATCCGGATGCTGTTTACCAGCACGCACACACACACACACACACACACACACACACACAGTTTCATCTAAATCATTGCCTTTGAACTTCCAGTGCATATTATCTGTTGTGTGACCCTGTTGTTGTTGTCGTCGTCGTCGTCATGGCTGCGGCTGCTGCAATAATTGCACTTGGATTATTGCAGTGGAGTCAGAGAGGACTCTCTGTGGTTATTGGTCGCGCCGTTTCAACGTCTCCAAGTCGAGATTGTGACATTAAATGTTTCTAAGGTCCTGGACCTGGAGGTCGCAAGGTCATTACCGGGGAAGGAAGTAAGGAAATAGTGAAATTAAATCAGGTTTAATAATCACAATTTTCTTGACAAAAATATACAATAACGTCCAAAACTGAAGTGTGACATGTTGCCATTTGAAGACACTTTGATGTTATTCTAAGATTATCGAAATCTAAAGGCTTTTCCACCTTTTTTGGTTTGTGCAGCTGCCAGGTTTATTTAAATCCAGAGCTCCAAATTCAGCAGTAAATGCCTCTGTGATCAAGCTTTCCTCAAAAAGATGCAAATTGTTGGCGATGGTTGACATTTGCATTATTTTTTTCCCTCCTTGAGAAGTATTTCTACATGGCTGTTGTTTTCAGACTTATTTTTAATGACTTGAGGAGCATTTTTTGCACGAGGAGGTGTCACACGCTGGGATAAACATTTTAGAAACTCGTCTGTTGTGTGGACTGGCACGGCCACGCACAGCACCATCTGCTGCCTAAACCTCCCCATTACAATAGAAACCCACTTCCAGAACAAAAACCAGCCAGGCAGCCCTGCAGCACTTCACTGTGAAACCCTCTCAGTGTCAAGTTTCACAACGCTAGTGAGAGGAGGGGGGGTCAAGCCTTAATTAGCATGCATTCGTTATGTAGATGTATCTAAAAAGGTCTCTTTCCCCTTGATACCCTCTCATTTTCCCCGGACCATTCTTCCCCCATCTCAACATCAGGGTGTGCTCAACACTCCTTCTTTCACTCCCTCCGTCTATTCATTTCCATCTGTCTCTCCGTCTCTCTTTAAAGACGGAGATCTAAATAGGAGTAGATCACCTCCCTCGCTGGCGTTTCATTAGAGGCAATTAGAAAGCCGACGCTGCAGCGTCCCATAAGGCTCGACGGGGAGAGGAAAGACGCAGGCCGCATTAGCTCGTTGAGATGAAGTATGTATGACAACGCTTTCATCAATGCGCAACAATTCCTCGCCGACATCTCCGAGCTGAGTGTCAGAGGTACCATTCTGACAATTATGACAATTAACACTGTCAAAATAAAGCCATTAGCTTAGCGAGAGGGCAAACCAATGCACTTAATTACAGGGTTTTCTGTCAAAATGGATTCCCTTCAGACAACTTCCAAACCGGGCAGGGGGGGGGGGGATTCAATAAGTTGAACGTATGACGGAGGCCGGGGTGAAAGAGCAGACATCTGCCGCTGTATTATGGCTGGCCTCGGGTCCATGTACCTTCCTGTCCAGTGAGCAACGCATTTAAACTAAACGCGCTAATTAAATCACACACAAAATACTTATTTTTAAATCAACTTTTGCGAGAGGAAGTGCTCTAAATGTCTTCCCTTCCCGTCTTATCTTCGATTCTGAGACAAAAGCATCTTAAGTGTTCATTAATGCCTCCTATATCTTCTTCAGAAATGAGATTTGGCATCTCGGTGGCATCTGAAACGACTCAAACAACGGGGATAAATCACAATTTGTAAGAATGCTGATCCTGCAGGCCGTGTCCACTGGATCCCACAGGAAACTTGACTTCCTCAATAAAAGAACAAAAGAGGGATCAACACTAGTGAACCATGCAGAGACGTAGAGGACATATACGCTGGACAGAGGGGGGGTTGTGTCACTCTCACAGACAAACAGAAAATACAGTAAAACGATGCAGGATTGAGTTTTGTCACCTTTAAAATATGCAGCAGCGCACATCTGTCTGCGACTTTGACGTGACAATGTGGAAATACAATTACACAATCTCAGGGGAAAACCCCGGCCTGTCACATTACATCCATTTACCTCGGGTCAAAGCCAAACGTGCCCCGCCCCCCGGTCTATCTGTCCATCTATCCAACATCTCGGAGTGGATGAGGTCATTTTCACACAGCAGATAGGGCATCTGTTCTAGGTACCAGATTACCTCCAATGACTCCCTGCTCTCGTTTACGGCGTGTACCCGTTTACATCCACAGAAACATCATGTTGGGAGGATCAGTGTCATTCACATGCAACTGTAGGGTCAAAGCTGACCCACGTTAATGCATTGGGATTGTTAAAGACAACAAATATCCTCCTTTAATTATAATAATACGGCTATCATTTTGAATCCTGCAGATTCTGTCCATGTATTTTGCTCACACAAGGAAAAATAACCATAAAGATGTAGATTATTTAATTTTTTTGAACGACACCCAGAATCTAATCTCTCTCTCAGGACATTAAAAACACATCCCACCCGTTCCTACGATATTACCCTCATTAACAAACTAAATTCCAGCCATCAGTGCCCAAAGGTCACGGTGGTTTCCTGAAGGCTGTGACCCTGAAACAACCTCGGGCGTCCAGATCAAATAGCAGTCACGGTGAGGGAGGGGGTCAAAAGCCGAGGCCAAAACCTCACTTCTGTAGCAATCACCGTTCGCACCAGAAGCGGCGAGGGAAAGCCGTTCCGGGTCAGCGAGGAGCGTTCTCTCAACGCCTTTCTGATTTGTTTGTAATTAATGATCTCAAACACAACAAGCGATAAAACGTGGGGGAAATAATTGATTGGTTCTTTAAATGTGTCCGTGATTAGCAAATGGGAAACATTCAAGCGCCTAAAGGGACACAGGAAGAGTTGGGGGGGTGATGACTGTCGACAAGCTCATGCCTTTTTATAAAATCTATCAGACAGCAGTAGCAGTTAGTCTGCTGTTACTTCACCATATAAACCCATATCAAATTGTTAGCACATGTTCCCAGTGGGAATTAAGCTGGTTTATGGCCACTAGAGCCAACAATCAAGAGCATTATATTTCTCTGTTCCAACGCACACGTGCTCACAAGTACCAGCAAACAGACGAGAATCACCACCTTGCTGGATTTAAACGCCTCCGCTAACTTCAAGCTGCAGATTACATCCATGTCTGTTTTAAATGCCATCACTTCATCGTTTAGTCAGCGAGTCCAAGCCGATGTCGGAGCCAGAAGTCACCTTGATGTTTGATGTCCTTGAATTTGGGAGAAACGCCCTGCAGGTGCATCGTGAATACCTTTTAAACTAACACTCGTTTTTTTTTTTTAGTTCTGGCCTAAATCTTCCAAACAAGTTCAGACAAACTGAATTAAAAGATTGCGTAGATATCCGTTATGCCCACCAGGAAATGCCTGCATGTGCATTACAATTAAATATATATATATTTCATTCTTCTCCCCTCAATCTGATTTCCTGAGTTCATCCACATCTTGATGGAATCAGCGTGTCTGTAAATCAGACCGAGGAGAGGGAGCGCGGCCGCCGGAGCCCCTTTTTACGGTTTTTATCAGGAAAGGAAGCTGATGACTCCCTTCAGATAAGGATGGGAGCCCTTCACTTAAAGCCCCGCGCTAATAAATGAATATGTTCTCCATCACGCCGACCGCTTATTGTATTTCACTGAGGCAAAATGCAATTTGTATCATTTCTGTGCCACACATCAAAAGGAAGTGGGCCGCGCGGCGATGACTCACCGCACCCAAACGCTCTGTTTCCAATCGCAGAACATCAGATATCAGCTTTTCTTGCTCGTTTTCTTCTTTAACATCTCCATTTTGCTTGATAAGGCCGTGAGCAGTGACGGTAAATGGGCCGGATAAGTCGAGGCAGAAACGGTGACATGGTCCTTCTGTTGGCGGGTCGGCCCGTCAGCTTATCAATAAATGACATCATCTGCCCCCCAGACGTCTCTCTGCCTGTCACATCCATGGCACTTGAAGTCAGGACAAAAAAAGGAAAATAATAAATGTCTATTTTTCCCATTAGGGCCGTCTGGACGGATGATGGAGTCGGAGACGCTGGGGACAGTTTGTCTGTCTGTGGACGCAGAAACTTCAGAAACTCCTGACAAACACGTTTAGTACAGTCACAAAGGAATCAAATCATGTTGAGCAGAATCCATAACAATATATGAGAACAATTAAATAAACAGATTATAGGACAAGTTTTAAGAAAAAGTTAATCCGACAGATTTGTCTAAAACGGAGTAAATTAGATAATAAACTTTTAATTGCTTTTAAATGACTAGACTGTAATACAATAAAGTAGATGTCCTCATTCTCATCTGCTCAAATTATATTTTACCATTTTGTTTCAGTCTGTTTTCGAGCCATTAACTAAAAGAAGAAAGGTTATATATTTGTCTTTTTTCAGCTTTTTGATTTTATTAGTCTGGAATCTAAAAGATAGTGTGCGTTTCTCTGTGCAACCAGTCACCTGTTATCGCTGGTCTAATTTTATGGCGAATAAACGTCCCCGTGACCGACCACTTGCCGGAGCAGGAGCGCTCGGAAAGTCCCACACTTCTGCAACAAAGGCCGCTCTTGTGTGCGTGTGGATTTGGAGATGTGTTGAGATGTGTCCCTTCATCATGGCCGGGAAGTTTTAAGAGTGGATTTTTTTTTTTGCCAACATGTGATCCAGAACTCCAAAAACAAGGGGGTCTATGAACCGAGTAGCCAGGAGCTGCCTTGGTAAACCGCAGACGCTCCATCAAAGTCAGACAAAATGTCAACTTGTGTTTCTTCTAAAAACAACCTGTTTTTCAGAGACCCGGTGATGCTGGTCGAGCTCATTAGCCATCAGCTGTTGTGTCTGTCTCCATGGGTTTATTATTTTATATAAAAAAAAACAGCGGGGGAGCAAAACCTGAAAAGAGTT
Organism: Eutrigla gurnardus; assembly: GCF_963514095.1. NCBI lineage: Eukaryota > Metazoa > Chordata > Actinopteri > Perciformes > Triglidae > Eutrigla > Eutrigla gurnardus. The sequence continues at coordinate 709,510 of NC_139935.1, forward strand.
TATTTTCTTACTGTTTGGACTTTGAATTAAATTGATCAAATACAGTAAACTAATAAAACTTTTTTTTTAAATCTACATTTCCCATCAGTCGGTCTGAGCCGGCGGCTCCATGAGGGCATCAGAGACAGGAGGGGGGGGGGGGGGGGACTTCAAAAGCCAGGTCGGACTCGGACTCGCACCCTCGCCGCTCTGAGAGTGGCACGGCTCCGAGGCGGCATTGTGTTTTCCCAACAATGGAGAGCCATTACAGTGGAGACTGTTATCGGCCGAAGGCTACCGGGACGGTTCCTGCTTCATTGTGAGGCATCCGAGCAGATTGTGTTCAGGAGCAGCTCAGACTAAACATATTAGGGCGTGAGAAGACACACCTGAGGCTTATCTGATGGGAAATGGAACTGGCTACAATGTAACAGAAAAAAACTGCTTCCTGCCGAATTGTTACATTGGAAGATTTCTGCACGTGCGTCAGTGTTTTCTATTTCTGTGCATTTTCAACCTGATTCGAGTGAGCCGAGTGCACTTTGACGTGTGTGTGATCACATAAGCTGTGTGTTTAGGTGTGTGTGTCTCCGGATGTACACATGCTTAATTATGTGCGTGTCATCTGCCTTTTCCCCCCTTTTACAAGACTAAAGACAACAATCCTGGAGTATCTTTCATGAAAAGTCAGTGTGACATCTTTTAATCATAAAGCCGCAGATGAATTGTTTATGGTGCTTTTACGGGTGTGTATTTCCATGTGTGTGTGTGTGTGTGTGTGTGTTGGGGGGGGGCTGGAGTGAATAATTCAGAGAAAAAGCCGTTTGTTTTCAGGGGGCGAAGGCAAAGACACATCTGAAACATATGGGAGGAAATCACATTGAAAGCAGTGAGCAGTAAATTAATGGTAACAGATGCCAAGATGTCTGGCTAGTGCTGTTTTTCGCCTCCTTGCTCGCTTTTGTTTTTCTCCGAGAGCTCTTGCATTCTTAATGTCAGAAAATAATACAATTAAGACTTCCATCTCTCACGTGGAGTTCAGCGGTGTCACTCCTCCGGAGTCTTGGCGGCGGCGGCGGCGTCTTTTTTGGGTAAAAACCTTGAGCCCTACCTGGTCGTCTGCGACGTCGTTTTAATTGATTTTAATGTGTGGCGGTAATAGCTTTCTTCAGATGACGGCTCGACAATGACTCCATAAATTATCTGTTACCTTGATGATGCAGGCTGATGAGATAAAACAGAACCGCGGTCTCTGTTTTCTCCACCCCCCCTCCAAGGAGAATATCTTGGCATATTAGAAATATGTGTAAGCTTCGACAGCGTGTGTGTGTGTTCGGCAGGGAGGGTGTGTGTGTGTGTGTGTGTGTGTGTGGGGGGGGGGGGGGGGGGGGGGGGGGTTGGCCTATGTCCAAGCATGAGCAGCAACAAAGACAACCTTGCTCTTAATGGCACATATCTGGAAGATGGAGGAGCCCGATACATGAAAGCGCTGTGATCATTACACTGATAGCAATTATCCTTCAGGAGGCTCTAATGGCGGCGGCCTCTCTTGAGCGCACACACACTGACACACACACACACACACACACACACACACACGCACACAGACAAGCATGCAATCAAGGGTGGTGGGCAATTAAATGCAATGCTTTTTGGTGAACCTTTAACAGCGAACAAAGCCTGATGACAAGGAGATTTAATAAAGAAAAAAGGCGTCATTTCAGAGAACAAAAGGGAAGAAAAAACAAAAACAGGACGAGAGACAAAGGGTGAAAAAAAGCCATATTAATGTTGTTTATTAATCGATTGTTAATGTGTTGCAGTGGCCTGACGGGGGGAGGGGGGGTCTCTGGAGTGGAGCGTGGCGTTGGCAGCCGTATGATTGAGTGCAGGGCCAGTGTGACGGAGGGACAAAAACAACAAGGTAATTAAAGCTTAAAGCGTGCAGTTTACGCTCTGCCATCCGTGACAGCGTAAGGTGTCTCCCATCCAACCCCCAACACCACCCCCCTCCCCTCCCCACATGAAAAATAAGTCAGGTAATTGTCATTGTGCACTGCATGTCATCATTTATTAAACGGGTAATTCATCTTGGTGGAGGGGAAGCAGGTAGGGCCGGTTTATGAGTCATAATGCGAGGAGCGCGTCGTGTTTATCAAATCAGCGTTTTACAGCAGGAATGACAAACATACAGACATTAACAGAAAGAAATCATCTCCAGCATTATCAGGAGGGTGTGTGTGTGTGTGTGTGTGTGTGTGTGAGGGAGTGGAAAGTCACCACATGGAGAGAAATCTTTGAGAAGTTTTCCAAGGCATCAGCATCACACACACACACACACACACTGTTTTTCTACAGTATGTTTTTTCTTCCAAAGTGCGACGGGTTGACAAAAGAGATAGCTCCCCGTTGTGTTTCCGTGCGCGGTTACAAAGAGGCGCGTAAAAAGTTACAAGGTTGTCCCCCGTGGGGTTAGATTTCAAACAGCACCTGTCAAAGCAGATGGGGCATTTAAATAAGAGTCTTTAAGAGGTATTTGTTACAGCGCAGCTCAGGAGTACCTGCTGTGCTCGCCGATGCTTTTCACGGCTGTCGTTGCTCTCACAGAATCTGTTTGCTGTGTTTGCGGGGATAAACATCACATTAAAAAAAAAACACAAAAAAACCCACTGAGGCCACAAATTACAACAGAGAGGACTACATTTATGTAACTGCTGAGGCGAGCCGAGCCAAGGCTGCTTGTATGACTACGAGGATTCACTAAGTGTTTACTTGTGTGTACGCATGTTTATATATCGGTACGTTTTTCAAAATTCACTTTTTTTTTTAAGGAAATAAGGAAATGTGTCTTTTCACCTGACAACGATATGCTTGCAATATGTTTTTGCAGAGAATCTGACTCTCTCCTCTCTCACCGTTACCCTCCGAACTAAAAACAACAAGCTGGTTCAGTCGGAGACGCACGCCGCGGCGTCCCGACGGCACTCGGGCCTCAGCCTCAGCGTGAGCTCACACCTGGGAATTCAGAGAGACTGTGACTAAACACCACCCTGACAGATGTGTCCTCACAGCCGAGGAAAACGTGTCCTCAGGACAAACAAACACAAGCACCTATACGACACTCGGCCTCCTCGGAGACGAGCCTGGGGCTCAGACGGATCCAGAGAAACAAATAAACCAGCGGCGTTCTGGCTCAGGAAGGGCCGAGGTAAAACCACACAGGGACCGACTTCATTACTGTCAAATTCAGACTAAGATGCTACAATGTTATAATGTGCCATGATATAAAGACATTCAAGACGGTGGACATTTTTGGTTGATAATTTGAAATTTGTTGCATCAATGAATCGCTTGAACACGAATCAAGTGATGCAGACCGGGGAACCGAGGCCGGGGAAACGAGGAACCGAGGCCGGGGATCCGAGGCTGGGGAACCGGGGAACAGAGGAACCGGGGCCGGGGAAACGAGGAACCGAGGAAGGGGATCCGAGGCTGGGGAACCGAGGAACCGGGGCCGGGGATCCGAGGCTGGGGAGGAGGTGTGGCTGACAGGCCAGGAGCCGCCATGTTGGAGACTGATCCCCTCCTGAGAGGACTCTCCTGTCACTTTGCAGCCACCAGGGGACCCGGAGGAGGGGTATGTGCTGGAGGTCAGCGCTCTGTGCTCCGGGGCCCCTCCCTCACCTCCCCACCTATGGCCACAGAGCGGGGCCTCCTCTCAGTGACAGGAAGAAGACTTGGTTAATACACTGGTGGGTTCAGCGACTGTCTCTCCTGTCATCTCCATCCCTCTGTGGCTCTCCCCATCTTTCCATCAGCAAAGAACATCGAAAAAAAATGTAGGACGCCCCCTTGTTCTTCACATGCTTAACTTCATTCGGATTGTCAGACACTTAAGAAGAGACAAAACGCTTTCTCCGACTCCCCGTCATTCCCTCTGCTGTCAGAGGGGATAATAAATAAAAATGACTCTGCGTGGGCGGAGGGAAGGGAAGGGCCGAGACACTGAACATCAAGAGATGGACAAAGTGTTTCCAGAAGCCTGTAGGGAAACTCGGGTTAAAACCACAGACCAACACACACGTCGATGTATACACACATACACTTAGGATGCAGGCGGGCGCCCCCCCCCGCTCCCTCAAGGCTTATAATGGGAATAGGCAATGTGACAAAGAGTTAAAGGCATGGCAGGCCGCTGTCCCAGATAATAGGACAAGCTGTCCAGAGTTCCCACTTCTTGCTTTGCCGCGGTCAAACGAGGCCTAATGTGGTGACTTTGCAACCAACTGGGGGGTTGAGAGAGTGTGTTGGGCGAGTAGATAAACTAAATGGAGTCTCACCAGACAGCGGCTGTGCATGAAACCTCTGCACACAGTTACGCAGAGAGTTCAGAAGTAGAAAGCAGGAATCCAGCGACGTCACCAGCCGGATGAAAGAGGCACAAACAACAGAATGCCCTTGCTTTGTGGGGGTTTGCAAATACTTTGCGAGTGAAGGACAATTGGTCCTCGGTGTAAAGTAAGCGCTTGGCTTTTAACGGACCTCTGCATGCCAAGTCCTCGGCAGGCGAGGCTGGGGACGCTACCTTCGCTGTCATTCAGCCCCATCTCGTCCACTAATCTTCTTGGTGCAATGAAAGAGCTTAACAGCTTTGCAACACTATCCCTTCCCCAAATGTCATTATCACAATGTACTGCACCGACCGGGGGCGGCTCCCTGCTTATCGGTGTTCTTTCCCCGGCAAAAGTTGGGAGGGAGGCGTCCGCTGACATTCGCCGACGCTCCCGTCCTCGGCAAGTCGGACACAAACAAATCAGAGCAGCGGAGCATAATTCAGTCATAATTCAGAAGTCGGCGCCGGAGTTTGGAGTTTATTGGTCGTTGTGTTTGTTTGTTTGTCACGCTGTTGAATCTGGCGTGTCAGGCCTGAAAGAAGCATGACGTCAGATTTAATCAATCCGGATCCAGGTTTACCGTGAAATATTGAAGATCCCCACACTTCACACTTCTGTAGGACGCTGGAGTTGTAAACACACAATCCTCGGTTTATTCCTATTTAAATACATCACGTTTGAGGTGCAATGATTACATTATGTGTCCAGGTGTCATTAATTCATGCATATCATTTGTTTGGTGCTTTAAAAAACAAGACATTTGCATATTATTCCAACTTTATAAAAGCATCTGAGGTCAGAATTAATTATTCTACAATAATAATTATTATAAAGCTAAAAAAATAAGAATTTTCACTTTTAAAAATGTAATATTTTAGTTGTTTTAATATCCTCTAATAAACTAATAGTATATGCATGTTTAAATTCATATTTCTGTGCGTTGATCCACGGTTCCCCGTCCTGCAGCCGTAAAACCCAGACGGCCTTCACACGGATCCTACAACTCGACAGCACTCTCTCAAACACGTCACACGTGTGAAAAGACATCTTCACATTCACACATTTCACACATTTCCTTTCCTTTCCTCCTCCTCCTCCTACTCCTCCTCCTCCTCACGGCGGGGAGCCACAGATCCACGGCTCAGTCGTGATCTCCGAACTCTTTCTCCCCACTCGCCTCACTCTTTGTTTACTCTCACACAGAGTTGGTGATGGGCGTCCCTCCCTCCCTCCCTCCTCCTCCTCCTCCCTCCTCCCCCCCTCCTACCACCTCATTACCTCCTCTACCTGATGGGGCTCCACTCCTCTTCCTCCCCCTCTCTGCCTCTCCACTTTATTTATATATTTATCTATTCTACCCCGGCTTTGCGGGTTACCGTTTTTAATATCATCGGTGAAACATGATTATTACCTCTTAATGCTGAAATTACGGGGGCATTCTTTTTGTCGTCCTCGCAGTTGCATTTTTCCCGCGTAGCACCCCGTGGCAGGAACATCTTTATCTCCCCATGTGCTCCTAGTTTTAAAACCTTTACCCCCGCTGTTTGAAAAATATTTCTCATTTTCCTCCCCCATGGCGTGGAGAAATCCCCATAGGCAAACCATTAGTGATCTTTCTGCCTTTCCCAAACACTTATTACTATCACCCGCACTCCTTGAGCTGCCTCATTGGCTTTTGGTAAATTATGCAAATAAGGTGATGTTCGAACATATAGTTTTGCTGTTTTTCTGCAACTGCGCAAGTTTGCACAGCCTTCCACGAGCAGCCGCGGCACCATTAAAGTGACTGAGCATGTCAGCAAGATTTATGCATCAGTGACAAATTATAATGCTTTGTCGCTAATTTCCCCGCTGCTTCTTTTCCTTCGCACAGGTTTAGTTATGTGTTTGCCTTTTGGGGAGGCCTTTGGTTGTGACTTTTAGTGGCGGGTTTTGTTTTTTTTCTCCCTGCATATCAATGTGTCACTTCACTTCACATCTGCAGAGACAGGAGGCTGCAACCCAAGCGAGTCAACGCTGTGTTTGACTCATTACAGAGAGAGATAAAAAAAAAATCTATTTTGGAGTTTTAACTTTTCCTTTCAGAGAAGAGTCGGCGACTTTGAAGCAGACAGACAGATGGACAAGGGAGGTGAAATGTTTCATCTGATGAACACGCGTGTAATATGTAAATGACAAACGTATTTACATAGTCATTTGAGAAAATAACAGCTGATTCCCCTGCCTGCTCTCATGCAAGGTTCAAGGCAGGATGTGGCTTTAGATTTATGTTTATGTGTTTGCATTCGCCTCATTAGAAAAGACAACCTTTCAACTTTTCATGCAGACTCTAACAATGTCTTCAATAAGAATTTAAAGTACAAACGGTGAGTTTTAAGAAGAAATGTAAGATATGTTTTTAACATAACAGAAAAACATGTTCTGACTCCCTCAACTCACATTATTAAATCCTGAGTGGTTTAAAAAAGAATAAAGTATTCAACAACCACACATTAGAGCCGCATGAATCCAGCATCCTCCACCCTCCTCCACCCACACTGGGCCAGCAGCATCCCACCTTGCCTTGCCTCCTCACTGTATAATTGTTTTTCATTTACTTGAGCGCGGCTAGCTGAAAAGATGGGCCGTTTCAATGAACAGATTAGGGCCTGCGAGCACAAACAAATGACAAATCCCTCTTAACCCCGTGAGCCTCTCGCTCCACGCCCCCCCCTCCCACAAACACACCTCACCCCGGCGAACATTTGGCTCCAGCGACGTTATTAAACACAACTTTGTAGATTTACTTCCTTCAAAAGTGCCATTTAACCAGGCAGCGGCGGGCAGGCAGGAAGCAGCGCTGCGAGGGGAATTACAGGTTGCCAGCGTTTTGTCTTTGCGGAGGAGTGACAGGCCGTCATTTTGCCCGCGGGCCACCTCCCGTGTTGTTGTGACAACCGGTCATTACACATCGCCGAGATGCTCTCAGCTGCAGGTTCCAGCCCAGATGCAAATGGACGCAAATGGGCTCCGACCGCGACCAAGCTAATAACGTCCTTTTCATCATTTTACTCTCCTCCTCCGTTACGCTCCTCTTTCTTCTGTTTCTCTCCCCTTAAGGTGGACAGTTGAGAGCACAGTTTCAAGGACGTGTCTGGGTTTCTGATCAGCTTGCAGTCGTTTCATCAGCTTCTCGGTTACAGGATGAAATAAAAAGAAAGGTTTCTAAAATCAAACCTGGATCATTTTATCACACTCAAACTGAGCTCATGAGGATGAAGAGGGAGAGTTTAGTTGTATCTTCTGTGGTACAGATTTTAATTTGCAAAAAATATATATAAATATATGAAATAAAACCTACATATTTGAATTATTCTTTTTAGGTAAAACATAAGAGAAATTGGAGGTCTGAGCAAAATTGCCAAAATAAAGCTTAAAAAGAATAGAAAAACGTCCCTACACTCCTATCAGACCATTATTTTATTTCTTCCACTTCTGCTACATTTAATATCGTTTCCTAAATCTTTAGTGACATTTTTGTTGAGTTCTCCAACATAAACAAAAACAAAACACATCCGAGTGCGAGAGGAAATAATAGTTACTACATCTCTCCCTTTAGGATTCTGGAAAAAGAACAAAATAGTCCTAGTGGTCTTAAATTAACGATAGTATAGAAGAGATTTCATCTGCTCTTGTATATTTCTACCAGGTATGTTTGGACACACCTCTGGTTTGATTGAAGTCAGCGATGCAGTGCTGAAGGTTCTGCTGCAGACGCTGGTCCAGGTCCTCCAGCGGCGGCGAGCTACGTGATGATGGATGAGCTCATCAGCGCTGCAGCTCGACATGCCGTCAGTGGTTAAGCTCAGTAAACTGCTTGTTCTACCTGCTGATCAGCTGCTTCACTAAACTGCCTTCAAAAGCCTCCACTCCACACTTTTCATCCCTTCACCTTTCCTGTCTTACTAAAATCACAACAGAGAGATTTCTGGTTGGATTTTAACTTTCCGCTTCACTCCTTTTCACGACGCGAATGGATCGACATTATTAGGACTTATCCAGGAGGTTAATGTGCATGTTACAAAATAATGGAGGAGGACGGATATCACACTGATCACCACCTGGTTAGATTAGTCACATAAAAAAGACGCCGTGTGGTACAACGTGTTCACATTTACAAGAATTCAGAAGGAAATCATCACTAATATTTGAGGCGAAGATGCATGAGGACATATTTAAAAACGCACATTTAAAATGTTTCATTTAATAATAATAATAGTGAACTGAATGTTTCTAATCAATACAATCCACCTTAAAAGGAGGCCAACATCCTGCAGAAGGATGTTTAATCCATTTCAACAACATCTTTGTTTTCCTCTCGTTCCTTAAAAATAAGAAGATTTCCTCCAAGCAGGCTGGCTTTGTGCTGCAATTTAGGAAAGGGGAGGAGGGGAAGGAGTGATATTGTTTTTGCTAATGCCTGCTCTTATTTCTCAGGGTCAGATCTGGTTCGTGTCCGAGTCCATTAGCAGAAGTATAACGCCGGTGTTTGGGATAAACAGTAGCAGCAGGGGACGGCTTGATGCAGACAGGAAGCGTCTTTTTAGCAGAATGTGAAAGGTGCACACAAACCGCTGATCACTGGAGTGAATGTTAGCACTACAACGTTTTAATACGTCTTTACGTGATGATTATAGGCCGTTCACCAGCGATGTTTAATATGATAAACGTGGAAAAGGCTGAATTATTTCTGCTCTTTATTATGATTACACCTAGAATAAAAATCAGAATATTAACACCATGATTTTGCTTTGAGAGTTCTAGAAGCTCACTTTTCTATTTTATGGATTTAAGATAAAACTCAAATATCAGATTTAAATTGGTATTTTAATGTTAAATATTAACGAGGCAGGGTAAAACATTTTATATTAAATCAGCTTATTGATTTGTCAACAAAAACTGCATATTAGATGCATAATGAATTAAATATTATGCACTTATCGGATAAGGGAGGAAGCTTTTCCTGTTTGGACTCAGTAATGCAATTTCTTATTTGTGCTACAAATGAACCAAAAATATGTTTTATTTTCTCTCTGTAATTTGAAGGTAAAATCCTAAAGTATTTGTCCTGAAATAAAAAATAATTAATCATGCTTACCAGTGTTGTATTAATACTTTTATTGCAGTCAAGTATTTAAATATGATATTAAAAGTAAAAACGTGCCTTAAATAACTGCCATGAAATAAAGACTAAAGTGTATTGTACGGTACCTGAAGTTTTCCGTCCTCTAGAGTTAATGAAATATCATTGATTATTTCCGCTCGCCCTCAAGGATAACATAAGTTCTAAAATTGTCTGTCTCTTGATATGACGGCGTTTTGAGCCATCAGTCCCATTAATCCTCAGTATTTGATGAATCGTGATCCAAAAAAAAAAAGAAAAGGACATCCGTCAGCAGAGGAAGGGGTTTCCCCTCAAGGGTCTTATCCTAAGTCAGCCCAACACGAGAGGCGTGGAATTAAAGAGCACTGATTACAATTGTGAATTATCTTTTTCATAGCAGGGATGCGTGAGCCGCTTTGAAACGCACAGAGAGAAAAAAATATTCCCCAGCAAGAAACAGTCTCCAAAACATGGATAATACCATTTAAGAAAAGAGCGCCTCATTGGTCTCGGAGAAAGTCCGAGGTTTTTATCTGAGCACATAACAAGCCGAGCGTTCATAAATTGCGGCTTCAATTGGATAATTGGATCACTAGCTGGAAGATTAATTGCGGCTGCGTGTTATTACACTTTATGCTTCACGCGGACGGCCGCAAAACTGGAGAGGTGCTAGCCTATTTCTTTAAATATGAGGGATGCATTGGAAAAAGTTACAATAATATTTCTCAAGAAGTTAAAGCTATAAATGTTAGTTTCCACGTCCCAAAGGTTCAATTAGCCACGACAACCTCCTCTACGTCAATGTCCTTGAGAAGATAAAGCCACGTTACTGTAAGGGAAGAGAGAGAAAATAGGATTTGGGATGTCTGGGGCCAGAATTTATACTTCCTTGTTCTGCGATAAAGTGCTCTATAATCTGGAAATAGAGTTTTCTTTAAAACATTACGTTTGAAGGCAGCGGAGGGTGGGGGAGAAAAAGCAGAGCTCAAAGCAGGCCTCATAATCTAATAAATTGATTTGCAATATCCTCTGAAACTGTGAACTGATAAATGTAGCTTTTCATGTCGCCCCGCCTCGTCTCGTCTCTCTGCTTAATGTGCATTGAAAAGACAAAAAAAAAGGACGCTAGTTTTACAAACTATTCCAGTCGCCTTAATGTAAGCGCTCATCATCCTCGCCAGTGGTCACCCAAGGATTACGGGCTGCTTGCTTTCTCTCTGTAACCCTCCCAGCTCTATTCTTTGACCAAAAAGCTAGCATACACCCGAGACCAGGCATTAAACATCGAGAAAAAAAACAGATTATCCTTGGATATGAACTCCCATGTTCTTGGGATTGCTGGACAGCTGTAGCCAAACGAACAATAAAGCGGTTGACTCGGGGTGTGGAGCCGGTATCATCTGCACGGGCAGATTGTGGCAGAACAGAAAAATAAGATCCGGTGACTTCATACGACGTGTAAAACTAATCTGGGGGCCCTGGGGAGACCTCACTCAGTTTCAGACGGCTGCATGTTTGTATCGGAGGACGGTTTACCACCCATGATTCCACTGGGCGGGTACGGAGATGCCACCCGACTCTACCCCCTCACCACGGCACACAAAAGGAGCACTGAATGTGTTTTCACCCAAATCCTCTCAAGTCCTCCGAGTGTGGCATGAACCCCCCCCTCCCAGAGGCTTTGTGTTCCTCTAATGGCTTATTTACCACGTGCCTTATCAGACGTTTGTCCGCCTGCAAGGTGTACCTGAGATTCAGGCGAGGGGATTACCGTTGGTGGGGGGGGTCTGGACCGACGTCAAAAGCAGCAGAAGAAGAAGCGACTAAGACGGAGGAGAAAGACAGCAGCTCGGGTTTGGCAGCGCCGCTTGGACCACACAGATCACCGGGGACACTCGCATGAAAACATTCTCCTCTCTGTGTATTTAATAAATGCCACTTGACATTGGGAGAGGCTTTAGTTGTGTCTCCCCCCCCCCCCCTGCTTTGGAGGAATGAGGACTTCTGGATTTGGGCAGTTGGCGGGGCCTATCTCCACACTGGCAGGAAGCATCAGGGATTTCATGGCTGTTTGCCCGCCCTGGTGCTTTTCCTCCGCCCCATGGGCAGGCAGGAGTTTGATTTTTTTTCCTGGTCGTCTGAGTTGCCTTCGTTCGGTTCACAAAGACATTTCCATATTTGCCAGGCGGCACATGTGACCTCTGTGCATGAGAAGTAACTTTTTAAAATCTAATAATCAACTTTATGGCTGCACTTTTACTTTGTCGACATTCAAAAGTAAACTGAATATCTTCCAAATACGATCCATCCATTAATGAAGAAAACAATCAGCAGCAGAGCTAGCTGCATGTTTACCTGAGGATCTGGCCACAGGAAGTTCCCAAAGAGAAAAACATTATGATTACTCTAGAAAGGTAAAGGTAGAGAAAGAAGCTCTTTAAACTACGTATGCCCACGACCTTCAGGGGTCAAGGTCAGACTGTAGACCAGGAGGTCTTCGGGTGGAATTAGCCTCGTTGCACCAAACACAGAACATCACTGATCAAACAGCTGAGATGTTTGTGTGCCTGCACATCCCCTTCCAGACGGCTGTTGCTGAGCACGATGGGAGCTGAATGAGGGTGGGGGGGCGGGGTTAAGAGGTGCGTTAATGCAGCTGCAGGGTGCCAACATCTGCACAGCCTGGGAGCATCCAGTCTGCTCGACCAGCCAGCAGCTGTGGTCGCCTCTGACGGCCCATGGGCAGTTCCTTCAGGTTTCTCCTTCTTCTGCATGACTCTGAATGTTCCCGTGTGTGTGTGTTTTTTTTATTGTGAATAAATATCCAGGACTGTGTGATTACGTCTCAGCGCACCGCAGACTGGACGGAAAAATCCCAAAACAGGCACAAACCTGCGTTCTCACACGGAGTACAGCTGGGGTGTGTCAAAGCCCACAACACCACTAATGTAATGTTTGACTGCCAAACAATACTGAGGCTACGCACACACACACGCACACACACACACACACACGCACACGCACACACACACGCACACACACACACACACACACACACACACACATACACACAGACACACACACACACACACACACACACACACACACACACACACACACACACACACACACACACACACACACACACACACACACACACACACACACACACACGCACGCACGCACACACACACACACAGAGGGAATATTGACTCTCGTCTCTCCGAGGAAGGATGATATCACCCACCCTGCTATTCCCACCTTTTCACACACAATTACCAAACAGCAAAGGACTCTCTTGCCCTCTCTCCCTCTGAACTGGAATAGCAACGTCTGTAATTACAGCAATCAGCAGTGTTGACTTCACAACAGCCCAACGCAAACCACACACACACACACACACATTGATTCTCCAGGTCGCCTCGGCCTGGAAGATAGGGACCGGCGTGATGGATGGGCGTACGCTTTCCAGGCCGCTGGTCATCATCAGCTCGGCGCTGAAGGAACAACCATTTCCTGTTTCACACTGACCCCGTTCTGCCCCCCATCAGCCCCGGGACGGGCCCAGGCACTCAGTCACATGGGGGGAGGACGGGTAGAAGAGGCCGGAGCCGGCTTCACACGGCAGATTAATGTGTGTAAACACTCCAGGAATTGTCACTTTTTCCTGAGGTTACTTAAGCGGCAAAGTAAATAAGAAAAGTCACAATAATAATACATTTTTATTGGTGCAGCAGTTCTCACAGCAGAGATAAAGTGCTTAGACAAGCCTAATAATAAATAAGCCAGACACAAATTAATAAACTAGAGGAGGAGAGGGGGGGCAGCCTTGTACACAGCTCAGGGTAGGTAAACACTACAGGATGTCTTTGCATTTCCTTGACATAAGCAAACAAAGCAAATATTTAAAAACATTTATGAGGAAGTTGCCAGACAAAAAGCCCACGAGGTGCCTGAATATTCATGTTGGGCAAAGAAAATGCAAGCTTTCCACCCTGTTTACCTCCAGAAAGGTAAAGGTAGGCATGACTAGAGACTTGAATGTTACATGTTAAAAGATTTAAATGCAACTTGAAGCTCTTGGAATTGTTTCTGTTGGATCGGTTTCCCCCCCATCATTTCACACTGACTGTTATTTCCCCCCAGAGATCTCAAAACCACAACACCGGTGTGGCATTTACTCCTAATACCCCTGTTATTACCATGCGTGTGAACACAACGCGGCTCTACTCCTATTTGTCTGGTTTCTGAGGGCAGGCAAGAAAAATAGCGCGAGAGGAAAAATTATGATATTCATTTCAATTAAGAGAATTCTTCCTGGCCGTAATCTATCATAGTCACCGTTGGTTTCCTCTGCCAGATGAAACATGAGCTCTTAACTCGGTGTTGTATAATCGTGTGCGGCCTCCAGATGAACCCTGCCCGAAGATAGTAAAAAATGGATGTGAACTCAGAAATGTACAAAAGAGAAGCTCATTTGGCACATTGGTCTCATTTTTTTTAAGTAGTTACAGGTCGTAGAGCAACATCCACGTATTAAGAAAACAATACGTGACCGCAATCATTCTTGACTTGGGAACTCCACTCTCCCATCCCTCCCATCCCTCCCATCCAAACCCCCGTTCACCGCCACAGCGAGATGTGTAATTTGTGTACATGGCCTCTGGTGTTGTTTCAGGCCGCGCTCCAAAGCCACTCTAAAAAGGTATGTGGCTTCGGCGGGGAGAATAAACAGCCACCTCATTTCATTCTCCCACGTCTGGGACGGTCGTCTCTGCTCCTCCCGACCCGGCCAGTTCCCCCCCGATCCCCAGGAAAAGCAACAGCACTTTGGGGAAATCAGGAGGCGAGGAGAGGGACGGACAGGCTGAACGGCTAAAAAAGGTTACAGATCCCAGAGCGCTTCACAGACACGCCTGCATGGACGCCAGCCTTCTACCGTGATATAACAGGTTTTATATCATGATTTAAGCATCCAAACATTCCCATGAGATCCTGCAGATCCACTCCGTTTGTCGGCATCGCTTTGGCCTCAAATCACAATTTAAAAGAGTTCAATCCAAACACCAAAACATGCACGCTCCATTCAAAATAAACCTCTCTCTCTCATCTGATTGGCTGCTGGTCCGAAGCATCACAGAGCAGCTGGATTCAACACCGCCATGCTGTGTGCAGTTCGCCACAAGTCAACTACTATTTCTGGGTTTTCAAGTGCACGTTTAAAGAGACTCTCGTGCTGCTGCCGAGGAGGTTTACAAACACTATGATGACCGAGATGCTCAAACCAAACCGGAGTTGTGACATAAACAACACTGCAGATGAATAAATCCTGTTTGGTTTCCTTCACGACTGCTGCAGGAGCTTAACGAGGAAGTTGTACAGGAACTCTTTATTGTTCTGCTCGTCATGTATGCAGTGCACGTTCCTAAAAATAACAATGCACACATGAATGGAGTTAAATATGCTGGAACTACAGTTAATACATGCCCTCGTCTGAGTGTTGTACACTATTCCTGTGAAGGTGACAGCGATGGATGTTTCCTGTTGAGGAGACAAACGGCCGCCGGTGTGTGTCTGACTAAGACTCCAATGAAACCGTGCAGCTCTGCGCCTCAGAGTTGCTGAGTGAAGGCCCGACAAATCGGCGGCGACAGGTCTCTACCTGGCCCCCCCGCCCCCATCAAAGCCCGACGCCGTCCCCGACGTGACGGCTAACGGCCCGTGGCGACCGCGGCCGAGGTCCGAGCCTTCACCGTGGAAAGATGCACAAAGCTGCTGCTGTCACGGGGGGGAGGATGTAGAGGTCGGGAGGGGAGGTCGCCGTGTCTCACCTGGTTAAGAGACGCTTAAGACGGTGGCGTGTTGGCGAGGAGTGATATAGCCTCCGGGTTGGACGAGGATGAGCCTTTTTACCTGAAATACTGGGAATCTTTTTACCCTCATACGTAGATATCCGCCACAGAAAAACATGCTTTTTATTTTCCTGGTACTGAAGAAAACATAATTCTTCATTTTAAAGAGGAGCTGGTGACCACATGATATCATAACACATCTAGAAATGTCGCTCAGCCTCATAAAAAGCCTGCTGCTCTTTTTTAGTCGACAGCCATTTTCTCTGGTTTTCCCTGGCTCCCTGATGAATCGTTGACTATACATCATGTGACAGTGAGTCTATTTGTGTCACAGCAGGTTGGGGAAAATGTCAGAAAGGAACACGTCTTCGGCTCCTCCGCACATCTGCTAAACAAGAGGACGGGGAAGCTCGTTTCTCTGCACAGAGTCAGGCGTTTTCTCATCAAGACTCAAAGCTCAAAGTTGCTTTGTCGAGTCCTATCCAACGCTGTCAAATTCAAGCACTTTTCAAGCACTATTCAAGGTGCATTTCCATGCTTTTCCAGCCCCTTCCAGCTGTGGTAAACTCCATATGTGTATCAATCCAATGGTCAGTATTCAGTCTACTTATTATGTCACTTGTTCATCACATTAAATGAGATGTTATTGTCCTCTAAACAACCAACATGATGTTTGGAGACAGCTTTTTACAGAAGGACCACAAATGAAAGGAAAACTAATTCCACTAACAGATCCACAGAAATATAATCACCAACTATTTTCATCATCAAAAGTCATTTTTTTACCTCAAATATGGAGATCTTCTATCTATACATACATAGAACATACATTTCAAGTGTTTTCAAGGATTTCCAGCACCTACGAACCCTGATAAGTGTAAAGATGCAGAAAGGAGCCAGGTGAACGTCCTCTATAATACATCTAGATAGTTAATTCCCATCTCGTGAGTCGTGCGTCCTCTCGACGCTGCCAGCCTCGCTGTAAATCAAGCACCACGGGGGTTTTTTTTGTTTTTTTCCTCTCCGACGTTCATTATCCAGCGGCGGGACGAGGAAGCGAAAGGTGCGCAGCCTTAATATGAAGATGAGAAGCGATCATGCTACAGCATATGGAAGGAGACGGAAACACAGATCCAACTCATTGTTCTCCAGATGCCAGTTAACGGAGCCAATTGAGATTTTAAGCATTTCAGAACAACGCGAGGTATTTAACACCGGCGTTCCTCTCACACACACACACAGCCTCACTTATTGTTTTCCCTTTGATGGAATTTTCTTCAAAGCACGCCTCTTAACGTTGGCGGATCATCCGGCCCCCCCCTCGTTTTCAGATCCCTCGTTTTATCAGCTCAAACTCCTCATTTGCGTGCCGAGGTGCTTTACCTTTAGGAAAAGAAATATCAGGGTTTATTAAAACCAGGAGGATCTTTCCTCTCCCCGGGAGACTAAACAGAACAAGAAATAACATGAGCGGTAGTATTAATGTATGCCCTTTGATGTCTGAGTCCTGTAGCACCATTAACAATTTAACTGAAACATCACATTTGTCAAAACTAAATTGTGCATCTAAGGTTGAGGGGAGACGTACGTGTCTTCCAGAGTTTGTGGAGACAAAAAGGCCCAATTAGAATTGTTTTCTGAGCTGGAGCAGAAAACCAAAGTGTGTGTGTGTGTGTGTGTGTGTTGACGTATGTGTGGAAGAGAGAGTGTGTGTGTGCTCGGGAAGGCCTCCTACAAAACACTCACATCATACATTAGCTTAGCTCCCTCTAGTGTATCATTAGAGTACTGCTGCGTTTTAGAAAATCAAACCGAAATACCAGAAATGACAGATAAAATGTGTGTAAATGAATATTTTTTTGCAGTATAAAATGTTTTAATTCTAATTATTAAATAAGACACATGTATGGATGCTACAGGATGATTTAAATTATTTTTTGAAATATTCTTTGTACAATTATGAGCAAATTAAATTAAATGAAGGATTATTTCCTGTGAAAGCAATGTTTCTAAAAATGTATGCTTTTTCTTCAGAGCGTCTAAAAATAAAAAGCAACGTAGTAGCTGCATTTTGGCTCCTAGAGTCCTTTTTTCATGTTCTTCTTTTTTATTATTTATATCACTGGGAATATTTTGCATAACTTCAATGATGTGTTTCTGCAATTTATTTTATTTTCCAGCTCATCTAACGGTCGACTGCAGGTTTAGTGATTTAATTTGAAATATCCGCTGGACAATTAACGCCGGTGTTATTTTAAAACGACGGATCATCAAAGCTCAAAGTAAGATGAAACCCTTAATAAGCGTTTCCGTCGTTACGTGAGATCAAACGTCATAAACTAGACTGGTAATTGAGGCCGACTGAATCTATGGTGCACTATACATCTAAAATGGCCAACATAAAGGCAAATTAAAGCCTTCTGTCATCTGGAGCTGAAATTAAAAACCTTGATGTTCAGGATTTGATGAAACAGTGATAAGATGTGATGGATGAGTATCATAATTCAGAGAATACGTTAATTGTCCGGCCATTAAGCCACTCGCCGATGTCTTCTTTAACACAACTGCATTAAAACTGCAACAGAAATTTAACGCTATAATATCTAAATATCTGCTCGTTTGAAAACGTCCACCTCGATCATCTCGAACCGTGGAGATAAAGAGAGAAAATACCGTCAAAATGAAATGCTGCTGCTTGTTTTTTTAGAGCAGGAAATGAAAATATCCTCCTTTTCATCTTTAATATATATATATATATATATATATATATATATATATATATATATATATATATATATATAAATCTGCTTTACCGAACATAAAACAAATCAATTCAGCCCTCTGCAAACAAATCCCAAAACGTGATCATTAACCAATCGAGCTCAGAAGGCGAAGCAGCACTTGAATGGGAACACAGGCCATGTTCAGTGGCTAATATCTGGCAATTAATCACTTGATTAATATGCCCTTAAACACACAAAGTGACAGTGACAAATTTTGTTCGCACGTTTGCGATCCCGAAAACGATAATTGTCCAATGAAAGTCTCATTTGTCAAACGGAGAGAGAGGCAGAGCTTCCCGTTCGGTCCATAACAGAACGTATTGTTTGACTGTCCACAACACAACACGTTTTATTTCTATCGCCGGTTTCAGAGTCGTTTTCCTGAAGGAATGACCCGCAAATATTTAACAAACTGTTCACTTTTTAAGCATTCATTTTGTTTCATTAATTATCTCTAATTTTGTGTTTTTTTTAGCATTTAGAAACAAACTTCAGCTGAGCTTAAAGACTTGGAGAACCTGCAGTTTAATTATTATTATTATTATTATTATTAAGCATGCATTCACGTCCTGATCAATTAGACAGTCCCGTCTACGACTCGGATATTTCATCAGGAAAAAAATGTAATTAAATTTGGTTTGTTTCTATTTCCTGTTTCTCCACTGAAATGTGCTTATTGAAAAGACTACACAACTATAACTTCTCGTGTCTTCGCCCCTCGCTGATCACCAGAATGAGATATATATAAATATATATACAAATATTATTTTAGCCTCAAATATGCACAAAGCGCTAACATCCGGGCTCCTCGAGAACAAAGACGTATACTCGGATTTCCTCTTTGGTGACCTCATGAATATTCAAACGTCACATACTTCCATACAGCCAATCGTACACAAGATGACAATCTATGTCACTCAGGCATTGGCTCACAAGGTGCATAAAGAAAGAGCGGTCTAATATTTAACGAGTTTCCTGCTGTGCTGCATTCAAATATTATCATGCTGCATGTTTTCTTGCATTATTTGAAAAAAAACTAAAACTCCTGCATGAGCCCTGAGGGAGAAACAGGTTAAACTCTCCTCGGATTCAGCCTCACAACGTTCGGGTTTGGGTTTTAATCTGTGAAAAAGCCATTTTAGGAAGTCAGCTTGAGCTCTAGGAAATTCTTGACAAAAATAAATAAATGATTAATCAAAATAATAATTGCCAGATTAATAGACATTCAGATTAGATTTTCCTTGTGGACGGCTGCACACCAGGCAGGGATCGGCACTACAAACGGCCCGCCGCTGCTGTGAAGTGCAGCCGTCGCCCGGCGTACGACAGCATACTGCCGCCGCCGTGCAGCAGCTTCTTCTCCCAGAGTGATGTGCAGATGAAGGGTCTGCGGCTGAGGGCCGGCCAGGCGGCACAGCGGCCCGGAGAGGAGCGCTGGGAGCTGGCCGCGCTCCCCTGGTACTCCCCCCTAATGAGCTCCACTGCTGCTCCCAACATGAGCTCCTCCACCACATCACAGACGACCAGCCAGAGAGGCATATAAACACACCGCTGCAGCGGCGTTTAAAACATACAATCCTAACACGTATGTGTACACACACACACACACACACACACACACACACACACACACACACACAGACACACACACACACACACCTCACAGCTGCTGCATAGCACACTCCAACAGGGAGAGAGAGACTGCAGCTATTAGAGAGAGAGTGAGACAGCTAATGAGAGATGCAATATGCATGCATGCACACACACTTAGAAGTGCCACACACACACACACACACACACACACACAGTGTGATTAGGGTATCGAGAACCAGATATCAATGTGTGTTTTAACAAGCTATATATATGTGTTTTCAGAATTCAACTTAATTGTATCTGAAAATGACTTTTCACGAGTCTTTCTGGATCTGATGAGAATATATATATATAAATGGATTTCAAAATAAAAGACTTGATCCACCTGGTGGGACTGGACCCCATGATGATTAGATCCAAAACAGACACAAATAAAAACAACGGCAACGAGATGCAACAAATGTCGTTCATACTTCCTGATACACAGACCTGGGAAACCTGCAGAACTAGACCTGGACCGAACTGGACCTGATCTGGTCCACTGAGGACCTCTGAACACTGAAAGGATTTGGTTTCCTGATTTTGGTTTCTTTCCATATTTGGACCATACAACAAGAACGGAAGTGAGTACATGATAAGAACTGGACTCAATTATAAGAATCAGGATCCCGATTCATCTGAATCACAACACACACACAGACACACACAGACACACACAGACACACACAGACACACACACACACACACACACACACACACACAGACACAGACACACACACACACACACACACACACACACACACACACACACACACACACACACACACAGACACACAGACACACAGACACACACACACACACGGCAGCTCCAGCCATCTCGATGGCCTCCTTATCCACGACAGCGGTGAGTAAGACTTCCAACAATTACTAACACTTACGCACAGATACCCGATAATGTCTTCCCGAGAAAGCAAACAAATTTAATTCCTTTTTATTCCAGTCAAAGAAATCAACTTCCAGTAATTATCCCACATGGCCCCCAAAAAATTACAAATAAATAAAAAAAGACAGCAAGAAGAAAGAAAGAAATTTGCAAACTATATCATTTTTTGTGCCGACCATTTCTACTAATGATATTGTAATAAGACGCCTCACAATGGAGAGGGAATGGAAAACATAATTACATGCATTAGTTTATCTAAGCGCTGGTACCGTCGCAGATCCATCAGTTTTTCAGAGCTCATCTGGAAGCCCATGCATCACTGTCAGCCTCCGTTTGATGGGGGGAAAACGTGTTCATTTGTTAGCCTCGTTTAAAAGATGGCGCCTCAGATTCACTTAAGCCCAGACGGAGCAGAGCGGTTATGACAGCGCCATTACAAACACACACACACACACACACACACACACACACACACACACACACACACACACACACACACACACACACACACACACACACACACACACACACACACACACACACACACACACACACACACACACCAAAACAAGAGGAAAAGGGTCTGAGACGGAGCCTTGGCAACTTCATCAGCTTTCTGCATTAAGGTGATTACAGTCAATGAGAAGAAGGCTGAGCCGTGTTGTGTATGTAGATGAGACGATGATGATGATGAAGATGATGATGAAGATGATGTAACAGCTGCTCTACCTGCACGTTAGCTCCCGCTTACTTTTCAATGCTATCGGCGCCGCTGTCTTTTGCGTGAAACGCTTTTTTAATAAAAAATTTTTTTAGAGACGCACCGATTGATGGCCACACACACACACACACACACACACACACACACACACACACACACACACACACACACACACACACACACAGACACACACACAGACACACACACAGACACAGACACACACACAGACACACACACACACACACACACACACACACACACACACACACACACACACACACACACACACACACAGACACACACACACACACACACACACACAAAACAACAAAATGTCAATTCATGAAAATGTACAAAAAAAATGTCATCAATTAAGTTTTTTATTGCATCCGTAATATTGCTTTGATGTCTCTTTGACCATAGAAACAGGTTTATTACCATTTATTATTATTCTACTTCTAGTTTTACATAACTTTCTGTTACATAAACATTCCTGGTAAACCTCATCAAGATGAAATTGATTTTAAATATCACTAAAAAGTTAGTTTCATGAAAACTTTGCACGTCTTAAAGCTACAACAGATTCTGCAGTTAGTTTTTATCATCAAAGTCATTTTTCACCACAAAAACCCTCAAATTTAGAGCTTCAAACAACACTTCCTCTTGACCTCTGACCTCTTCCACTACTTTAACAAACAGAATTGGCTCTTGATTGGTTACCGATGCCCAAAAAAAGCATCTTTAATCAAAATGCTGTTTAATATTGAATCCTCGTCACTTTCTTTATTAGTTTGGCACAAAGATGATCAAATCTATGTGAGTGGAAATTATTTTCTCAAGAGAAAGTTTTCTGCTGTTGCTTGAATTAAACTTAACAAAACAATTTGCTTTGTTTGGGAAACAATTGTACTTAATTATTAAGTGAATGACCCTTTAAAAAAGAAGAAACAAAGGATTAAGCGGATGTTGTGTAACTGATGATACAATTAACGAGTCCCGGTTTTTACAGTAAATTGTCTTTTTAAAAGGTAGCAGCGACGGACCGGCATCACATTCCTCAGTCGCGTCTCCCTCAACTCTTAATGGACATTAAACACGGAGCTGAAGAAATACAATCGAGTTAGCGGGCACTTACAGGCCGAAGCCGGCCATACGTTTGTGTAAGAACACATAACTGTCACAAAATCACATGGCATTATTGAGCACATGGCGTGGATTCCACTCGCTGGTGCTTAATGGCCTCTGGTTTTAAAAATTGCGGTTAGCCGGTGTTTAAAGTTAATGCCGAGAGGATGCCGGGGTGTCGCCCCCCCCCCCCCCCCCCCCCTTCACTGAAAGCAAGAATCTGCTCATTCACTTACATTTCAAACCTCAATATCCGTTTGCAATCAGCTCATTAGGGCTGACGGCTTGAAAGGCAGCCAGTAATGTGGCTCCGAGTCCTCACTAGTAGAGGGAAGACCCCCCCTGCTGGCCGTCGGAGGGACGGCACCAAAACAAAAAGTCATCTCAATCATCACAAGCGTCGCCGTCGGAGCAGATTCATTTCACTGAAGCCATTAGTAGCAAGCAGTCAATCAGTGGGAAAGCTTCGACATGTGTTTATTATTTAATATTTCACTTTAATAAAATGTCTTACATGTAACGTTAAAGTTTTACCTGAGTGTTTGGTTTTATATGCTTTTTTAAACTAGTCATTATGCATTAAGTCTTTGCAATTAAGTAAAAACTGATATCATTTCTGCCACAGACACATTTCAAAATTAATGTTTTAAAGAAAAGTTGCATGCTTGCATGGTCTGCATTACTTCTCCGTCATTTCATTTTCAATCTCAGCAACAAGCTGGGACTTCGTCATTTTATTTTAATCCAAAACCTCAACTGAAAGTGACGGAATATTGCATTTTTTTAAATGAGTATGATGGAAACTCTGCTTTTCTACCTGCAAGTACCTGGTGATAAACCTCTCTTTCATAAAAGGCCACATTCATTAAATCTCAGAATTTAAATCATAGAAATGTATTTTATTCCGTCCCTTCATCGGTTTAGTTGATCCAGAGAGCAGGTGTCGCATTTTTGGTCCCCAAACTGGGAGCTCTCATTTTGAAATGGGAATCTTTTGGAGTATTAATTTTTTGGCAGCTTCTCTTGCATGATTCATGAAAGGCCGGCAGAGGGCTAATTGTTCAAATTAATTTGCGTAAACGACTAAGCAAGAGATAACAGAATTACATCTGCACTTCCCTGGCACGGGTTCAACAGTGACGGGCCTCGACAGGCAGCTGCATCAAGACGGCCTCCTTGCCAGAAATTAAAAGGCACAAAACATTAATTAATAGACTTTTTGTTACGTTAATCTGCACCAAAAGGTTTAAGGGGAGCATGGTGGGGGGGGCACAGAAGTAGGCGGTGTGCATAATTAGAATAAATTAGCCTGATGAAACATTTTGGGAGGTTTTAAAAAAAAAAAGTGGTTGTGGGTTAAATAAAAATAAAAATCAAGCAGGGAGAGGCACCGGTTTGACAACCTCGTTAATCACCATGGTAACGGAGCCGCTACTGTCGGACGGCGGCTGGCCCGCGGACAACCGGGCCGAGCCACGGGACTTCTGGGTAGTGAAGGAGGCAGAGCCAAGAGGATGTAGGACCATCAATCCTCCTCCTCCTCCTCCTGAATCGAAGGAGCAGCCCGTACTTTGCACTTGTCAATTTGGAGCTTTATCTACAAGCTAGAGGCTAATGAGCCATCTCAAAGTCTTGATGGCCAGGATGTAAATGATGTTAACTAGCTCTCTGTCTGCTGCCGTGGGGAGCAGCAGGGAGGAACTCCAGCACGAGTCAGCCCTGTTTGGAGAAAACCGCCATTTTCACAGGATGAACTAATTCTGGCTCAAGGTTACCACAACGCTGCCGGGCCAACTCACAGCGATGCAGCCACATGCAATTCTACATCAGAACATCATCAAAGCAATGAGATGGACTACAGTTATGCATTCAATCAATAAACAATAATAAGCTCAGTAGCTACATTGTTGCATGAATTGAGTTTTTACGAATTAAAAAAATATTGCAATATTCACTGAGAAAATGTTTAGTTTGTGGTCAAGAGCGGTGATGATGTTACAGAACATTTCTTCTAGTTAGACAGGAGAGGTGTGTACATACAGGTGGACTGCAGTGTGTGGGCTTCTAGATATGAATCACCAAGTTATTTACAGGAAGAGAAGACAGACGTTTGTTGATGATTTTGAAAATGCACACGTGATGCTGATTACATGGGTATGAGAAGACAGCAAACCGGGCCTCTGAGCATTTGGATTCACTTGAGCAATGTCTCTAATGAAGGCTAAAGCTCAGTGAAACTGTGAATCACCTTTTCCCATCAGCCCGAGGTGATCCACTTCCCCTACAGAAGGAGCGTTTTCCACAATCATATAGGCAACGTAAACACGCGGCCCATTTCTCATCCGCG
Organism: Eutrigla gurnardus; assembly: GCF_963514095.1. NCBI lineage: Eukaryota > Metazoa > Chordata > Actinopteri > Perciformes > Triglidae > Eutrigla > Eutrigla gurnardus. The sequence goes on from NC_139935.1 coordinate 734,390, forward strand.
TCTTTAACCGCCACCCTTTCAGGGGAGATTATTACCATAAATTACGGCCGGAAGGCGGATAAAAAAGTGGAGTCTGTGCATCCATTTAGCTGTGGTAAACTTCCCCCCCGTTGCTGCCAGTTCATGATCACCCATCCAAACGGACTATTTTATGCCCGACTTGTCTGATGTATGAGAAGGAGATCGCGGCGACATTTTTTATCCCTTTACGCCCCTTCCTCCCCCTGAAAGAGAGAAGAAACGATGGGAGGACGCGGTTATGTTTGCGTCTGCACGCAGCACTACTCACCTGGGCCCCGTTCATCTCCGCTTCATCCCACGGGCCCTGAACGCACCACCACACCGGCGACATCGCCTACACATCACGTCAGACAGAGCGGCGATCTAGCCGTGGTATTATATGGAATGTTTTGCTCGTTTGAATGCACGACGAAGGAATCCATTCTTTACAACAGACGTTCGTGGACCCTCATTTAACTGTATTTTACTTGCTAATAGCGCAGCAGGCTGCCTGCTCCCTCTGTTGTTGCATTTCATTTACTTCTATGATAGGCAATCATTTTTTCTTATGGTTTTTTTGTGTGCAACAATACAAAGCACATCACATCCATCAGTTTGAACAAACTCTCCAACTTTGAGATGTATGGGATACTCAAAACTCTGATCAAAGAAAACATTAGCTTTGCTCTCTTTGATTTATTATTTTTTTTCCTTCCATCTCTTCCCCCAATCACCATTTTTCGCCCCACCGCTGACACCGAGACAGTTGGTGCTGCCATGTTGCTTACAGCCTCATTCTTCTTCTTCTTCTTCTGCTAATATATTCAGCCTCTTCTTCTTCTCCTCCTGATACATATTCGCTCTTGATTGTGGCTGCCAATTAGCCGGCGAGGCTGTGGCAGTTCATCCATCTGACTTAAAGGTTCCTTGCCGCTAATTTTGACGGTCGGGTCAAGTAGCGGAGGGGCCCATTAATTGGAATAATGAAGTCTTCAGTGAGCGATCATCAATGACTCCAGAGTACTATTAATCCTTTAAAAGAAATCATCTCTTTATTTTTAATGTTTAGCTTTATCGTCCAGCCGGCTGCTGCAACATCTCATTTATCCCAGACTTAATAAACATCATGCATGTATTTTATCGTTTTACTCTAATGTATTTCCTACATTTCATTTGTTCTTCTTCATGCATTTTGTCTTCATACTTGTACTTCTATCCAACACTCCTCCTTTTAACTCCATCTACTCTCATCCAATTCAACCATCTTTTTCACAAATATCTCGGGGACCATAGCAGAATGCATCTCCACATTTTACCAAAGAACCATCTAAACCTTTCAGGTCCTCAGACCAGATCGCCAATCTGATCCCGCAGTCAAAACCACGTTTCCAACCATCCCCCCTTATCATCAGGTCTGTATTTGCTGCTTGAACGGTCAAATAGAGGATCTATCTGTGCAAACACATCTTCCCATTCATTCTGTTGCCAGGCTGCAGACAGCTTTAATGACCAATGTAACAAATACACTGTGTGTGTGTGTAGGGGGGGGATAACTGGCATAACTGGCAACCCAAGCCACATATGCAGCTACGGACCCACAGACAGCGAGGCAAGAATTAACCACACAGACTTAAGTTTCAAGCTTCAATGTAAATATGACTTCACACAGGATTAAAGCAGTTTGATTGGATTAAAAAATGCTTTACAATGAAGGCACTCATTCAAATACAGCTATATTCTATAGTCCGTGGCTCGTATCTCATTTACATCACATTATTACATTATTTACAGTCAGAAAATGACTTATTCTTAGTATTTTAATGTGCAGAACACTGGAGTGAAGAAAAAGGCTTGTTTTTTAGTTAATATGATCATGTTAAAGGGATCCGTCATGCAGAAAGCTTTAAGACATTTTATCTAAAAGCTGTGTTTTTTATTATTTCTAATGTTGCAAAGTATATTCAATATATTATTATATTTGGCCTCTGAGGTAACGCCAGCGGATTCAGCTGATTGTTGGAGTTAGTCGTTTTTAATAAACCAATTTATTAACTTAATGACTGTTCATTTCCCTAATTAGGGGGTTACCATGGTTTTATAAAAAAGTTAAATCAAAGCTGCCTCTCATCTTCTGACAGCAGATACGTGGGGCATGATGAGGCTGCAGGTCTGACCTTTGACCCCCTGCTGTAACCAGACAGACTAGAATTATGTTTAGAAACACATTCATCTGCATTTTTACGTCAACCGAGGTTTTGTTTTTGTCGGGATGACACAGTGCCCCCAAAGAGTAATCAATGGATTTGTTTGATGCGACTCATCCATTTGCAAACATAATACTAATGTAATTAAAACAACCATTCATTCACCTCCTGCATCCACCCATCAGTCGTGTAGAGCGGCTGTAAGCTGCACTACAGTATCAGCCATTACTCACAGGGCGACAGTGAGGGAGAGACTGCCAATAATCCCGAACAGTGAATCCACGTCGGACTCACGGTGACACCGCAGGATTCAGGACATGAACGATGGACTTGATTCGCCCCTTTGACGGCGAGCGTAGAGTCCTCCGTGCTTTCTTAGCGTGGCCCGAGTCAAATTGTTCATTTTACCTCTAATCGTGCCATTTATCAAAATGCTGCTCAGCCGCGTCAGTAAGTGCAGTTATGCTAACTAGATCTGAGCGAGGCCACGACGAGGACGAGCCATCAGTCAGCTTCGGGAGGGGGAGGGGCCAAAATAGATGGTCGCGACTGCAGGTAGCAATCAAATATGCTGTTTGGCATTTACAGCAGATTTCAGTGTACACTTTTTAAACGTCTTTACAAATGATGACATGTGGAGAAATGTCAAAAATGTGAGATTCATATTTCTTTTGAGGCCTTAAAGATTCTATATTTCCTGTCTTTTAAACTCCATTTGAATTAAATCAACTACAAAGCCACATGGCCAAGCAATCCTTCACTACAAATCTTCAAGATGCCAAGACTGCCACCCAACACAACTGTGATTTTTTATTGATTTTTTTCAGGAAAACTCCCAAGCAGCTCGGTTATGTGGCCGTTTCCTCCCCATTCGGCTTTATTGAGACGCCATCGACCCCCGGGCCGAGCACCGCAACACAAACACCAGTCAATTTACCCGTTTGCATCCAATTCTCCGGGATTATTATGAGCTGCTTTGCCACAGTTGATGGAGAGATTAATCTTGCTTTGATAGAAATATGTCAGTTTCCGTGGGATGTGATGGATGCGATTTATCATTCGGGGTAAATCTGTGCCCCCGAACGTCTCTCCTCCCTGACAGCTCCATCGTGGCAATAATGTCCCTAAAATGTCACCTGTTGTACGCCGAGTGACCTTCTAATTTTCTAATTCAATTTGGAGAAGTCTCTCCTCCCCACGATCCGGCTCCTATCATGAACCAGTAATAACAATTACACACCGTGACTGGCTCCAAAACCTGCAATTCCCCCACTTTAAATCAAAGCCCAAGTAGTCTTTTATTAGGCTGCCCGGTTAAATCAATCTAAATCTAAGCATAATAACTCTCTAATCAGGTGCTGGGGAGAATAATAGGTTGTCACGCTCGAGGAAAAATAGGCAATCATGGAATGTTTTCTTTAATTAGGCCGACTAAAGTAGAAGGGCATGGCGGGAGCGTGGGACACATTCATCATAGCCAAGGTGGGAAATTACTTCAATTACTCAGGAAGGGGAGAGTGAACAGAATTACAGAAGTCAGAGAAGCAGAAGAGAGGAGACCGTGATCTGTAGGGGGTCCACATCGTCCACATGACACCGAGGGCAGAGGAGGGAAGGACGGAGGAGGAGGTGGAGGAGGAGGTGGAGGAGGGAAGGATGCAGGAGGAGGTGGAGGAGGAGGTAGAGGAGGAGGTGGAGGAGGGAAGGATGCAGGAGGAAGGGGAGAGTGAACAGAATTACAGAAGTCAGAGAAGCAGAAGAGAGGAGACCATGATCTGTAGGGGGTCCACATCGTCCACATGACACCGAGGGCAGAGGAGGGAAGGACGGAGGAGGAGGTGGAGGATGAGGTGGAGGAGGGAAGGATGCAGGAGGGAAGGATGGAGGAGGAGGTGGAGGAGGAAAGGATGCAGGAGGAGGTGGAGAAGGAAAGGATGCAGGAGGAGGTGGAGAAGGAAGGGGAGAGTGAACAGAATTACAGAAGTCAGAGAAGCAGAAGAGAGGAGACCGTGATCTGTAGGGGGTCCACATCGTCCACATGACACCGAGGGCAGAGGAGGGAAGGACGGAGGAGGAGGTGGAGGAGGAGGTGGAGGAGGGAAGGATGCAGGAGGGAAGGATGGAGGAGGAGGTGGAGGAGGAAAGGATGCAGGAGGGAAGGATGCAGGAGGAGGTGGAGGAGGAGGTAGAGGAGGGAAGGATGCAGGAGGAGGTGGAGGAGGAGGTGGAGGAGGAGGTAGAGGAGGGAAGGATGCAGGAGGAAGGGGAGAGTGAACAGAATTACAGAAGTCAGAGAAGCAGAAGAGAGGAGACCATGATCTGTAGGGGGTCCACATGACACAGAGGGCAGAGGAGGGAAGGACGGAGGAGGAGGTGGAGGAGGGAAGGATGCAGGAGGGAAGGATGCAGGAGGAGGTGGAGGAGGGAAGGATGCAGGAGGAGGTGGAGAGTGAACAGAATTACAGAAGTCAGAGAAGCAGAAGAGAGGAGACCATGATCTGTAGGGGGTCCACATGACACAGAGTACAGAGGAGGCGAGGATGGAGGAGGAGGTGGAGGAGGGAAGGATGCAGGAGGAGGTGGAGGAGGAGGTAGAGGAGGGAAGGATGCAGGAGGAGGTGGAGGAGGAGGTGGAGGTAGAGGAGGGAAGGATGCAGGAGGAAGGGGAGAGTGAACAGAATTACAGAAGTCAGAGAAGCAGAAGAGAGGAGACCGTGATCTGTAGGGGGTCCACATGACACCGAGGGCAGAGGAGGGAAGGACGGAGGAGGAGGTGGAGGAGGAGGTGGAGGAGGGAAGGATGCAGGAGGGAAGGATGGAGGAGGAGGTGGAGGAGGAAAGGATGCAGGAGGGAAGGATGCAGGAGGAGGTGGAGGAGGAGGTAGAGGAGGGAAGGATGCAGGAGGAGGTGGAGGAGGAGGTGGAGGAGGAGGTAGAGGAGGGAAGGATGCAGGAGGAAGGGGAGAGTGAACAGAATTACAGAAGTCAGAGAAGCAGAAGAGAGGAGACCATGATCTGTAGGGGGTCCACATGACACAGAGGGCAGAGGAGGGAAGGACGGAGGAGGAGGTGGAGGAGGGAAGGATGCAGGAGGGAAGGATGCAGGAGGAGGTGGAGGAGGGAAGGATGCAGGAGGAGGTGGAGAGTGAACAGAATTACAGAAGTCAGAGAAGCAGAAGAGAGGAGACCATGATCTGTAGGGGGTCCACATGACACCGAGTACAGAGGAGGCGAGGATGGAGGAGGAGGTGGAGGAGGGAAGGATGCAGGAGGAGGTGGAGGAGGAGGTAGAGGAGGGAAGGATGCAGGAGGAAGGGGAGAGTGAACAGAATTACAGAAGTCAGAGAAGCAGAAGAGAGGAGACCATGATCTGTAGGGGGTCCACATGACACAGAGGGCAGAGGAGGGAAGGACGGAGGAGGAGGTGGAGGAGGGAAGGATGCAGGAGGGAAGGATGCAGGAGGAGGTGGAGGAGGGAAGGATGCAGGAGGAGGTGGAGGAGGGAAGGATGCAGGAGGAGGTGGAGAGTGAACAGAATTACAGAAGTCAGAGAAGCAGAAGAGAGGAGACCATGATCTGTAGGGGGTCCACATGACACCGAGTACAGAGGAGGCGAGGATGGAGGAGGAGGTGGAGGAGGGAAGGATGCAGGAGGGAAGGATGGAGGAGGGAAGGATGCAGGAGGAGGTGGAGAAGGGAAGGATGTCGGAGGAGGAGGAGGGAAGGATGGAGGAGACCGTGATCTGTAGGGGGGTCCAAGTGACACCGAGGGCAGAGGAGGGAAGGATGCAGGAGGAGGAGGGAAGGATGGAGGAGGAGGTGGAGGAGGGAAGGGTGCAGGAGGGGAGGATGCAGGAGGAGGTGGAGAAGGGGAGAATGCAGGAGGAGGTGGAGGAGGAGGTGGAGGAGGGGAGGATGCAGGAGGAGGTGGAGGAGGGAAGGATGCAGGAGGAGGTGGAGGAGGGGAGGATGCAGGAGGAGGTGGAGGAGGGAAGGATGCAGGAGGAGGTGGAGGAGGGGAGGATGCAGGAGGAGGTGGAGGAGGGGAGGATGCAGGAGGAGGTGGAGGAGGCAAGGATGCAGGAGGGAAGGATGCAGGAGGAGTTGGAGGAGGGAAGGATGCAGGAGGAGGTGGAGGAGGGAAGGATGCAGGAGGAGGTGGAGGAGGGGAGGATGCAGGAGGATGTGGAGGGGAGGATGCAGGAGGAGGTGGAGGAGGGAAGGATGCAGGAGGAGGTGGAGGAGGGGAGGATGCAGGAGGAGGTGGAGGAGGCAAGGATGCAGGAGGGAAGGATGCAGGAGGAGTTGGAGGAGGGAAGGATGCAGGAGGAGGTGGAGGAGGGGAGGATGCAGGAGGAGGTGGAGGGGAGGATGCAGGAGGAGGTGGAGGAGGGAAGGATGCAGGAGGGAAGGATGCAGGAGGAGATGGAGGAGGGAAGGATGCAGGATGAGGTGGAGGGGAGGATGCAGGAGGAGGTGGAGGAGGGGAGGATGCAGGAGGATGTGGAGGGGAGGATGCAGGATGAGGTGGAGGGGAGGATGCAGGAGGAGGTGGAGGAGGGGAGGATGCAGGAGGATGTGGAGGGGAGGATGCAGGAGGAGGTGGAGGAGGGAAGGATGCAGGAGGAGGTGGAGGAGGGGAGGATGCAGGAGGAGGTGGAGGAGGCAAGGATGCAGGAGGGAAGGATGCAGGAGGAGTTGGAGGAGGGAAGGATGCAGGAGGAGGTGGAGGAGGGGAGGATGCAGGAGGAGGTGGAGGAGGGGAGGATGCAGGAGGATGTGGAGGGGAGGATGCAGGAGGAGGTGGAGGAGGGAAGGATGCAGGAGGAGGTGGAGGAGGGGAGGATGCAGGAGGAGGTGGAGGAGGCAAGGATGCAGGAGGGAAGGATGCAGGAGGAGTTGGAGGAGGGAAGGATGCAGGAGGAGGTGGAGGAGGGGAGGATGCAGGAGGAGGTGTAGGGGAGGATGCAGGAGGAGGTGGAGGAGGGAAGGATGCAGGAGGGAAGGATGCAGGAGGAGGTGGAGGAGGGAAGGATGCAGGAGGAGGTGGAAGAGGGGAGGATGCAGGAGGGAAGGATGCAGGAGGAGATGGAGGAGGGAAGGATGCAGGAGGAGGTGGAGGGGAGGATGCAGGAGGAGGTGGAGGAGGGAAGGATGCAGGAGGGAAGGATGCAGGAGGAGGTGGATGAGGAAAGGATGCAGGAGGAGGTGGAGGAGAGGAGGATGCAGGAGGAGGTGGAGGTAAAAAAAGTCACTTAAAGGAGTCATCACCTGGTTTTATACGTATCCAGCCCCCCTTGGATCGCTTTGGATCAATTCGTAAAACTTATTAGAAAAAAAAAAAAAAATTTTAATCAAACATTGAGCTTGTTCTGACCCTTTTTCGTACCGCGATTTTATCACGCGAGATTACGCGCGAGGTTTTGACTGGTCCGGATGTGCATTGTATAATATGTAATGAGGCGCGCGTTGATTCGCCGCAGGAAGGACAGAGCCGGGGGGGCTTGCCTGCATGCAGACTCCAAAACATAATGGCGGCGCTTCGGCGATATCAGGTAGCGGACGGGGCGGGGTTGGGTGGTGAAAGAGGGGTGGGCTTATGCAAGTAGCCGCCACGGTGACGTCACCGAAGGCGCAGAATCAAAATCTCGTGCTTTAGGAATGCACACCCTTGTGTGCTATTCCTGTTCGGAAAAAGAGCAGAAGCGAAAAAACGGCGCCACTTTCAAACTCCAGCCTTTCAGGCAAGTTTCAACTGAGGTCAAACACAGATATGCATGTTTTAACAAGAGAAATTGCGATTTCCAGGTGATGACTCCTTTAAAGAGAAAGAAGTCAAATTTAAAGGGACAGTCGGAGCTTTTTGTGTATTTTTAAATTTTCTGCATTATTGCAAGAATATCAATTTTCAGAGTTTTAAAAGAAACACTGGAAGCGAGGAGAAACGACGGCGAGTGAAACCTCAGGTTTCTGCTTGAAAAACACTCCTCCATCACTCGACCTCCGACCTGAGCTCGTACCTACACGCGGTAAGCTTTCCCAGAATGCAACGAGAGAGCGAGAGAGACGAGATGACGAGATAAACAAGCTCTTACTGTAACTGGATCTATCGATCGGCTTTGGCAGCTCGTTGTGTGACTGAAGACGCAGCGAGCGCCGGAGAAACACGGAGATTGGGACGTTTGAGTGCGACTCGCCGGCCGGCTGACAACGAGACGGTTCACTCTTCCACCGCCGCATCGTTAAGTGCTTCTGACTAATTAACAGTAAAAGTGTCTCCCTGACTTACAGACGGAAGGAAGCAGTACTTTGTTGTCTGGAGGGCGGATACACCTTTTCTATTTCAACACTGATAAAAAAATATATTTATATATACACAACGAAAAACACACTACTACTATCAATCCACTTTAAATATTTAGACATCTATTGCAAACAATATTGACCAGGCATTTAGTTTTATGACCAACTGGAATAGAACCATAAAGTCTGGTCAGATGAGTGTGTTTTATAATTAACGGTCACATTCAGGCGTTTAAATGAGGCTCATGTTACTCACATGTGACTCCAGGAAACCAGCAGGATCATCCATCACGTCTGTCCAATCCCACGTCGTCTTTCGGACCAAAATCCTGCATGGAAAAGGTTCACTTACTTCCACTTATAATGATAAAACAGTTTAATGACTACTTTCTCAACGTTCTGAAAGCTACCAAACATTATGAAAGCAGTATTTTACATTTAGATGAGAAGAAAACCACATAACTGCATCGTCCCGGGTTCAATTTCAGACTTGGGACTTGTATTGCATGTCAATCACCTCGCCATCATTCCCAGTCTGCCTCAAAAACAATACAATTAAACGTCCCAAGTGCCCAAACACTTGCAAAGTCGATCAATAAGTTGATCGTGGTGAATTCTCATGATCGGGATGAATAGAAATATCTCCACGACGTGAAAAAGAGCATTATTGTTAACAAAATACACTACATACAGGTGTAGTTCAGGCTAAGCTTATCTCCGTTACCATGGTAACCCACACCACATAATAATTAAGACTATGAGAGTAAAACACTCACTTCCACTTGTTTTTAGGCTGCTTGCTACTCTACATCATGGGAGAAAAAACGTTTATTTTAATGCATTTATCCCATTTATGCAGGGAGACCTTGTGATTTATATTAAAGATCTGATTGCTGCAGGCACACATGGGTTAAAGATTTGGCATTTGTGATGTTGGCCGGTGTTTATAGGATGCAGGAGGAAGGCAGGATCACACGTCGATACGCCTCCGTCTTCAGCTTCACCCCCAAACCTCCGACAGCAGGAGACGGAGCGAGGCCTCCGTCTGCAGGTGGTAACCGGCTGGCGATCTGTGTTTTTCTCTCTGAAGCTGATCAATAAGGAGGACGGCACCGTCTTGTTGCAACTGTGCAGGATTCTCAGGTCGGGGCGATCCATCACCACTTGAAAGGTGGTCAATGGAGGAAACCAAATTCAGAGGAGGAGGTGAAATGTGAGCGTCCTCTCAGAGGACGCTGCTATTCAAGTCAAAGATTCGGTTTCTCCTTTTTTCCATAAAGTGAACATACATCCCTCCTCGTTTCTACTTCCTGAAACAAGTGGATTTTTATTGGCTCTAATTGTCTTTTATTTTCTTCCTCCAAGTCAACACACTTCCTTCTTCCCTTCCGTCCTTCCTGCATCCTTCCCTGTCCTCGTCTCCTCACATTTCCCTCCTCTCTGCTTCAGTGAGCAGCTCCATCATCATCATCATCATCATCATCATCATCTTCTTCTTCATCGTCGTCGCAGGCCCGGCCCAATTTTTGTTGTAAAAAGCAATAAATCATTTCAGCTCATCTATTGCTGTTGATGAATGACCAATTATTTGTCGTCCATTACGCTGAAAGACGCTGACCCAGGGAGACGGATCAACTTCTTCTTTCCCCTCCTCCTCCATGACACAGGCAGCAGTGATGGATTGTATCCTTAAACTGTTATTACATGTATAATGTGGGCGCTCAAACCCGACATCTCACTTAGCCGGGGTTCCCCCACGCTAACTAACAGATACTGTATCAGTTACATCAACCAATAATGAAGACTGTGGAGAGGCGACGTCGTCCTGCCTCTACTCCTGTACGACATCATTTCCACATCAAAACCTGACTTTTATTGATTTAGTAGGTTTTTAAGGAGGTGAAAACAAACCGACAGCGCTGACATGACTGTGAGCTTTGACATAATTAAGAATCATTGGAGTCACAGCAGCATCAGACCAGAGTACACGACTTTATTGTTACATTTAAATGAGCATTTCTTCATCGATAACTCACCTGCGAGTCCGACTGGAAACTTCCCCTCATTTCCTTCCATCACGCCGGCTGATTCTCGGGTCGCTGAGGAAGAGATTTTGTGGGTGAATGCTTCCTGTACTTTCTAGTACGTGCTATTAGTCAGAGGTCTGGGTTTACCTGGCCTCCTTCCTTCCTGTGGAGTGACTCTGCTCGCTGGAGCTGGCGTACCTTCACTGTAAAAGAGACGGAGACAGATGGAGAGATCAACCTCCACACCAGACGCTCAATTAACTCCCTCAACATCCCATCAATCACCATTTCTAGACGCTTTGCTGGGAATCACTTGATTTTAAAAAATAAATAAAAAATATACACTGTATGACAGACTTCCTCTAACTGCTCCATGCACTGAATATTTACACTATATTATTTACACAATATATTCCAATTACATAATTAAGAAACGTCCCGTGCAGCTGTACAGTTACTCCAGCACAGTATAGTAGTGAAGTACTTTTACTCGAGTATTTCCATTTTATAACACTTTTAATTTCATGGAAACATTATTTTTTTTATACAATAACATGAAACACGTCATGTTTTTTATATAAAGTATATAAAATAGCAATAAAAAAATAATTTTGCTCCAACGTAACGACGTCAAAATGCAGCTTAAAGCTCCAGTAATAATTTACATATCGTATATTTTATTAAACCTGTTGATAACAGACCTTTAACTTCAGATATTTGTAATTAACGTTAATGTTGCGGCTAACTTTTACAACAGTTAGCAAAACAGACGTGTTGTTTAACTGTGCAGTTGTGCGGCGAGTCCGTTAATTCACGTTTTAATTAACTTCTTAAAACCTAAAAACTAAATTAACACTTTTAACAACTTGAAAGGAAAACAAACGGAGATTAGAACCAACTCACAAACACACGAAGGTCCGGTCTTTGTCGATATATTCCTCCGGTTAAAACGCTAGCTGTGGCTGCTAATTAACGTCAAGTGGAAACACCTGCGAGTCAACCGGCGGTCACGTGACCGACTCACGTGCTAAACGCTGAGTTTACTGACCAGGTTAATATCAGGAAATCTGAGGCCTGCGGTGGTGGAAAGTAACTCAAGTACTTTACTTGAGTGTTTTAAACTTTATATACATAAACCTGGGTAGATTGTGAATTTAGGGGCTCACTTTGATCTAATATTGTCTTATTTGTTGATTACATTTGTATTTTTAATCTGATTTTCTTATATTAATTTGTCAAAGTGAGACGTTTAGCAGTGAAAATACAGCAACATGTGAGAATCTCAGTAACCAGGCCAATCATGACCCTAAAATGACCCTTAATATGTATTTAAAAACATGTATTTGTATTTTATTGTGTTTTTACCATCGTTGTTTCCCAGTTTAGCTGAACTCATTCAACTGCCGTTCATATTTAATTTGACCACAAGATGTCAGTATTTCCCCACACAGGTTCTCCGTTTTATTAACGCTGCATTAAATATAGTAGATTTGTTGGTGCATAAACTCTACTCCTGCTGTTATTTTATTGTTTTATCATTTGTGTTACATTCATGATGCAGTGGTGTTGTATTTATGTTACAGTAGTGTTTACATTCACGCGTCTGTGGTCGTTTTAATTCGATGTAGTTACGTCATTCGGCCACTAGAGGTCAGCGTTTGACAAAATATAGATATAGATAATATCAGATCCATTGTGCACTCACATCAGATAGGATAACTGGCTTATATTAACTTTAATAATTTATTAGCGAGATTGTGTTTGTGCAAATTAATAGCTGGGAAAGCAGTGTTGTATTAAGGCTTATTTTTATATGTTTTGAGTGTGAAGGTCAACGAGAGAGAGATTGTTCTGTGGGGTGGTTTCACATTTTCAGTGATTATGCATTTAGTAATAGACGACTGTAGTTAAGATGTGCATTGTGTTGCCACTGGAGAGTATCACAGGTCAGACATAAGAAAGGATAATCAACTCAAATTGGAGCTTCTTTTGAGCCGTAAAATCTCAAAGATTATTTCAGTATAATAATGTGATATTTGTTGTATTTAGCTCTGGTGCTTTATTGTCTTTAGTATTTGTTCCTCACAGACGATGCTGCGGGGATCGCAGGTTTATAAAAAGAGTCTCACCAACCAACGGAGAGGCAGAGCAGTGCTCTTATTCTCTGAAGTGTTATGAAAATGTGTCTCAGTCCCATTTCATTTGTCAAGGGGCTACTTAGGAATGAAAGATGCCCCCACCACACCCACCCTTTTCTCTCTCTCTCTTCCCAAGGACATATGAGCTCATGCTGCTGGCCAGCTGCCTGGACGAGGAGGAAGAGGAGGAGGAGGAACGGGATGCATTCATCAGGTAGATTACGTCACCGCGGGCCAATCCCCGCCTCTCTGACACGAGCTTTCAGAGCGGCGTCTGTCACCGTGTCCAACATGTGGGATGAGCAGGATGAAGGGGACAAGCAGAGGTCACGGGGTCAAACATCCAAACCCTGTGAGGAAATACTTTTCTGAAATCAGCTGAAAGTGGCCTGACGTTTGAGCGGCATCAACAGAAATGGAGGGAGATAATTCAGGTATACAACCCACTTGTTGACGTTGGGAGTCTCATTGCAGAAAACACATTCTCTATCGACGTCACATCAGTTTACCCTCAAGCTGCATCTGATGCAACACACGCAATCTAGTGCGACTTTCTGACTGCGATCTTAGAAAAGCAGCTACACAGTAAGTGACTTTAAATTGGAAGCAATTTGTAATTTCCCCCCCGTATCTATATGTACTGTATATTGTATGTATGTATATATATATATATATATATATATATATATATAGTGTTCCTTCGCCATCGCCTCTCTGCTGGAAAGCCGATACATGCGGCTGATACATCACTTCTACTGTAAATATATATTTTCCTCGTCAGGGCAGCGGAGAAAAGAATCAATGGGGCTGATGGGAAACGCGGTCTTTATTTGAAGAACAAATGACGCACAACTCTCGAGGTCGATAGATAGATAGATAGATAGATAGATAGATAGATAGATAGATAGATAGATAGATAGATGCTCCACAAACAACAGCCATGTTGTGTCCTCTTCTTTCCGGCATCGCTCAGCACACACACACACACACACACACACACACACACACACACACTGATACGATTAGCATCATTCGCCCTTTGAGAAGGTACATTGTGTTCACGAGAGAGAGAGAAAGAGAGAGAGAGCCTGGAATTAGAGTCAACCAAAGGACCGTATCTGTGTTTGTGCAGTAAAACTGAACATGCAGCTCGACGTCAGCAACAAAAACATCTGTGTCTCCGGTCCGACAGCTGAGCAATGTGCAAATATCGATGAGATGAAACTTTAATGAGGATGTAGGGAAAGTTGCTGCAGGAGGAACAAGAACAACAAAATCAAGGTTACGTGCACATCAAGGCAGTCAGGAGTAAAAAAGCAGCTCAAATCAAATAACGGAGGATAAGCTGCATCCTCGGGTCAATACTGGGTTTGCAGCTTCAGGATCCGTCGTTTCCCTCGTCCCTCTCTTGATTAAAACTCCTCCTTCAGCCATTTAGTTTAAATTCCATCAGGCTGCACTTTAAAGCCTCCCACCGCGAGACGAGCGTTAATCAAACAGAGTGTATGCTCTCTTGACTCGCACTGAGGTCACGTACTTCTAAAAAGACACCAAGGTCGCACAAGGTGAGTGTTTGCTCTTTTGTGGCTGAAGGAGATGTTTTGTGCAAAGATAAGTGAGATATTTTATGTTTTTACACCACAACTCTTGAATTATTACAGTATTTGATCATATCATGAATCAAATAAAGATGCCTTTTCTACCTAAAATCCAAAAGTTGATCTCTCTGCATTGTAAGTCTCTTAATTCAGGATATTAAAGGTCACTAAAACATTTCCCAGATTTCCCAAGCACCTCTATGGGAGCAAAACAGACATGTCTGTTGTCTAAAAGTGTCACCGATTATGAAGTGAAATGCTGCTGAACCGTCTGGAGCCTCCGCTGCACTAAATCAATGGAGCATCTGCGATGGGCGGAGCCTAATCGAATAACGCGATGACTTACATGCCCTCGCCCACCTTCCCCCTGACAGCCGTGCCAGGTTTCTACATAAGACGATCACTGTGGTTTAATAGCATGAAGCCATAGTTAGATCAGATACAGTGTTGGCAGTGGCCTCTCTCCCTCTCTCTCTCTCTCTCTCCCTCTCTCTCTCTCTCTCTCTCCCTCTCTCTCCCTCTCTCTCTCTCTCTCTCTCTCTCCCTCCCTCTCTCTCTGGCGTTATCAAACAGTGTGTTTGGAGCGGCGATGACAGGGTTGGCACAAACGGGGAGTGCTGGAAGCTGGCCTCAGACCAGCGGTGTTGAGTGTGTGTGTGTGTGTGTGTGTGTGTGTGTGTGCGTGTGTGTCTGTCTGTGTGTGTGTGTGTGTGTGTGTTGGTGTGCGGCGCCTGTCTGGCTCTCTGGCTTGAGCTCGAGGTTGAAGCCTGTTGGAATCAGGGAAATATAAGAGCGGATGCCAAACGTGGACGTCTCTATATCCATTTTTAGGAGAACAAAAACACGAGTGTACTTAAGAGCCGCGATGTCAGGTTTAATCACGAGGCACATTTCAAAAACAGCAGAGATCTGCCTCGATACACGTGTGTGTTCATCATCTAATGGAATAAAAGCTGCATATAAGGTATAAGACAATAACAGAGAGGTGATCCTAATAACACTGAGCTAGAAGGAATGTGCATTTATGCATATTTTATGATATTAATGTGCATTCTGATGTTTTGGGGACGTGTTTCCCCTCATGTGGGCGTGTCCTGCGAGCTCGCCAACAACAACAAAGGAAGGGCGAAGAATGTTGAGAAACATCACAACAGATTACATTTACAGGCGACTTCCAAGAAACGGTGATTCAGCTGGTTTCCATGCACACGAACAGAAACAGGCGACTGGCAGGAATCAGGTCACACGTTTTAACGTCGAGCTCGAGATTTCATCTTTAAACTTGCAGACTTTCAGATGAAGTGGGACTGAATGCGTCGCTACATGTGAAGATGTTTCCTTTCATGCTGCCACATGAATCCTCCTGCACATGAATCCTCCTGGCAGCCGGGGTTATCAGGTTCTCTCAGAGGAGAGATTTACTGGTATGATTGTTGCAGAGGAGGCGCTTATTTAAGCACCTGTGAACACAGCTTCTATTCACAGCATTGAGTCTATATATGAGTTAATTTGTCATCAATATAATGAGTCTTTCTTGAACTCGCGTTCGGCTTCTTTGTATGAGCAGGAAAACTAATTAGAGACGAGGAAACTCATTTACACAACTGGTTTTCTTCTTTATCCATTTATTCTTACAAATAAAAACAAGCAGAAGATGCAAAAAGATCATGACAAAACAGAAAACCATTACTGTGATCCATAAACATGAAGGACGAGTCAGATATGTTGATGATTATTAACACACACACACACACACACACACACACAGTAATCTGGTCGGCCCGAGGGAAGGAATCCCATCGCTATATTTATGATGTGTGTGTGTGTGTGTCCTCTCACCTTACGCTGTACACACTACAGAGCTGACCTTTGACCTTTTCTGACGATATTCTCCATGACAGCTTCGTGAAGATGACTTTGAAGGACCAAAAGAAAGTGTTTGTAAACTAAAATGATTCAGAGTGATCACACACACACACACACACACACACATACACAGCGTGTTGGCTGGTCCGCGGTGGTCGCCGGCCGCCGCCGCGGCGTTTATGTGTGCAGCTGTGAGCCGGAGATCCTCGGTGTTGTTGTCTTGTGGTCTGCGGGTGAAATCAGCCCGACCCGCCGGCCCGCTGTGAATGCCCCGTGCTTATCGCCATATCTTGCAGTGCATTAACTCGACCACAGGCGGCTTTTCTTCACGCCGGCCTTTTCCTCAGCTGCCGGTGGAAATATATTTCTTTTACTTAATTTTCTGTGTGAAATCATATGAAGGATGCACAGAAAACACACCAACGCAGTAACACAAAGAAACTCTCTGCAAAGTTTCATGATTTTTTCAAGGCGCCTCAGTGAGTGTGTGTGTGGTGGTGTGGTTGATAAGTCCTCAGGGACATTTAATAATGACTCTTTTATAAAAATATCATGCCATAATAATAGTTTCCCTCCTCCTTTAACGCCGTCACACTCGTCTGTGACTTCTTCTTCCTGATTTCTTGAACCTCATGAGTAACACAACCTCCAAGGTTCTTCTTCTCCATCTGTTTCCTGTGTCGCCACAATTCTACAAGACATCGTAGGAATGATGTGAGTCGTTACGTCCCTTATGAATAAGGAGAGCAACACAACCAAAAGATATGCTCCAGTCAAAGGGAAGTGTAAATTACATTTCATTTACAGTAACCTGAATATTAAATGCCTCCATTGTTGAACAGAAACACACACATACTTGAAAACGTAAGATTTTATTTAAATAAATATCAGACAGACAATAGATATTTTAATACTCACTTTTCTTGACAGCTCTAACATAAATGTGATAAAAATGCATTGAAGGGGGATGTATTGTGAAGGCAACCCTCCCAGAGAGATCAAGTATTTAATATTCAAATGTATTTCTTCTTGAAGACAGATTGAGGCCAGCCTGGAGTCTCTGTCAACGCTCCGAACGAATCATCGGCCGGGGAATAACCATGAGCGCCGGTTCATCTTTGTTATTCTGTTGTCTCTCACGTAAATGACGGATATTAACTTCCCATCGAGCAAGTCTAATTATTATCAATCCTCCAATAAGGCTCACAATTAAGGGAGCAGTTTGATTGGTTAAAGTTTAACCCCGGAGCCTAATGAAGACAACTAATTCATCAAGTTGATTGTTGTGTCAGAGTCAACATCTGGAGAGGGATTTTTAAACATTTTTATTCAGGGTTGCTGTCAGAGCAACACGTTTGCTCGTAATGAACTTCAATGCACTTTTGATATTTTACACATTAACTTTGATGCTCTGATTTAGCGGGAAGATCAGTCAGCCGTTGCTACGGCGACGCCGCATCGCTTAAAAGTCAGGAGCGATGGCAGTTACAGAGCGACACGTGAATGCAACAGATGGAGAAAATGAAAAACGTTTAAAATGATCTGGGAATAACGACTATCCTCACACGTGACTTTATTATCGGGAAAATATCGAGCCTCCGATTCTGATGCTGGATGTTCACGTCCTGTTTTGCCTGTTTTGTGTATATTTATAGACTGTTTTGACTGAAAGTATGTTTTTGTAACTGCATGTTCCCTTTTTGCTGGAAGGCCTCCGATATACTCTGATGATGAATCAACCTGATGAACGTCTGAGTCAAACAAAACAGGAAATCTGTGAACAAAATATTAAAAGTCTGGATGAATCGATGGGGTCTAACTCATGCAGTATAATCCAGGTGCAGATCACCTGCAGGTCTTCCAGGTCCACGTGTTCTGCTGAATCTTCCCTCGTAAAGACCATCTCTTGATGTTTGTGACTATAAATCCTCCTTTCACATTTGCTGAAAGTCATTTTCCTCTCTGACATATATGACAGATAACCCACCTTTTGAAGTACATCCCACGTCGTCGCCTGGCAACCCGACAACATGGCGTACCTGTATTTAAGTCAAGGCTTCAATCAAACTGGGAGAGAGAATAAAAGACGGTGGCCAGGTTTGATGTCAGTGACTCCCCTCTCGCTCAATCAATGGCCGAGCCCGAATGAAAGATGAAAGAGAGAGCAACAAAAGGATCGCTGTGCTCTCCGACACTCAGGCAGGCATCGATCTGTGTCGCTAAAAACACTCCAAGTGGATCTGATCGAACACAAACTCAGCTTCGCCACATGTTTTATTCATCATCCAGCTAGTTGTCACTACTTTATTTAATGCTTTTATTAGTGGGAAGAATGTCAAGAAAAAAATCCTCCAAAGGATCAACTCCAAAAACCAAAATCACTATTTTTACCCGTTATCAATCTAGTCTTGGAGATGTTTTTATTTTTCATGAAATAGCCAACGTCGGTGTGTCGATTATCCTGAGTAGCCAGTTTATGATTTCTGAGACGCTGCTTGTAGATTTGAGAACTAAAAGTGCACTATAATCCCATCAAATGCATTTAGACTGATAAATAGCATGAAGAACTTGGTGAACTGTTCCTTTAATACTTAGAAAAGGGTCTTAAAGTGGGAGTGCATGAGGCATCGCTGGGTTCATTTTTATGTTTATAAGCATATAAAGACAAAATGAATGGAAATGATGTCACTCACAAAGTTCACGTCTTGCAAACCAAAGAGGGAGGGAGGTCTGTAATCATTGACCCTTAAGTGCCCGGTCTGTGTGCGTCCTCATCAGATAACCAGCTCCATCCCAGAAGGCAGCGGGACGCGAGGAGGAAATGGAAATGAGAAGTCAAAGAGCTGCGAGGAAAGAGACGTCTCTCTGCAAAGATTCATAACTTTCACAGGAGGGGGGGGGGCAGATATTATAGAAGGCCTGGTTTATAGTCGGCACATTTCCAAACTGACCGATGTAATTATGATGCTTTTCACATGTTTCCTAAAATAATTTTTTATGAGCTCTTGTTGCTTCACTGTGCCCTCGAGCATGGCATCTGAAAACCAGTTGCACCACACGAGCATTCCTGGACCTGAACCAGGTAACCTTGTAGGAAAACAAAGCTCCCACGGTCTTAAATCAAGCCTCGTTGTGTGACATCGGGAGAACAGGAAGTAGACGGCGTCGTCTCTTCCTCCCGCGGAGGTGAAACATCTGCAGACGAGGTGTTAAGACCCGACGATCCTGTTCTGATGTGTGAATCCTGTTCTCTTCAGGCTGCTTATGTACTTTTCCTCCATTAACACCTTCTCCCTATTTTGGGAGTCATTTCATTGTAACCACATTTGCTTAATTACATAAGAGAGACAAAAAGAAAAGAGAGACTACTGCAGCGCTCCTTAGCTCGGAGACAAAGCTTTGACTCGACTCCAAACACAATTAATGCTGGCGGAGTGCCGAGGGCACTGCAGGCTGATGAGGAAGATGTTGTGGAGGAAGGGGCTGATGTCCTGGCGCCCAGCGGTTCAACCTGCAACCACAGTTTTTACATGAAGAGCAGCCCGGACGCTGCCAGGCCTCATTACTGCTAACTTACCTCTCGGGTCAACCTGCCTCAACAACCTCGCCTCTCTGTGAGGGATTCCTCACCAGAACAACCTGATTCACGTTTTCTCCAAACTAAAGTCTTGGATTTCTACTTCCTGTTCTTGTGCATAGAGAAAGAAAAGATCACCTTTAAATGCAGAGAAGGAAAGGCAAATGTGTTGGATGTTGAGATACAAAGATGTCCCGGTTCCAGTGAAGAGGAGTTTCTTCCTCCACCAGTCGGCTCCGTGCCGAAGGCTGCAGCCGGAAAGACGGCTTCTCAAATACATCGTCTGTCTGCAGGAACAAACACAGACACAAAGTATATAGACTGGCTTCTATCTGTCTGTCCACACACACACACACACACACACACACACACACACACACACACACACACACACACACACACACACACACACTTAATAGAAGATGCACTTCAGCTCTCTGGATTTGATTAGATTCCTAGAAGTCATTTATAATATTCTGGTTGTATTTAGGATTTAGGGACTTTGTCATGTCAGCGTTTTAGAGGAGCCACGTGTAGGATTATATATTAATATATATTATAATGGTTTATTAGAGTATAATCACTAAGAATGGTTGTGTAAGTTATCTACATATTATGTCTACAGTGAACCTCACTAATCACTGTTTCTAGATAGCCTTGGATGTGTCTTACAATGAAGTGGCAGCTTGAAGACACTAATTCTGACATACTCAACATACTCGACATCAACATTTTGAAGTGAACCTCGGCTGAATGGCTGCTATGAGTAAACTCACCCACGTGATTCAACAACATTGGTGATCTCTGACATGCTAGTTGCAGATGGAAAACGGTCCTCACCTCATAAACTGGAGAAGAGATCCCACCGTGTGTTACAGAATCTGCCCGTAGTGACTTCAGAACACACTCGGCTGCTGCTTATGTGCAGAAATGTAATATATTTAACTCTTCTGTTCTCTGCTCAGGTATCGGCCAGGTGTTCCCAGCGTTCATCACTCTCCTCCGCCGGCCTCCGACACGCCGCCGCTCGCCACTTCATCACCGTCAGAGCCACCAGTCTCTGTGTGCCCATGATCTCCTGTGTGTTTGTGTGTCCTCCTGTCTCTGTGTGCACACACACACACACACACACACACACACACACACACACAAAGACACACCGCTGCCTGTTCGATGCAAACACTAACATTAATTTC
This sequence comes from Eutrigla gurnardus, assembly GCF_963514095.1. Classification (NCBI taxonomy): domain Eukaryota; kingdom Metazoa; phylum Chordata; class Actinopteri; order Perciformes; family Triglidae; genus Eutrigla; species Eutrigla gurnardus. The sequence continues at coordinate 755,299 of NC_139935.1, forward strand.
AATTAGTGTCTTCTTCTTTTTGGAGGTGCCAGATGAGAAATAGATGAAAACAACAACAACAACATAAACACACACACACACACACACACACAGGAAAGCAAATCCCTCCACACCCGTCCGACTCCCGACTCTGTTCTGTTTCGAGTCGACTTGAAGTTTTTTTAATTTGGATTGATTACAGTGGCGTAGGTGTTTGCAGCAGCTGCGATAATGAACGCCGGGAGACGGGGAGCGGGAGAATTATTAATGAGACGCTGAAAGGTGAAAGGAGGAGAGAGAGCGTGGGGAAACAGATACATGGCGAGGGAGGAGGAAGAGGAGGGTTTGATATTTGGGGGAAAGAGCAGAAACAAGGGTGGAGTGGTCTGAAACGGACGGAAAGGCAAAAATGCAAACAGGAAGCGAAAAGGGAGGAGAGGCAAGAGAGAGGAAGTGTCACAGTTACGAAAAGCAGAAAACCAGGAGATGTTTGTTAAGCTGCTGCTCTGCCTCACGATGAGATTCTTCATGGTTTAACCAGAAGGAAATGTTGTAGCGATGACTCATCTTTAATGTCGCAGGCCTTTCATGTCCTCTCTGCATCGACTGTGTTCACACAGAGAAGAGGGACAGAATAGAGAGCTAACAACCTGGGAGGTGGATGAAGAGAGAGAAGACTTGAGGAGGTGCAGATCTCCTCCAGGTGAAGGACTTAAATGGATCAGAACATATCGAGGATGAATTCATTTGGAGATGTGGTTCAAAATGATCATAAAGACATGAATGAGTACAGAAACACACCGATCTAGTGTGAGAGACAGACCCGTGGACAGACAGACACACACACACACACACACACACACACTCACGAATGCATAACCTCCCCACAGGTTTTTGTCTGTCAGAGATTTTTTGATGAAGATGAAAGTGTTAAAAGCATCTTGTTTTGGTATTACTTTATCTTTTCTTCTCATTTTCCAATTAAAAAGAAAAAATCAGCCTCCATAAATATGTTGGAGATTAAAGGTTCTCACCTCACGGCAACAACAGCACTCAGAAAGAGAGAGAGAGAGAGAGAGAGAGACAAAGGAAGAGAGGAGGACGGGAAGTATTTCTGTTTCTGCTTCTAACAACTTTAACTGCGTAAGCGTTGATGCACGGCTGTGAGAGGCTGCAGACACCATGGTATTAATAAACGTCATCCCACGGTGCTGCAGATGTGTTCCTCGTTCGTCCCTGAAAGCCAGAATTGATTATCACAGCAACACGTCAGCTAAACTCTGAGCTTTAAAACAACCGAACAAAGCCGAAGTAGATGAAACATTCATTTGGACGGTTTGCTTTTAATTCTTAAGCTGAAGCATGAATTTATGAATCAGCAAAATATATGTTTTTATCTTTGTAGGTTTTGTAAAAGCTTCTCTGAATATTCGACATTTGTGCGATATTTTTGAATGTCATCATAGACTGTTTGCTGCTATGACAACAGCCACTCGAACTTTACTATAAATATATAGAGAGAAGTTCAATTGGCAGATAGAGTTTTGAAAGGTTTTCAAGGTAAATGTCTGAGACGATACTTGACATTGTACGTCTCCATGTGAATCACTGAGGGTTTTATAATAATGATTACACTTGAAAAGATGGAATGGGATTAATATGACGTGATCCCCAAAAAACAAGATAGAAGAGGAGTTGGTCACTTCTGTTTTCAGTTTATATTAAAATAGAAAAACAGAACTGTGTGTGTGTGTGTGTGTGTGTGTGTGTGTGTGTGTGTGTGTGTGTGTGTGTGTGTGTGTGTGTGTGTCAGTGCTGCTGCTGAGAAGCTTCACACAAACACACCTGTCAGTGATTCACCTGATCCTGCAACAAAGGCAGCATCTCCAGGGATATATATATATATATATATATATATATATATATATATACACATCGTACATCTGGGACTGTACTCTCAACAGCATTTCTCTTTATTTTTCTCACTTATCGTCACATATTTCATCACGCCGCCGTCCTTGAAGTGTTCTCACTTTCCTTTACATCCTGTTTCATCAAGCGGACATGCTGCACCAAGCCTCCAACGCCAAACCTGAAAATGAAAAGAAAATCCATTACCATCCTCCCTGCATTTCACCAGAATCCTCCATGACGAGCATTTCAAACCTGAGGTCTGCGGCCCCTCGGTTCCCTCAGCGGGGGTCCCTGACACCTCGGAGAGTGATGCTGGGGGTCTGCAGTCAGCCAACGGAGGGTGTCGGATTTTCAAAGGCAGAGAGGAGAAAGATTTGAGGAAGCCTTAAAGCCCTAAAGGCAGGCTGGAGCCTCTTATCCTCCAACTCTCAAGCAAAGGCCTCCTGCAGAAGCACCCTGTGCAGCAATTACTGCAGAGACACCCACCGGTGACGGGTGGAGGGGAGGGTGAAGCTCTGCAGATTTTATTTTCACCGCGTTTGTCTCATCTCTGAATTATTTAGCTGAAGTTTGGTCCTTCACATGGGCAACAGATGATGATGTTTTTATTATTCTGAGCAACAGGTAGCACACGAGGACGGCAGACTGCAGGATGCAGCGTAATTACCAGCTTTTTTCATTTCATAATGAGGTCAAATATATTGGTAGCATCTGTAGCTGGCAGTGTTTTCAGTGTCCCGTTTTTGCCATTTTTTTCCAACACTTTGATGATTTAATTTTAATGTTAATGTTAAACGCCCCATTTTTTTTTGGGTCCAGATATGTTTGGATGTCTGTTTACTCTCACATTAATGCACTTTATATTGCATGAATTTGTATATATAATATATATATTGTAATCTCTGGTACATATGTTGGGTTTCCCTTTATTGGTTTATTTAGAAACATGCAGGAAAGAAGCATGCATGCAGTCCAGCAGGTTTACTCACTCAAACTAACAGTTTAAGATGTGTAATCACAGTTAAGTGCTTAGAATTAACAAGAAAATGGGAAGTTTTCTGTTACACAAGCAGGAAGTATTTGGCAGCTTCTGCTTCAAAGAGACTCACACGTTAATGCGCACTAAAAGAGACGCTGAAATGTTGGTGATCATTTCTTTGATTATATAACGTGTTTGGAAAGTTGCTGAAGGCACAATTGTTGGAACCCGTGAATCTGCTTTCTGCATCCAGATTTTTAGTTTTTGTTTTTTTGTCATCATGTTTTACACCCAGCAAACAAGTCTGTGGGGCGAAACTGATGCAAAAAAACGCACATTTACACAAGCGGTTCCACAAACACAAACATGCTTTAGTGCTACCGGGGATGTGCTGTGGGTCGGCCGAGGACAGAGAGCTTTATCTGAGGTGAGAAGTTATATAAGCGTTTCTGATACGTGAGGCTGAGTAATCCTGGAGGAAAGATGGAGGAAGATTGGACCTGATACAATCTACATTTTCTTATTGTCAGCGATTCCCGTGAGAGGAACAGTGAATTGATCGTACGAACAAAGATATATCTTCTTCCTCCGGAGCTCCATTGTTGTCCAAAAACGATGAAAAAACGCAAGAAATGTTGATTATTCTACTGCTGTTTTAATCTTGTTTGAGTAATGGTGGCCTTCATGAACTGGGATCTATATATTAGATACAGTATTTGTACAGACTTGAGGTTTCTTTGTATAACCTTCTACAGTTTGTGAAACATGCTGGGAGCTTTATGAAATCTTCAGCGTTAATAATATAATGAAAAAATAAAAGATGGAGCCAGGGCTGCATCTAAAGAGACAGAGGAAGAGGAGCCAGTTGGAGATGGAGGTAATTAAAGGAGGAACAACATCAAGAAGCAACACATTCACGTTGTTTTGTTTTTAAAGAGTGAGAGAATGAAAATGAGAGAAGATGGAGAGAAAATGAGCTGGAAAGAGAAAAAGAGAAAAAATAAATGAGATGGAGGCTTGCATCTATCAACAAAGGAGCAAAATGAGTTCGACAAGAAGCTATGTGAGAGAGCGAGAAAGAGACATCCACAAAGAAAGAGCAATAATTAACCTGTGAGTGGAATAGAGCAAGAAAAGGGCAGAAAGGTCTGCATTTATTATAAAATAATACTAAAAAAGAAGAGACAGGGGAATAAGACAGAAAGAGCAGAGAGAAAAGCTTCATTCATAATTTATTCACAATGAATATGCACGACTGATGGATAGCTTCAAGACACAGGTAAATACTTAAAGGCAGGAAAAGGAGAATCCACAGAAAATGAAAATGTTAGAGAGAAAATTGCTTGAAAGGGGGCCGACGTGAGAAACAAACCACTAAAAAAAACAAGACAAATGAGTTTGGAGGAGAGAAAAAGCAACGTGTGCATGTAGAATACAGAAACAGATTGTTTCCAGAAGGAAAACGGTGGATGATTCCTCTGTGAAGCCCTTTGCATTGCAGATTTCATATATCTGTGGAAATTTAACATTTCACCACGTTTGTGGAGAGGATTTCAAAACGTTGCCAGAATGCCGGGAAACATGAGAATTAAAGAAGACATTTGAGATAATAAGAGCTTCAAATATGGTTTAAAAGGATCTAATTTGATTCAAATAACAGTAATAACAGTGTATGACATCAGCTGAGAAGTGCTGCCTTCAAGGACCTGGTTTCTCCCTTGTTGCAGCCTGAATATAACACGTTGCTTTCTGTGGTTCATAATGAACCAGCAGCAGAGACAAACCGAGTGGGTGGACTCACCCAGAGACCAAGGATGCAGCTCAGTTCTTTGCAATCACTTCAGGTCATTTTTGGGTCAGAATCAAAGAAATTCAGACTCTTTTCAAACGTACAACACTTTTTTTTTTTGCCAGGGAAATGCAATTGATAAATGATGTTCATTAATAACAACATCTTTCAGATGAAATCCACAAAACTCTGCCTGAACTCTGATTTGTGCTTTTGGGTGACTTCTTTTTAAAGCATTGACGGCTGAGGCTGAACGTTATGGAAGACGTACGTGAGTTTTTGGACCCTGATATTCCACCATAAGGTTTCTCCATTATAACGCCACCCTGAAGGTGTTTGTTGGGTTATTTTACAGGATATCTTTGCAGATACACACAGGCCTAAAGACTAGCCCCCTCACATCTGTACAACATGCTGCATCTTCATGCATCCAGACAAGCAGGTCTGTGTACAAACACCTGTTTCACCATTAGCACTGCAAACACCTCGATGTTGGGTGTTTGTTCTTGTAACTTGTAAACAAGTAAGCAAAGCCAGATTGAATGCAAGACAAAGAACAATTCACAAATGGGGTCCGGGAGAGCCGGGACCTGCTGGAGGGATTTCACCTCTCCCAAGCCGGAGGTGGAGGAGGAGGAGAGAGGACATTTGGACAGGAAGACAGACAGGTGGACAGTTTAAATCTTTAAAACAGGTTGAATCTTGTAAAGGTTTGCTGTAGTGCATTCTGGGAGATATAGGAAATCACTAACGGATGTAGAAGTTTAGGGAAGGTGAAGAAAGTAAATCAAGCATCTCACACTGCGGTTGTCTTTGAAGTTCACATCTTCGTCTTATTTTTCATGGCAGGACGACAGAAAGAATGAAAGAAGAATGAAAACAAGCTATTATGCAGCTGACATGTGGATTAGCAAAAGAAAGAAATACACCTACAGCAGCTAAATCATCGCTGAAAAATGATTAACCTCATAATTCTGCAGGAGAATTGACAAAGCGCCATGAAAGCCGGTTTACGTCAGCAAGGCCGCGTGAAAATGAGCTGCACAGAGAAAAGAGAAGGAGAGTACATTGTGTAATATCGCCACATATGATTCATGTATTTCTGTCATCTCTTGGCGTGATGCATCGCGTCCTCTGCTTTAGATTCTGCAGAAAAGCATCTCATTTTTCTAAGGAGGGGAGGATGGCCTCTCTCTGTCGTTGTGCTTATGCTGAATTGAACAGCAAATGAATATCCAATCTATTTATTCGGGTTTACAAAAACACTTCATTGTCCGTCCCCGGCTTTCGCAGCACACGCATCACGTTTTATGCACGCTATCACCATTAAACCCTGCATTTGTCCGTAGGTGGCGAGTGAATATTGACAGTTTGAAAGCTATTCTCAACATTCTTGCCAGAGGAATAAAAATCCATCAAAGTCATCATTTCCTGGAAATTAATGGCAAATGTTATTGATGTTATTGCACTATTACCTTCAAATATCTATTATGTTAATGGGGCTTTGTTTTCAGTGTGCTGTCTTATTAGTGTTTTATTGATTGCGCCTGCTTTTAGAGGGATGTCGTGCCAGCGAAATGCTACTAAACAATTTGCAGCAAGATTGAAAAAACAAAGATTGAAAAAACCCTCTCAGAGGAGGACAACTCCTCAGGGAACAATAGCACACATGCGTCACCATCGCTGATGTTTTTTAGGGTATCACATCCCAGAGCTTTCACACCTCCACACAAGATGGCCAGCCTCGCCGTGTCAGGAGGAAGAGCGGCTTCCTCTTCCTCCTTTTGATGGAGCCGAGGCGAGGAGCAGATGGTGCGAGAGATTGGAAACATCGTCTGGAGTCGGACAACCCTGGGCTAATGGCAAGCTGTGCTGGCAGCGCCGTGAGTGTGTGTGAGGGCTTGGAAATGGTCTTACTGTGCGTCGCTGGCTAGCTGAACTTCATTACTTCATGTGTGTGTCTTCAAATGTGTGCAAAGCTTTGTGATTGTGGAACGAATGGAGAGATAAACAAGGACGTGAGGCGGGGACTTTAAGTGTCATTATTCCTGTAAGCCTATACAGAAGAGGAATTCTTAAAACGCGTTAAACACCAAAAGCTGCGACGCTTCATTAATCATAATTTGACAGATTGAGAATGAAAGTGTCAGCGTGTGCCATGGGAAGCAAAACGAGAGACAAACAGTTTGTTTATGTGTCTCCATTAAATTCTCCTCCTGCGACGTGTCCTCTGAACAAAACGTCGGCCCCTGCTTCATCTTTAACACGAGCTCAGAGGACTGGACTACCATCCAACAGGGCTGCCCCCCCAGACAGGTTCCTGTCTCCAAACCAGCCTCAGAAAACATGTCTATGTGGACAGGAAGCCAACAAACACTTATCTACCTCCTGATCTCACGACTACCTCCCAAAACAAAATAGATCTCGCCGCTCGTTGTGTTAATTGAATTGCATTTCCGTCTTTCCCCTGAAAAGTCCCGTGTTTACGTGGTCGTGATTAATGATGTGTTGCGGTCGCGTGCAGAACGATCATCCATCTTCACCCAGAAGGAAATGTAGTGTGACGTTAAACTGCTGTCGGTGGGAACATTCACTTTTAACAATCCCGATCTTACGCCATAACACAGTAGTTTGTCGTATGAATCATTATCTTTTAAAAGATAAAATACCAACGTATCGTTCTGATTTAAGACTGCAGTTTGTTGAGCAGCACCTTTTCTGCAAGTGGCAACAACACATCCCTCCTTTTAAAAGCCTTGATGTAAAATCTGAGCATCTGTGGAAACATGTTAAAGAATATCGCTAAACTGTTGCTCACCTTCAATCAAAGTGTTGTCAAAACGTAACAATACACTGTGGCCTCAACAAACAAGAACATCGCTGGAGGCGTTTTCTGATTTGAGTTGACAGGTTGGAAATAGGGGCTGCACGGTGGTGTAGTGGGTAGCACTCTCGCCTCACAGCAAGAGGGTCCCGGGTTCGATTCCCGGGTCGGCCCGGGTTCCTTCTGTGTGGAGTTTGCATGTTCTCCCCGTGTAAGCGTGGGTTCTCTCCGGGTTCTCCGGCTTCCTCCCACAGTCCAAAGACATGCAGGATGGGGATAGGTTCATTGATGACTCTAAATGTCCCGTAGGTGTGAATGTGAGTGTGAATGGTTGTCTGTCTCTACATGTCTCCCTGTGATAGACTGGTTACCTGTCCAGGTGAACCCTGCCTTCGCCCAATGACAGCTGGGATCGGCTCCAGCCCCCCCGTGACCCTGAATACAGGATAAGCGGTAGACAATGGATGGATGGATGGATGGATGGAAGTTGGAAATAATCTTTCACCCAACCACAACAACATCAGCATCAGATAAACTGGTGGAAATGAACCAATCACAGTCTGAAGTCTCCATGGATTCGTTGGTATCCGGCACACGTCAGCACCTTAAGGTGCCTTGCTGAAAACAGTCCCGGACATATTATTGGCCTGCATGAATCGTCAGTATTAGATTTATTTCTTCAGACCCAGAAGCAGAATGAGTGGTGAAAAATCTCCTGGAAGGTTCCTTGAATGTCTTCAGCTTGATAGTGTGTGGCCCCCGCTGCAGGAAATGCCAGGGCAGCTGGGAGATTGTGGGGAGATAAGTGGCGCCAAAGGCCCCGCTGATGTCATCGTCTCTGGACCAAGAACCCTCCCTCTCTCCCTTCACCTCCTCCAGAAAAAAACACACAAAGTGAGGGTTTGAAAACAAGGTGAAAGCTGCTCCTTTCCAGAAACAATACACCAAAAATCCTGATGGAAGTGCAGCCGTGTGACAAACTGGCAGGCTCACAAAAAAGCTTCTCAATTTACAATAATGAAGAAGCAATTTCCTCAAGCTGAAGCAATCCTCTTTCAATTAATTCTTTCTCATCCAGTGTAATAATCCAAGAAGGTGAACTGGATTCGTTATGAGGCAACTCATACGGCGAGAAGAAGCAACATGAAACCAGATGGAATTTTTAAATAAAGTTTTTTTCTGCTCAGAAATCCAAACAGGAAGCAGGATGGGCCGTTCCTAGCTGGATCCCATACATGGGCCTGTCTCAAGCCTCGATGTGGCGTCTCCTCCGGCTTGTGACCCTGGAATCAATCCTCCCTTTCAATGTCAAATCCTAAATCAATGCATCTCGAGGAGCGGGGACGCTTTCCTCCTGCTATGTCCCTTTGTCATCATCAATGCTTACTCGTCACTGATTTATGGGGTTCAAATTTCTGGTATTTCACTAACACTTGTGTTTGTATTCACAACACATGCTGTAACTTTGCAAGCATGGAAACGTTATTTTTGCACGTTGGACTAAAAAAAAGCTCAGTGCAGAGTGTTCTTCTACCGCAGCATGAGGGAAATGTAAATGTAGCCCCATATAGTAGCACAGGTGATGTGTATGTGTATACAGAGGGCCATGTTACTGCCTGTGTTCAACTCCCACACGGCGCCCCGGTGCATTGTGGGAGTGGGGGTGGCAGAGCGCAGCCATCTGCCAGCGATGTTTTATCGAGGGAGAGAAAGAATGAGACGAAGAAGAAGAAGATGAAGAAGCAGCAGGCAGACATCAAGAGGAAGGGTGGAAAGCGAGACAGAAAAGGGAGAAAGTGAGACACGTACAGTTTGTATTTCATCATTGCCAGGAAAGAGTTGGCAGAGCCTTGTACAGCTGTTGAGTGCTGTCACACACAGAAAAAGTATTATCTATGAGTGTACACACACACACACACACACACACACACACACGCAGGGATTAAGCCAGCGATGACACTTTGAATAGACCTCTAGCCCTTTTAGTTCACCGAGTTTCTCTCCACACGTGGATGTGAAGAGCAGGCCGACGTTTTCACACCGACTCGCAGCATCGCAACACCGATATGGTGCGCTAGTGTGTCTGCATGACGCTTCCACATCCCGACAACCAGACATACTTCTCGTTAAGGCGAGCATGAAGCTCTGGAAAGCATCTCTCATAGAGGTGAGGTAGAGGATACAACATGCTCTCATTTTGTCATATGACCGTATCAGACTGTGAAACACGTCATTAGAAAGTCGCTGGAAGAATATTTGCCCCTTTTTAAAAAGAAATAACTATACTAATTCATAATAATGGACACAAGAAGGGGCGGGGCTTCACTTCTCCATAAACCTAAATCAACTCATCCAATACACTCTCAGCAATTCAATCAACACAACTCATTAAGTCTAAACCAATGAGAATCCAGTTCTTAAACACAACTGTGAACCTGTTGACCTCCGAGAGGAAAGCCATGTGACACAGCCTCTAATCACGGCGGCTCCGTCATCCCGTTTTAGCAAACGCCGCAGAGAACCAAAATAAGCAGAGAAGACGGACCACGTGTCCGTGTGATGATTTTACACGTTTCAACTCCAACCTCGTGTGCAACATTTCAAACATGTTATCTTTTCTCTCCTTCTATGAAGCGTTAAAAAAATAAGGAGTGTTTTGGCAGACGGACCTAAAACATCGGTGGCTGCTCAGCTTTGGAGGGGAGCCATCGGTCGTGTAGTAAAGTAGCAGTTTCTCCTGTTTTCCTGCTACAAGAAGTGAAAAAGACCGTGGACGTTATTGAGTTAGAGAGACATAAATATTGAAGACTTTTGACAGCAGGTCAGTTCATATTCCTAATATTGTTATGTCAGTCCAATTCTGCTTTAATATAATTCAACAGTTAACTTGAAATCCGTCTTGGACATCATGCTTACACATAATTTAATATAAAGTCATTTTAATGAAGTGGAACAAATATTGATTCAGCATCTGGAAAGTGGATTAACTTCTAAAAAATCTGTTTAAAATTGCGATTTCACCCACTTGGAGCTCCCTTTTGTTTTTGGAAGAGGACAGCTGCCCTTAAAGCTGGCAACAGCTCGTCTATAAAGGGTTAGCCCTATTGAGTTACATTCCCCAAATATCACAGCCTCATTGTTGCATAAGGGTCGCGTCACGCTCGGAGCATGGGCCGCCTCAGCTTTAACTGTGGTGTTATTTCCAAGCTAGCCTGGTCATGCTGATGCGTATTTATGGGTACCCTGCATATTAAATTTAGAGCTGTCAGCGCCACGTCGCCCCCCGACTCCTCCAGAGAGGGGGAATAGATAAAGAAGAGTATTCAGGAGAGCTAGTTTGGTTCAACAGTGTTTGAAAAACTCAACTTTGCTTGCGACCGGCTCAGGTAAACCAGCTGCAGTGACTGGAAATGACTGCGCAGAAACAATGTGTGCAAATGTGAGTGCAGCCCACAGCTATAGGGACGGCAGCAAAGAAAGGAGATGTAGAGTATTCATCCAACAGCGTGGCAAAGCTCGAGATGTGCATAAATGCTGCTGGAGAACGTGGGGCATTGAGTTCTGAACAGAATGAACCACAAAGAAGCATTTGATGTCTCTTCTCTCAATAAGTGTGTCCTTCATTGAGTATACACAATATGTCCTCTGCAGCGTGCGTCATCATCCCTTCATCCATGATGCACCTCATGAACCAGGTTTCCTTTATGTGGTAGAGGAGAGAAGTCGGCATGCCCACGCGCCTCATACTGGGATTCAACCAGCAGCACCATCACCATCACTGCTGCACTGATAACCCATCGACCTCCGAGCTCCACCTTCCAGCCAGCCTGATGTTTCCAGGCCCGGGCTGCTGACAGCTCTTGCATGGCTGGGTGTAAAACAGTAGGTGTTGCAGGCATGCTGGGATTAGGAGCACAGCGATACCTGCCTCCATGACACAAGCGTGAACTGTCGTCGCCTGGCGATGCAGCCTGACCTTGAAAAACCCTCTCAGCTTTGTGTGCTGCTGTGGAGAAGCTTCCACGTGTAGCAGCCACATCGGGGATGAAGGCTCATTTTTAACTGGCTAATGCCGCCTCCTTCTGTGGTTCGCCGTGTTCGGGGGTTCGTGCGAGGACAAGGAAGGCAGCTGGGTGCCAGATGAGCGCGGTAATTAGGCCGGCATCCACCGGGCTTTGGTTACAGGTGCAGATCTGCCTGCAGGGATGAACAAAGCTGTCAATGGAGAAGATCATTCATGCTGAAACAACAGAAAGCAGGGAGGGGGAGGTTGGCTGGCTCCAGCTACGGAGAGCCAGAGCCAAGACAAGATAAATTGCTGTGAGTGGCATCGCGACAAGCCGAAAGCAGGCGTATAAATCATTTTCCTGGGCTCTTTAAGAGCAAAGAGAGAGGCTTTGATTTGAGCTGGAGAGCCTCTGTATAGATGGAGGCGACAGCAGCCGGCGCTGCCAGGCCACCGGACTACCTGCTGATAGGATTGTGTTTAATCACACATTTTAAATGAGACAAACGGGGCGACGTTCACTCTGAGCGTGGCACACTGATGTAGAGCTGCTCTCTTGCTGGGCTTTCAAGTGATGCTGAAGCATCTCTGAAAGGAGGCTGCTGGTTCAACGTTGGCCCGCTGCCTGCTTGAATGCACACTGTAGGAAATGACACTTCACTGTCTCTTTCATGTGACTTTGATTCTATTTTTGTGCATTTTCTCTGTGGTTTTTATGTTTGCAAAACACTATTAATCTGGGTTAAGTATCGGAGAGGTTTGGCTGCGTGTTCCAGGTCGTCAGAAGGAGGAGAGGATGGCCCAGAGCAAGTACAGACCTCCGTCCAACAGGACGCTTCCAACTTTGTGTCAACAGTTTTCAAAAAGGCCTTTTCCTGTTTCAGCATGTCTTTGAATAAAGCCAGAAAGAGAGAAGGGTTCCTGTCTATGTTGGAACAATGTGAGCGGCCTGCGCAGAGCCACCTCATCACGCAACAGCAGCTCAGTCAATCTCATTGCTGCAACCAGAAGAGCGAACACCAGGTTTTAAAACAGCCATGTCCTGTGCTGACCCTGGAAGTGTATTCCTGCGTCACTGCATCACTGAGGGGGAAGACGTTAAAACCACTGGAGGTCAGTGTTTTTTAAATCCTCAGATCAGACGACTGTATACACACTTCTACATACTTTTATTCTGTAGTGACCTTTTAAATGACCTTTCACAGACGCTGCAGCTGCGAGGACGTGAGGGCCTTGATTTGAGGTTTACATGGGGAACTCCATCCTTCCATTTATCATTCATGCTTGCATCTTAAAGTGTCCACTTGTCCTTGGCGCCGTCCTGCAGCTCTCTTTGTCACACACACACACACACACACACACACACACACACACACACACACACACACACCACACACACACACCCCTCCACTATCAACATCTCCATGTTGCCGTTTTAGATTTATTTACATCCTCCGTTGCTCCGCGATGCACTTTGCGAGCAACCTGCTTTTTGTTAAAAGCACTTTGTCGATAAATTTGACTTCCCTCGACACTCAATACTGAGTCCATTAAGCCGCAGAGGAACGGGGCTGCTCTGTGCAGAGGGCCGCTGGTTCCAGTAAGGTATATCTGCTGAGCTCTCATTAGCAAGCATCATCATACGTAATTCTGGCACGTGTAATGCCATTAGAGGGGATTTGGCATCTGATAGTTGAGTAATGGGATTAGCTGGACGGTAAATCTTCGGGGGCCAGAACTGTAAGGTCTTCCCCACGCGGAGGAAGAAAGCTTGACCCACAAACGCAACAATGCCAGTCATCCCTGTGTCATGGCTGCGTGCTTACTAACGCCTGCTTCTTTACATCTGCCACATTTAGTGCTGCACTCAGTTGTTTGCGCTAATGTGACAGAAACAGTTATGCATTTAAAAAAGGGGGGGAGGCAATCATGATGTGGGTGTGAAGGTCGTATCATCAGTTCTGCTAAAAGACTTTTTGTGCAATACTGTTGCAATAAGACGCATTCACACCCTTTTATTCTGCTTTTCTTCTCTTTCCCCACATGATGACAAACTGCCAAATATACTGACAAACGTCATTAACACCTAATTCCACCTCTCACCCGGCTGAGCTCACATGGGACGCTTCCAGCATGCACACCGGGGCTCGCACAACCACATGCAGTCCTCTTTAGCAACACAAGGAAACAGAGTCGTGCAGTCCTGTCGTGCACTTTACCAAACAGCAGCAACCAAAACACTGGTGATGTGCTGGAAGTACCGAAGCTCTCCTGTCGTCTTTAATCACCTTTCTAATGGCGTTCTGTCCTCGTTGTTTGGACATAACAGAACCCAACATGTAAAAACATTATATTGATCGCACACAGACACACGCACCATTTGTTTTATGTTACATCTGAGTGTTTTTTTGTGGAAAATGGAAAAGTTGCATAAGACGCCAACATGCATCGTTACATATACCTGCATCAGTGCAGCTGCTGCGTTGTCAGCGACCTTGAGGCGAACGTACAAAGAGACTTACAGCTGAATGACGGCATCACGGAGGCTCAACAAGTCCACAGCAGGGACGAGGAGGCGTGCGTACTCGGTTTGGTGTCGTGCTATAAGATGCTGCTGGATTTAAGCTCATGTTTAATTTAGGGCGGATGAGCACAGCAGTGTCATCTTTACTGGCTCACGGAGAATCCAGCCGCACGGTAATGCTTTATTCTCTCAGTTTGGAAAAACTGAGAGAATAAATATTGTGTGGCTGACTGAAAATAGATGAATACATTTTTACTGACTTACTAACTGCAAGATGATTGAAAAACGTGATCTTATGGTTTGATTTAGATCTAATTATTTCTAAAACTGTAATTAAAATGTACTACAATGTGTTTTTCTCTCTCTAGAGTTTAGTCTGATGTAATGTAATAGTGGGCATTTAAATTGCTCTTTTGAAAACTGATTTTGCATACAAACGTTTGACATAAAATGATATAGTTTCTTGTATAGTTGTATATTTTATTATTGTTTATAGTATAATTTTCACTGTATATGTACATTGTATATATCTTGTTTTCTACTTATGTTATGTTGTAAAGACATACTGACAAAATCATTTCCCAGTCTGGGATTAATAAAGTCATTCTATCTATCTATCTGCCAGTGTGCCTCCATGCTAAGTGTAATTTTTCATTTTATTCTACGTTACCATGTTTTGTGACCATGCCGGCTGTATATAACATAATAACAACAATAATTGAGTAAATTGTGATACTTTGCGGCCATTTTGCAATACGAACCCTGCAGGTGAGGCACGGTGATCGTGGAAGAGTTCGTGGGGAGTTCAGCCTAAATTCCTGTAATTTAATTACTTAACTGCTTGTGAGACGTTTAAGACAAAAGAAATCTGAAAACAGAGTGCAACCTAATCGTACGGCGATTCAGTGGCCATGACTGTGTTAATATCCTGATATATTATCAGATGTTTGTCAGATGCATTTTCAGTGAGTAATCTGTGACATGATAAACACACACACACACTTCCTGGACAGAGACCAGCAGTGCTTGCTCTTTCCAAAGAGAGAGAGAGAGTTAATTTGTGATGAAAGTTCAAAATCACTGCCAGGGGAATAACATCGACAGGAACTGAACTCCTCACCCGGGCCGGCGTTAGTGCCTCTAGCTCTGACCATTAAGCCGTGTACAGGTCCGTGTGTTTCGCCTTAGATGAAAGCCAAACCCTCCGATATAGAACAGGTGACTCAGCTTCCAGCTTGGCAGAGAAATCCCCGGGAGACCTTTGACCTCCTAATCGTTTAGCAGCGCTTATGGTTGGAGATCTGCTCCAGGCTATTAGAGAGATTAGTGTCACGCAGATTTGGGAGTGGGCCAAGCCTATATCTGTACTTCATGGCATTCTCAGCATTTACTGCTGAGCACCCAACCCAATGCTGAAATCTGATATGGGACCGTATAGTAGCACATACACTGCAGCATGGAGTTATATGTAGATGCAATACGTGTTGACCTACATAGTGTCAGCTACATGTTATGAGCATGCTGTCGTTTAGAAAGATATATTTTATGGCCTAAAACTCATGAAACATCACGATACTTGGCTGTGAGTGCTGGTCAGGATCTCCTGCATAGCTTTTATTTATTTGTACTGTATATTTTGGACAATAAACATACATAGATGCTTAATAATACGTACGTACACACATATTGGCACACGCAATGTCACTTTATTAGCACCTACTTGTGATAACAGCAGCCTACACGGTTCACGTTGCTTTTGGTTATTCCTTGTTTTTAAAGATGACTCCGACCGCCCCTCTTTTCCTGCTACAGCACACGCCAGGGTAGAAAACGAGCAGCCTTCCCGAATAAAAACAATCCCTAGTCGTAAAGCTGTTTAGCAAGTTGTCGAAGGACGCTTCAACTCGATACCGGAAGTGAACGATTCGCGCTTCAAAATTATGGTCAACAAAAATATGACATTTCAAATAATGCCAACAAACTACTAAAATGTATTAATTTCAGCCTAAAAGGTTCATTTAAAACGTTAAATTAAAAGTAGCTGTGAGTGCCAATTCCATCATGCCAGGAGCCTCTAAAATGTACTGCCAAGCCCCCCATAATAGACTATAAACGGAACTAAAAATAATGGAGGTCATAAAATTAGACCGTCACCGTTAGGTAACCATGCAGAACCAACCGTAGCTGATGCAATTCCTACAATAAATGAACTATAATGAATGAAAATAAACAAAACAAACCAACATATTCAGTAATTTGACTTGACAGGGGACCATGAACACTGCACATTGTGTTAAACTCAAACACCACGTTATCTGTGCCCCTAATTATTCTTATATACATTCAGATAAAATGCATAACGTGGCGAAACTATGGTATAATGTTGTACTTGGTTCCCATTAAAACCCATTAAGCGCATATATGACCTATACAGCATCACCGGTTACAGGGTGGCACTTTATTCTGAAATGCGTTACCGGAAGCTCTACATATGAGTGTGGGTAGCTTGCCGCGGGTCAGTGACGCCATCTTGAAATCGTCCCGACCAGAGAGAGGAGGAGACGGACTTCGGGGGGGGAGCAGCTCGTCCTGAACGCGACCGTTCGCTCCACGGATTAACGGCAGCTTTGCGGGTTATTGCTGACATACGATCGTGTTTCCGCTCGTTCATCCAAGTGAATCGGACGGGGGGAAGGTTGTTTGGCCCACTTTGGTGGAGGGTAAAGACCGCGGAGGGAGCCTCTTAATCGGTTGTTTCCCCCGTTGGAGCGGACGGAGCTCCGGTTGTCGCCGCCGGACTGTCGGATGAAACCGAGGCTACCCCACGGAATATAACAACAGCGAGACAGGGAGATCCGAAACGCGCATTAGCAACGCTGTTTGAGGCGTTCAAAGCGATGCGACAGAGCTTTTTTTTGTCGGGGGAGAAGTTTGATTGCAGAGCGGAGTGCGCTTGATTTCCAGTCCGATGGATGGTCGCCCTGCCCGGCTGTGGCTCGGCTCTCTGCTCCGCTCGTCTGATAATAACAGGTCAAACAGCAGGAGGCTCAGGTGAACGTCTGTTCATAGCAATGCTGCAGGCATGGCAAGTACATGACAGCCCGGGCTCCAGCGCCAACAAGTCGCCCTCCACTGCTCGTCTGTAAACCTGGACATCCCTCCAACCATCCCTCCTCTTCTTCACCCCCTCCTCTTCCTCCCTCCTTCTGTTTTTTTTTTTTTTTTTGGACTAGTACCTGGAATATTTTGGATTAAGACTCAATATTGACATGTCCTTTTTTGCAGAGACAGTTCTCTCTGGAGCAGCAAGACATTTAATTTGACTCTTGAATTTGAGATTTTTCTTCTCTTTTTTTTTTGTTTGTTTTTGTTTTTATTCTCTTTCTAGTCAGAGGATCAGATTCGGATGGAAAATGGGAGACGCCACCAAACTGGCCTTCGCCGTGTTCCTCATCTCCTGCTCTTCAGGTGTGTTGGAGGGTTATTGTCAGCTGTGGAGAATCCACTGTGATGGTTGCCGTTATCTCTGCAGAGTGCAATGCATAGCCTGTTGTTATCCGTGGAGAATGCAGGTGTTGAAATGCATTGTAGTGAGCCCAAAACGAGGCATGGGGACCTCAAGGGGGCTTCTAGCGTGACGGGGGACAGGTGTTATCCTTTTCTCTTTTGCAGCCCATTCTTTAACAATGTGTATTATAACACTGTAATTGCCAAACCTCTTCACAGCAGAGTAATTCTCAGGCTTTTTTGCTGGAGAATGTTCCTCGGGTCCTGGTTCCCGGGGGTGGATGCATAATGAATGTCATCGGGGTCAGCGAGGTGCTGGTGTGCTGAGAAGGGTCAGGCCAGGACTGCAAAAGGCGGTTTTTCTTGTGTGGTCTTTTTTGTAATGGTTTAAAACACCTAAAGACATTTCTTTCTCTTCTTCACACGGATCGATACATGTGAAGTTTTTTCTCGATTGAATATTTCTGTAAGAAAGACGATCTCATTGTCACATCAGTTTAAAGCATTTAATGTTAAAAGCTTTCGCTTTTATACAAATGATTAAGTTCCCAGTCCGTGGGTTTGATTTTCCCAGTGGTGGGTGCTGTCCTGAACCCTCCATGAGACCGTCTCCCCTCCCGGAACACCAGAACTACATACGGGGCCGACGTGCACAGTTCCTCTACTGGGTCAACAAAGCCGTATAACAAGTCATCACCTGCCAGGAAGGTGACGATTAGTGAACCTGCAGCTTTTAACTTGTATCCGTTGGCGACCGGATTGTGATTGACAGGAGGCAAACTCCGGCGTTGTACCCGTTGAAAGATTAATTTGTTAAAGAAAACTCAAATCTGACCCGGAGGCAGTTTTTTGTTCCTATTGTAGTTTATAAGCAGAAATTACTATAAATAAAAGGGATTGTTTTCTCTGCTTCATTGCTGTGGCTGACCTTGCTTATAAAATACCCAGTGTACATATATAACAATCGTTCCAATTATGGCTTAACGAATACAAAAGGTTAAATAACATCTCAGCGGTATAGGCCTATGCAGTCACTCCTCGGGTGTCTGAGCCTTTCAGTAGAAATTAAAAGGCTGCTCGAATACGGTAATAGGAGTGTAAGCCAGGTCTTTATTGCAGTGCAGCAGGTGATTATTCCACTGGCTCGTTAGTGTCTGAAGTGGGTAAATTAATGGTTCTTTCTTGAGGTGGAATAATAATCCTCTGTGAAATCCACGCTGAATTGGCAGTCAAAGACGACACCAAGAAAGCCCTGATAATAGCAGGGCACTCAGCCCAGAGTGGTTTTATTTGATGGGGCCTCATGCAATCTACTAAAATACTCAAGGTAACATTGTATTCAAAAAGTTCACAATGTGGACGACTGTTTGTAAGAACTGTAGTTGTTTGACATCATCTGAAGCAACAGTTTTCTTTTTTATTTAGTTCAAATTAAATCCAGCAGTGAGCTAAAACATTTTCCCTGATACGATGATGTGAAAGGAGCTTTAACAATGGACGTAAAATTAATAAGCAACAGTTGTGATGGATTAGTTGTTGCTGCAAGTCAAAATGTGTTTCAGCCCCAGAGATGCATTTTAAACTGAATGTGGACTTTGTAATTATTTTTCAATACATTTTAGAGACCAAACAATTAGGTGATGGACAAAGCATTTGGCAGATTAAGCACTGATTAATTAATTGATATTTGCAACAAACGCTGTGCTGAATGTCATTTATTTTTACATTTGAAGCCTCCGTCATTATTTTTTGTTATGGTGGTTATATAAAAATAATTTACAGTGCTCGTCATTAAAAAAAAAGTGAATATGGTTCCATTAAAGTTGTTATTGTAACCAGTAGTAATCAGCACCAGAGAGACTGTGAGAGCTGGTTGGGGTGAAGTTTTTAGGGTTTTTCCAGTATGGATGTCAGTGTTTAGATCAGCCATGGAGTCAGCGAGCAGTTTCAAGTCAGCTAGATATGATCAAGTCTTACTATTTCCTCCATTTGCTGCATAAACACTCGCTCGGGATTTAACATAATAGATGTTTGCTTGATCCTCAGTAACAGAAGTGTACGGTAGCAGTGGCTCTAAGGCTGCCACTACCTCCTCAGCCTCCTCTGCTTCCGTTTCACCTACAATCAACACAAATACCTCCGTGTAGCATCAGTAACCTCCTCCTGGCTACCTCGCCAAATTATGGAACATCCACTTACTGTATAGACTTGCAGAAAGTACAGTAGTTAGTTCCAAGTGTGGACTAGATTGTTCAGAAGATAGAAACCAAAAAAACCAAACATTCAGTACAGGTGTTTCAATTTAAACTCCACGTCCCACAATGCTCTAGTTGGATGTTCTCACACCAGAGGATTTATATTCTACAATTAAGTGCTTTGTTGATTTAGTATCACCGATGAACAGATCAACCAACCAGCCAGAATGTAAACCTGCACCAAACTCTTTTATGCACAGAGGGAAAGTTTAAGTATTTGTCCATTGTTATTGTAGTCATGTGGGGTCAAAGTCATTAGGGAAGGGATAATGTGTTTTTCCTACTGTCTTAATGACAAATACAAAAGTACAATCATAAACTTCAATCATATACTTTAAATATTAAACACTATTATTTACTACTGTGTAGCATTATATTCATACTGCCTCTTTAATGTGACAGAACTTACACAATAATACATATAATAGTGTAAACCTTACATCGTACTGTGTTCAGCTCTGCATAGTTAGCAGTTGTAGCACACTTAAAGTTACACTTACACTTAAAGTGAGACAGTTTTTGGTTAAAAGCTGCTGTTAAATCCAACTTCTCCTTCACTGACCTGCAGCCAGGCTGCAGTAGCACCAATCACCTGAGTGATGCGTACCTGCTGCTGCATTCAACACAGCTGCCCCTGATTAGGGATCAGTTTCACCATGAGATCTCATCCACGTTTACATGTTGATGCATTCATTCCCTTACATCAGTGACCTGGCGTACATGATGCATTCGCTTGCTATATGCGCTTCATGGGATTTCCTTTACAGGGTTTCTGGATATTTCTGAATATTCAAAGTTGCCTCATAATTTAGCTTAAAGACCAGACATGACTGGCTTTTGTAATGTGCTGTTATTTTTGGAATAGAGAGTGTCCGTGTTTGCACACACACACACAAAAAAGGCATAGACGTGAAATTTGAGCCGGTTGCAGGTTGCATTCAGCAGCTGCCCAGTGTTTTGATCCATGCTGGCATGTGTAAATGCTGCTGTAACACATGGTGGGTCAAGGTTGTCTGCCAACGTGTTGATGTGACAGGATAGTAGATGGGCTTCTTGTGTAAGTTCTGCTGCTGGGGGGGGGGGGGGGGGGGGGGGGGGGCGAGTTTGACAAGCACCCCTTCTGCCGAGCTGGAAAGTGACATTTTAAGGATAATGCGACACCGCAGTGGGCGGATGTTGAACCCGGGTCATGTGTTTGAAATGCGATCTCTGCCTTAGATCTCATGTGAGCTTATGCTGCAAATAGGTAAATATTTACCGTGCTGGCTCATGAGTTATGGCACGTTGGGATCCAGTCAGATTTAACGTGAATAAGAGAAGAGGAACTCAGCGGTGATTAAGAATGATACGTGGTGAATGTGTGTCAACACATAATAACCCATATGATCAATCATAGCCACGCTATCACAGTCACTTATGCACACTAGAAGCAGGCCATATCTGCTCTATGTGCTGGATAACAGCAATATTTGACATGAGCGTTTCACCCCGTGACCGTCTCATTTGTCCTAATGAGTGTTAATCGGTCTAAGTTGGAGCAACAAGACCTAACAAGAGTAATCCACCGCTGGCTGCAGAGGTCACACCTCAGTGTAAATGTCATGTTTTGCTTGTAATTTGGGGGCAAACGGCAGTTTAGATCTCTGCGAGTATCCTCCGTGGAGACTGATGGATGGATAAGTCAAATGGAGTGCTTTGTCTTCACATTTAGCCCCCCCTTTCTGTTCACTGCAGCAGTTTCACGCAGTCATTGATCCTCTCGCACACCAGTGTAAGGTTACATCAATTTGGTGAGGATGAAGCCTCTCTGTTTTTTTGTTTTTTTAAATCCTCAGCAGCACAACAGATCTGATGATTCATTTTCAGCTCTGCTACACCTCAAACTCAACTTGAAACGGTATCTTACCTCAGTCATCGACTCTGCATCCTGTCCCGTTCAACTGGGGGGAAACTAACATTTACCAGTTGCATTAACTGGGAGAACTGGTTGACTCCCCAAAAGAGACATTTTCCTCCCAACACGCAGTTAATTATCAGATTATTTTCATGAAATTCTACTTTATAGTTTGCACTTGTCTACTGGGCTTTGGAAGAATCGATTATCGTGTTTCAGTCATTCCAATGCAACATAGTTGTTCTTGGCACAAATCTCCCTTTTCCAGGAAAAGTTAATCATTAGTTTAAAACCTTCGACCTAGAAACACCATCTCCAGTTATTAAGAAGCTGAAACTCTGAGTTATTGTCATGATTATACTTGAACCGAAGTGTGGAGGGTGAACTTCCATTCCAAAAAAATGTAAACAGATTTGCTTAAAATTAGTTTTTGTTGTGTTGCTTAAGGCTATATTTTCTGTCTGCAAAATATAAACACACAGACCGGCTTTCAAAAGTACAAAAGTGGTAGAAAATGTGACCTTAAATCTGGGTTATTTAACACACACAAGGTCTGCAAACACTGAAACCTTCTAGTGTGCCTAAACCTCCATCCTGAACCACCCTGGCCTTCTGCTGCAGAGTTCTGGGTGTCTGCTGGAGCGGTCAGAGGCTCTGTCCCATTTTCCTCCCCCCTATCTATTTCTTATATGTTCTGTTGCATTATGCATTAGGCTCCAAAAGCACAGGTGTATTAGTCAAGGCCAGATGTAGCCTCGATTTCCCATCGGGCCCAACTAGTCGGACCGCCTCCTTCCAGGGCCGTGTATCATTCCGTGCTTTAACATCATAAAAACAAAGGACTGCACTCAAAAAGCAGCATGGTGCCGGATCAGGGAGGGAGGGGGGATTATGACCCCTCTAAATTTAGACCGCGGCCAGGTGTTTTGCGAGCAACACGGATGGTTTTTAGGTGTATTTGTGGAACGTCTCGTTCCTGCCGTGGAAAATGAACCTTGTAGGAATCCGTGTGTGCACACAGTGTTGGCAGTTGCTCTGAGGGAACTGATGGTTCAATGCTTTAAAGCGACGTTTTTATCAGGTGGAAGTCAATAATAATAATCCACCCAAAAAAGTACTTTGGAGCTCACTATCGATCCACACAACAGAGCCAAGGCTTTCTCTGCAAACAGAATGGTACATTTTGATGAGCCGCCGTCGACTTGTCTCCATTATTTTGCAGGAGAAATGCGTTAATGAATCCAGACAGATGTGTAGGTGACCTTTTGTAAAGTTCAGCTATGATCACTATTTTCTGTTTTCTTTCAATGAACTACACTGACAATAACTTGACTTTGAGTCCCTTGATTGATGATGCTTATCATGTGTGAAAGGCCTGGCAGGTAACCTTTTAAAAGTTACACAATGATGTATTCACGGGCCCAAGGCCTCTTAAAACACACATAAACGACCTATCTAAACTTTCACTGCAATTAAGAATCATCAAAACACCATAATTGCTACTGAGGGGATTTTCATCGGCAGCAGCGATGTTTGAACCTGCTCCCGGTGTCACGGGGCTGCGTTTTGCCACACAGGACAATGCACTGGAAGAGCAGCATGGTTAGCTTAAGTACAGAGAGGAAACCGTTTGAAAGGAAGTTTTCCGAGGCTGATGTCATCTGATGCAATAAATCGTGTCAAAGCAAATGCAAGGGATTATTTGCAAATGCTGTGAAACTTTTTTAATCATAGGTGTGGAAGGGCCAGTGAAGGGACTAAAATAACATATTTAATTCAGCTTTCACCTCCGTGGGGGAAGGCAGAGGTGTCTGCTGGGAATGAGTTTGAGCTACGCTGTCCCTGCTGCTTATTATTCTTGCAGAATACTGTAGCCATAGAACTTGATCACGTGATCATCAGACTCTTTTGCACCTTTAAACAGTCTCGATTGCTGATGTTTACTTTCTGTGGTCACTACATGACTGTATCTGATGAATTGTGCCGTTGCAGCAGACCGGTTTCCGAGTCCACCCGGAAACCAGGAGGTCACATGTGCGACACGCTGCGGGCATTCATCCTGTTAGCGCCTTCGCCCTTGAGCAAAAACTCCAACCTGCTCAGCTTATTGGAAGTCACGCCAGATAAGAGCATCAGCTAAAAGCCTAAAATGTAAATGCAGGCCGACCGCACCTCAATAATGGGAAGTCGATGAATCGCCCCTGTAACCATTACTGAGTCAAATTAAATCAAATGATAGGGAAGATGGTCAATCCACGTTGGAAAAAAAACAACAGCATCACCTTTAATGTGTCATCTTTGAGATATTTGGTGATTAACTTGAGCTATTGGAGTCCCAGGATATAGATATACTTTAATAGCTTTTTGCATAAAACTATTCATATATACGGGACTATTTTATCTTAGTCTAGACCTCTTGATGTGTCGGTACCCCAGAGAACGGTCCAGAACAGTCCTTTACTGTAATTAATGCATCCTGCAGATGTTGCTTTATGTGCTTGGGAGAGTTTCAGTCTAGACAGGCCGGCTGCTCAGACGGAGAGGCCCTGCTTTGATCCTTGATTAAAAACTGCGAGCTGTACATTCATCATGCTCTTGTTTCAGGCTCTCTCGAGGGTCTTCGCCTGCTTTACGCCCTCCTTCCTCCTCCTCCTCCTCCGCGCCTTCCTCTGTGTCATGCCGACATCCCTCGCTGTCAAGAAGGTCGCTCTAACCTCTTATCACCAAACCACTAAAGGGTAATGGTGTCTCGGGCGCTCGGCGGGGGCCGGCGTGAGCGCTGTTTGCTCGTGATATTGTGGGTTTGTTATCCGGCCATTATTGTTGCTGTCACTTCGTGTTACTATCTGATAAACCTCAAAATGGCATTTAGGATGCATTGAGCAGCAGCCATGCGAACGGCTGAAACATCAACAGGTCTTTAGTCCGACGTTTGTTCTCCTCTGATCAACACACGGAGGAATACGCTGTTTTTTTTTAAATATAAGGCTCTTCAGTGTGTTTTGACACAAGCTACTCACTTGTATCTGAATTTCCAGTGAGGTGCAGAGAGGATTTGTTCAGTCTTGAAACTCTTGGTCAGTTGACAAGTTTTTCTTCCAAGGCTGTATTGACGGGAAAGAGAGTTTTGAAATGTCAGCAGCAGTGCCTGGTAATCACTGAGTCATCATTGGTATTGATAAACACAACTATTAAACCCTGCAGATATTAGGAAGGGAGTGGAATTCTTAACTGACTGCACCTGTAATCTAATCTCAATTAAAAATAGACGAGTGTTGTTTTAGTTTGGCTGCGAGGGGCCTCGTGACCGGTATGTGTCATTAGTTTACACTAAATATAAAGACAGGAGTCAGCGAGGTCGTCTGATGCCTGGACTCATGAAAGAGGGGGATTTATTGACTTCCATCCTTTATTGGTGTGTCTTGTACATACGTGAAGCTGCAAACAGAGAGCGTAATTGAACGGCATGTCTTGCGGGGGCCACGTGAGATGACTCAGAATGGGCGGCGTCATTGGTTGCACGCAGCAGCAGCAGCCCGTGATCCGGCGCGGGGGTTAACCTTGACCGTGAGAGAGTGAGTTTCTCTGGGTTCAATGAGACTTTTCTCTCTCGCATGATATCATATTTTGGTTACACTGACACCACTGGTATTTGCAGCATGAATGGTGATATTGTTTTTAAAGGTTTTATTGTAAGCCTGCATTGCCTTGTGATGGCTGCTTGAAGCACACTCAATAGCTCTACAGCAGTGGATTCTGGGAAATCTGTCTTACTGAACTGGACTGGATTCACAAAGGACCAAGCATATATATTTTATATATATATATGTATATGTATATATATATATATATATATATATATGTGTGTGTTATGTTTTATGGAATTAATTGAAATGTCATGCCGCTGGCTTTGTGATATCACAATATCACGGCAAACTGGATACCTGGTTCAGCTTTAAGCCCGAATGGCACTTAACACACCCTTCACATAAATCCAAACAGTTCAAGTGCAGAGGGGGTCGGTGGGGGGGATTTTGCAAATCCTCATGCAGCACCCTGCGAGAGATAACGAGGAGTTTTAAGTTGCTTGTGCTGTTAAGAATGTAAGGAATGCTGTGGATGACTGCAGCCCATTAGGCCCAGGGACACAGGATATGTGCTCCTTGTGCAAACGGCACAGTCGTGGATTCATGGCAGGGGGGGGGGGGGGGGGGGTGGGCGCTCTCCTGACCTGTCCGGCAACCGGCCCCATCAGTGCTAATTGAGGCGGGGACCAACGGGTGTTTGTCGCTCGGGCATACCAGCGGGGATTAAAGGGATTGGATTCAGTTGCTGAGTGCTGTGGTTTTTAATGCCCACCCCCCCGCCATGCCCCCCCCTAGCCATGGAAAGACTGCACTCTTTGTGACCAGTTCACCCGAGCCAACCCGACCACCCCTGCCATGTCACGACACCATCTGATGGAGCATTAATGTAGCACTCCAGCAAGAAGCAGGCTCTTCTGTAAAACGACGTCTACTGTAAAGTAGTGTCTGGCTGTGAGCGTCTGTCCTCAGACTGTTACCTCTCTATTCATCCAGCCTCGGCAACAAGATCACCGCTCTCTCTGGAGAAAGTAGGAAATTATACAGCGTTGACACATTTTCCACTAAAATCCATCATTTCATCCAAAGAGTTAAACATCTGTCGGAACCATCTGTACTTATTATTTTCCCTACATCTCCTCCTATAATACTTATGCTGATTATTATTTTTATTATCAGATACTCAGGCTGATAAAGAGCATCCCAAAAGCAGTGATTTAAGCACTGTGGCTAACTTTCTGATCAAACTTGTGCAGTGGGATTTGAGAATCCGCTGCCAGCTCTAAGATAAGGTAACCTCATTGTTGGCAAGTGGTCTCCCATGCTGCCCCTGGGTCCCGGATGCCTGTGATAGTAGAAAACGGCTATAAATGATGGAAAAGCAGCCAGGAGGTGCCCTCAAGGCAAGTGGTGGGATGCATTTCTAACATGCTGTGTGTTTCTTGCCATCCGGACAAAGTCATCCGCTTGCCCCATCCCCGTGACCCAAGTCAGTGAACGTAGGATTCATCTGTTTACGGAGCCACCTTTATATAATATTAAAAATATTTGTTGCGTGAACCCGACATCCCCTCGAAGCCATGTCAAATCTTTCCCTCACACAGTCTAAAATTGATATTCTCAGGATTTATGGAAGCCTTTTTCCAGACATTTTCACTGCTTTTATTTAGTTGGTGCTAAGGTGTTAACTCTGCTATGATTAGAAGATTTCTGCTAAATGTATGCGGTTATTCACATGTGCAAAAGCCGTATTTAGTTGTGAGTTGAGCCGGTGATGTGGGGGAGGAGTGTCAAGTTGCATCAGAAGCAACGACAAGTGTTGATGTAAGGCCATGAGGCCGGCTCTGCAGACGTCATTTTGACCCCTGACCTCAGCCTAACGTCACCACTCACAATCGCACATATTCCCACACAAACCAACGCCCCGGACAACCATACATCACCTCGAATCTACTTCATCTGTGCCTGGACGCAGATGATAAGTTGATCCTTGGAACAAATTCCATCATAACGAACAATCCCTGCTCCTGGCAGGCACACAAAAAAAGCCTTGATGAATGAGTTGTTTACCTACTTGGGTGCATGCAGTGCCGAGTGCAGGCCCGGCCCGCCAAAACGCCTTTTCATTATGAGGCTGCAGCGCAGAGTGCAGCCCAGGCTGCCCCTGTGACCAGTCATGGAGAGGAAATTGGACATTAGTTGTCAGGCAAAACATGCCTGATGGACAGCTCTTGATACTGTACTGTCGCCTTTTTTTAACTTTAACCACCTGAAGTCATTACTGCCAATGTGGCTGGAAGAGATAATAACAGAGATTGGATGAATCATCGTGGTGTTAAGACAACTGGCAATGGAGACAAGCCAAATATACATTGATATAAAGATAAACAGTACGTGTTTAAACCTGCTTTCTGGCAGATGTTTTCCGCTTATAGTCGGTGTTGAGGAACCAAACTGTTTTGCTTTCCTGACTCCCAAGCCCATGGATTCCTAAATTAATCAGACACTTTATCTGTTTCTCCAGCCAGCTTTAGAGTACAGAGAACAAAACCCCCGGGCGTTGGCTGGCGAGCCGCCAA
The DNA here is from genome assembly GCF_963514095.1 of Eutrigla gurnardus. Lineage (NCBI taxonomy): Eukaryota > Metazoa > Chordata > Actinopteri > Perciformes > Triglidae > Eutrigla > Eutrigla gurnardus. The sequence goes on from NC_139935.1 coordinate 783,133, forward strand.
AGAGTCTTAGTCGACATTTCTCCAACGTTTGGCAGGTGGTTGGTGGTCATTTCCCACCCAGCATGCACCTCACTGACCTGGCCGCGGATCAGACCAGAACCATGGCTGCTGCGTGGCTCAACGCTGTAGGCCTCTCGCTCTGCCACTAAAAGAGACATGTGCTAAAACACAGGATCTGATGGAGATCTCCCTCCTGATTCTTGTTTTCTATCGCAAAGTCTGGCTTGTATTTGGGATGGAAGTGGTGCTTGAGTGAGTGCATGTCGTTTGACAGAAAGTGAATTTGTGCCAGCTCGGACTACTTACTGTCTCGTGAAAATAAATGCTTGCAGGAGATTTGCTCATGGTCATAATTCACAATTGGAAAAATACAGTGGGTCAGACCTATAATGCAGTATTTCAGTGCCTATATGATATGTGAACATGTTTCTCAGGCTAATGAAGAGTTTAAAATGTTCTTTGACATGTTTGGAGGATGGATGACTGTCTCAGTTATAATTAAGTCTAACTCAGGAATTTAATACCTCAACCAGACTTCCAGGAATATGTTGCTTCTTCTCATTGCTGCACAGCCGTGTTACTGCCGATACTATTTCTGTTTGTTGCTTGATTTTACACCAAAACACAAACACAATAGTAGTTATAGTAGTATAGTTAGTAATAATTAGATATTTCATGCAGGATCTAATAACTTCTACATGTAATAGAACTATATTAATACAACATAATCCGAATTTGGTTGCAGGAAAGTGAAAACTAGAAATTCAGGCTGCCCCATTCTGCTAACTTTAACTTGGCTTAATCACGACAGCCTTTGCAGCTTGTTTCCTATAATTTCGTTTATTTTCCGTGGCATTGCTGTGAATTTGTACACCACAATTGAACCTTCAAATCAATCTCACTGATACTTTTCCTTGTTGAAGCTCCAGGTGAACGGGGCCAGCAGGAGCTTGGCTATCTGTCAGCCTTTCGGGTCTATCGCAGCGCATCTCGCTATCAAAGAGGGAAGCATCGACTTGTGCCTTGTCTTGCTCTCTGTGTCTGGCTGCAACGCTCACATTCAGCCTCTCAGATCTGCCTCTACCTAACATGACCTCTTGGCCGCCATACAAAAGATTGAATTTTCAAAGCCGGTATCGGATAATCAGTAATCTCCAGTTGCAGCATCTCCGCCAACTTCACAATCTTATCCATCTTCACATTACTCTTTCTAGTGAATCACATCCCATACGTGCAGTCTAATTGTTCTTTAACAAACAGGTCTATTCGCCTTATCAGATAGTTCTGTGGTTGCAGGACAATCTTGCAACCTTACAGTTGATTTCTTGCAAGTTCTTAATCGCAGTGCAAAGGAGCATCAGCTAAATGCCCAAAAATGTCAAATTTAAAACGTCATATTGTATTTCCAGAGCCACAAGGCAACTAGTGAGGGGTGGGGAAGGAGGGTGGGGGCAGGCGAGGAGCAGTTTTTTCCAAAAAGCCCCAGTGGATTGAGAAGTGGGTCGGGTGTTTAGACGTTCTGCAGGGGAGGCATTGCAGAAATGTCCGCAGATAAAGTAGGTCGTGGTTAACCTTGATAAATCTGCTGTATGGCTGCAAGAGAGAAAGGAGCGCCTATCAAATGTTATACGGTGAATTTCTCTTCACCAGAAGAAAGGAAATGGCGGAGGCGGGGAAAACACGCATTCTTTAAGGTGCTGTAATGGTTTGACTGATTGTGCTTCTCGCTGTGATGCAAATGTACATCTTTTGATGAAGTAAAGGACAAACAAGGCTTTCATTTTTAATGGGGCGATAATTTAAAACAGCACAAAAACTCTGGTTCGTGTGGCCTCTCAATCAGCCATTATCATCAACTAACTAGACATGATGATTCAGCTAAATGGCTTTTAGCCCTTAATTGTCCACCCTTTTGTTTGCATTTCTTCTTTTGTTGTTTTCACTCTTTAATTTTGTTCCTTTAGTGCGTAATGAATTAAATATACATAACGAGCACACCATCGGCAAGAAAAGCGACCTTGCATTATGGGCAAGCTGCTCCGGTCGCGACGTTATTCTTTCTGATCTTTCTCTCCCACGAACCTTATTACGGCAAACGAAGCGAGCCACTCATGTTTGACATTTCCACGCGTGAAAACTCTTGGAGACAAAGCGGCTTCTCTCTTTATTGCCTGGATGTGTGCATGTGGGTGGAAGCCCTATTGTATGTCCTTGCACAATCGCTTGTGTAGGCTCTGACATTATCCGCTTTAGTGAACTCCGAGCTGCGACTTAGTCAGAAGATTGATTTTCTGCTTTATATCCTTCATATCCGCCATACTGTCGGGTAGCTCCTGGCCACCTTTGGCACACGGCTCTATAGGCAGCCGGCCTGTATTGTCACCTCATTTCAGAGAAGTGATTGATTTGAGCTCATAATGGCTGTATTTACAGCGAGGCACTGTATTTGCAGTTCACATAGCTCGTTCTCACAGTGTTCTACCTGAACGGAGGCGTTATTAAAGGAGCTGTCGAGGTGTTGCAGCTTGACTTCTCTGACTAGAACAAAGACGGCAGGCGTTATCTCTTGCTTTTATACATTTGCATAATGTCCTATTTAGAAAAAACATCAGTTAACTGCCAATTATCACGATCTTTGCTTCGCTTAGGTGTGTATTCATTATAGGAAAACATGTTTTGCCTCTGCATAACTTAAACAACAGGTAGATTCAGTGCTTTGGACATCATAAGTGTGACAGTGGAAAGAGAACTTTTATTATATTACAGATTTTAGTGACAAACTGAAATGTAAATAAACCCAAAGACTATCTGGTCCTTTTGTTACTTCACCTTGGATGTATTTACATCTGATCTCTAGCAACGGTATTAGTTTCACCTGTTTTCTGTTAACTTAACCTGCAATATTATGAGTTGCTCATACTTCCTGCTGCATTCATTTTTAAATCACTCCCGAGTAAAATGGAAATGCCGACGCCAAGCGACTCCATGTAGCGTCCGTGGGGATCGGCGCTAGCACGTCTAATGCTGCTACACCAGAAGTGGCTAATGAGCTAACCTTCCGCTTTACCTTCCGCATGCCTCTCCGTAATTATCGCCTCGGCTCCCACGAGGGCCGGTGGAGGGAGCGGTGCATTCATTTCCATCCAGGAAGAGGAGAACGAGGAGAAACCAGGCACCATACAATGGACACTTAAACTGCTGAAGGGCCTGATGGAGTGGATGCATTTACCAAACACAGCCAGAGATGGTTTTAGACAAAGCCGTTGCATGCATCAGTGTGGCGGCACCAGAGTAGGTTGTTTGAGGACAGGATCTTCCGAGGGAAACATCAAACCCTGCTTTATCTTTTGTTGCCTTCAGGTGATCTGTGGGTGGAGGCGAGCAACACGGCATGATGGGATATCTGGAGACTCACTAATCAAGAGTTCAATGCAGTGTTTATATTTCACAATTCTCTTAAGGGTGTTTTTTTTTTAGTTGATGCAGACATCGAATGACTTGTTTTTTCCCACAAGCAGATATAATATTCCTTTTGTATTTACTTGTGATATTTTTAGCTCCTTGTCTACATGCAATTTCATCCTCACATATATATATATATATATATATATATATATATATATATATATATATATATTATTATTTTTGTTCTTTTCCTTCCTATGAACTGTACATTTTGCTTTGGGCTCTTTTTTCCTCTTCTCTCCCTTTGCTTCAGCCATTTGCTCTCCAACACACGGGCAACAGTTGCACCTGTTGCTGTGAAATAGTTTGAGGCTTTATGGGAAATGGATTTAACGAGAGAAAGTGCTGTCAGCGCTGCTAAGAGGCGGAGTGACCTCTCCTGCCAGTGAAATAGCCACTCTCCTCGGTCTTCCATCTGCAGCTGTTAATGTCGGTGAAAAGAGACCTGCAGCGCTGCACAGCCCGGGCTGACATTACCTCGCGTTTCTGAAGCAGCCATTTTATTGAGAGATAGATTATTCTTCTAAGGGTGACGTCCATTATCGAAGCAAAGCCCTAATTTCAGCAGGCTACGCTGAGTGGAGGCGCAGTCACGGAGGACACTTCTCCTCTGCCACGTTATTTCAAGGAGAAGTCAATAAGGAGCACATCAATCGGAGCATTATTCTGTATTTGTCACACATTTCTCCGTTAAATGATGGCGCACTTTTGAAACGTTAAAAGCAACAATAAATAAAAAAGCTGGTAAGGTCAACAGTGCAAATCCACGCAGGCTGGAAAAATGGGAATTTAAAATGAATAACACGCCTTTAAATACATAAGAGAGCCTATTTGTGAAACAGAATAGTTCTGGAAACGGCCCTGATGTCTGCAGAGGAGGGTTTCCTTTTTTTTTTTTGGCGAGCCCTAAGTAGATCACAAATCTCCGTAATCGCACATTACAACCCAAATTACAGCATTTAAGACCTCAGACACAAAAATGATATGATGGACATTAAAAGTTTTCCTGAACTAACTAAATTTTACTAGACACACATTACACACCATTAAACACGTTGCAGGATTAGAGCTGCAGGCAGAGAACGGTGCGTGACTTTGCAGACCTTTTTACATTCATCAGCCTGAGGAGGTTCATAAGCATTTTACACTCACACGGCCGTCAGTTTGCAGCTTGTGATTGGGGAGTACAAGTACTTACACTTTCACTCTAGTAGTAGTAGTAGTTTTGAGTACGATTAAGAGTACATGAGAACAGTATTAAACCCGATACTGGTATCAGTGCAATCCCCACATTTTCAGCAGAAATGTCTTCAGTGGAAAAAGAAAAAATATATCACCTTGATAAGTACCGGATATTGGCAATGCACTTTGAATTCCAGATGAATGAGAGTGAACAATAAGCAGTAAAAACCTACTTATTGCACCTTCGAGAGCACAAACAAAATAATCCCTAGGAAGCCGTCCCGGTTTCCTGTTAGCCTGAACCGTTTGGCTCGCAGTGCTTTGGAAGCAAGCAAACGGCGGCTGACTACCTTCAGTCTTGTCAGCAGTCTAAACCGGACCAGCTCTCTGACAGGTGACGAGAGGCGGCGGCAGCAACGCTAAACTGACAAGCTGTCATGCAGGATTTTTCCCTGGATATCGGTTTGCGGAAACCTGCTGCCTGTGTTCATCCGCAGGAAATCAGAGTCTCTTTTATTTTGGCGGGGAGGGAAGTCAATCTGCACCTGTCAGTTGTGTGAACAGAATGTTTGGTTTCTCTGCTTTGCTTGTGTGTTCCTCTATAACTTTGGGACCTTGACGGCCTCACTGTTACCACCAGTTATATAAAACTAAATTATCTTCTTTGTCAACAACAGTGGAGGAAATACCTTTTCATCTCCAAACCAGCGGCCTATAAATCCTCTAATTCAAAAGCTGTTTTCACTGAAAGAAAACTGAACCTCTGCCCTCCTGTCCTCTCCAGGTGCCATCCTCGGACGCTCGGAGACGCAGGAGTGCGCCTACTACAACTCCAGCTGGGAAAAGGAGCGCACCAACCGCAGCGGCATCGAGCCGTGCTATGGTGAGAAAGACAAGCGCCGGCACTGCTTCGCCACGTGGAAGAACGTCTCCGGCAACGTGGAGGTCGTCAAGCAAGGCTGCTGGCTGGACGACGTCAACTGCTACGACAGGTACGCGGGAAATGGGGCAAAAATCGGGCAAATAATAGTCAACGTCTGGCTCTCCTCAGGCATGATTCTTCAAACAAATGAAGGTTTACACCTCCAGATACCCTTTTCTGTAGTATGAACTTAATCTCCCCATCCAATCAGGAACCTGCATTCCTTAATCTAACCAATGACCGACTCAATGCTGACTGACTGATTGACACACCACTTATCGAATAAGAATAGTGGAAATGAAATGTTAAAATAGTATCGTCTAATGATCCTATCATCAGCTGGGTTACAGGGTATTTTTAATAAACTGAACCCATGATTAAAAAGATAACAAAAAAAGGTCAAACTACAAACCAACTGATATATATCAAAGACCAAAACCCCAACACCATGCATCCTTACTACCAATGTATCTATCCAATCCTCAAACACAAGCAAATGGACATTTATTGACTTTAATTGTACTTATAGTACACGTCCTTGCTTCATAGTTATTCATTACATAAACTCAAAGCACACTTTTTGTTCCTTGGGGTGCTTTTCATCCGAATGACTGGCAAAAGGCTGCATTTTTAATTACCAGGCAGAGGAAATTGCAAAGCTGTGTGCTTCTCCAGCAGTAAACAGATATTAATATGTGGCGTTATTATAGTCTGTTCCTTGCTAGAACATCAGCCTGGCACCAGATGCTGGTTTGAGCCAGTTCTGCTTGTGTTTTCCTTTGAGTCCTGAGCCATAAAGATGCTGTAGATTTTGCAGCCGCACAGTTTGGGTACCTCTGCTCAGACGGCGCCGGCCTCGCCTCCCCGGAGAGTCCAGAGCAAGTCGAGGGCGGCTGCCACTTCCTTTGGCTTTTATCTGATGACTGTGTGAGTGTGAAAGAGAGCGAGGGTGTGTGATAGTGAGTGTACATGTGTGTGTATATTTTATAAATGTTTTCTTTCATGTCTTCTGCTGCAGAGGGAGTCTGTTGATGCTTTTTAGAAAGCATCATGTCTGCTGCAGTGAGTGAGTGAGTGCTTGGAGAAGTGTGTGAGCGAATGCATTCTGTCTGTGCACATGCAGATGATGGCTCTTTGCACGTCTGAGCACTTAAATAAAATAAATTGCTTCCATGTCCTTTGCCGTGTGCGTGGAGGAGAGATTGGTGAGATGCTTGTTTGTGATTTCCACCTCCGTGTCCTCTGCAGTAACGAGTGTGTGGAGAGGAAGGAGAGTCCCGACGTGTTCTTCTGCTGCTGTGAAGGCAATATGTGCAACGAGAGGTTCCTGTACGCCCCTGAAGCGACCCCGCAGAGCGTCCCGCACCATTCAACCGCCTACAGTACGTACCGTCCACACAGCAGCACGGAACATTTACACCAGGCTTGCATCGCAGCCACACCTGGAGCTGAAAAGCCAACCAGGAGTTATATATATATTTATCTTTTGTCTACCATTTCAAAACATTTACACAACATCCAGGCTTTTCCACTGAAGACGTCCTCCTCCACAGAGGATGTAATGTTCTTGTGCTCTGGATATTCGCCAGCCGCTGAGCTTCCAGGTGTTTGCAGGTTATTCGTTGCAGCCGGAGTTGAACTGGTGACTGAATCTTCGCATTATGCTAAACCGATGTGTTAAATCCATATCTGTGCTTCTCATCATCATCATCCGCTGTCAGCTTGAAGCCTTGATATGTATTTCTAGTTGCTAATGCGTTATAATGCAGTTTACTTTCACTTTATATGGTGTAATTGATAGCCGGCTCTAACCACTGACCTGCTATCTATCCAAATAATCTGAGTTCGCCTGCTGTGACTCAATACAGTGAGTTTCTACAGAACACCACAACAACAACTGTGATAAGAGTGTAATGATAACACGAGAGTTGTGAGAGTATCTGTAGAGGATGCAACTGGGACTCTTTTGAATGCAAAACGATGCCACTGCCTGTTACAAATAACATCATCACCTCCCAGCTGAGCCGTCCAACAGGCCGTCTGTCTTTTCATATTGCTTTAACTTTCTGAAACCTGCAGACACCCTGTGGAGGAAAACTCTATGACAAGCGCCCTGAGTGTCCCATGATGCAGCTGGTGCACCCCATCGGCCCCCCGTTGGTTCTTTTCCTCCCTGTCCCCCGTTTCAACCCCCCGCCCACCACGAGGTCGGCGGCGGCGGTTGGCGTCCGAGCGGCGGCGCTTTGACAGCACTGCCGAATCAGACTGTCACACCTTGTGATGGCAGGACAGGCTGAGCCAGCAGGCGTCACCCAGCGACGCCTGCAGGGGTCGGGCACAGTTCAGAGCTCTGTTATTTTTGGCAGGCGGATTACGTTATGTCACGAGATAGATTTGCTAATCCTGCTGTGTGTGTGTGTGTGTGTGTGTGTGTGCGTGTGTGTGTGTGTGTGTGTGCGTGCATAGATATGATCCCTAAACACAGTGGCAGTAAGCTGTAGGCAGAGCTGCACTTAGAGATGATGGAGCACAATGGCAGGCCAATCAGGGATGCTGCTTCCTTTTCTTTTTTCCTTTTCACCTCGACACTGTCCATCATTTTTTATATTTCATTATGTTATTGTTGTTTCTATGGAGATAAGATAAACCAGTTTGAAGTCTTATCTTGTAACGTTTCCTATTTTGTCCACTATCTTCTCTCTTTCCCTCCCCGCAGCCACCTCCAACCCGTTTTCCCCGAAGCCCCAGCTCTTCAGCACTCTGCTCTACTCCCTGGTTCCCATCATAGGCCTGGCTGCTGTCGTCCTCTTCTCTTTCTGGATGTGGAGACATCACAAACTGGCCTACCCAGCAGCCCTGGTCCCCACACATGTAAGTTATCCCAGGGTGAGGACAAAATGGTCCACCACGCTCTTTGCTGTGGTGGAGTTTCCAGAGGTCACCTGTCAATCACACGGCGTGGCGGTGGACTGCGGTGTCCTCTTTCTTCGAAGTTGCTGCCGATGCAGTTAGAGTTTCTCTTTTCGTCTGGTCAGCCGCGGTGGCCGCCGCGTCCCGCTTCATCTGTTAATTGCAAACAACGGGGAAATGTAAAACGCATCGGTTGCTGCCTCCCGAATCATTTCCTCTTGAAAACGCAGAAATACTAACCGAGATGGTTCAAAGTTATGCAGAATGCACAGAACGCTGGTGAAACATCTCAAATAATGACTAGCAGCCAATGCTCACTATTTGCTCCTGTGTTGTTTGACGTTACAGTAAAACACTGTGCTCTGCCAGCTCCATCTAACCAACCTTGAACTTTAGCACTGATCTAGTTTGTCGGCGGGCTGGAACGGCCTTGGCCTCTCCTGCAGCAGTGGAGGGACAGAAGTACGGTCTGTGGAGGGTTTACCTTGGGATAACTGCTTTTTCAGTTCCTTCACTCACAGTCTACATGTTAAAGAGTTAAAGAAGCACTATTTAGTTGGGATGGTCCCTAATGTGTCAGATAATCACACACGGTGGAAATAATCATCGAGATGTTCACCTTTTATTCACACAATTCCTTTTCAGCAAAACTTGCCATCAGGCTCTTTTCCTATTGCTGCTTAGTTGGAAAAACGTCTGTCTTATGCTCATTTTCATGTCTTCACTTGAATCGGCCAGTTTCACAACCTTTTAGACATCTCCATTCTTGTAGGACTGAGAATAAGCCTGCATATTCCTGATTCATTCTGGGGTTTTTTTAAGATTTCAAGGAGGCTTTAACCCGGCAGCGGCAGCAGAGCTATGTTCTCTGCTGCTCGGCAGCAGGGGAAAAAGAAAACCCAAGCAGAGCTTCCACCGTATGGAAGAGGAGTCAGGGGCCTCTGCATTATTGATGAGGCTTTATATAGGCAAACAAAACTAAACACAGAGCCGCTCGCAGCTCTGCCTCGGAGGGTGGTGGTGGGTGGTGGGTGGTGGGAGGGCGGAGGGTGGTGGTGGGTGGTGGGTGGTGGGTGGTGGGAGGTGGGAGGGTGGTGGTGGTGGTGGGTGGGTTGGAGTGAGGAGAGACATGCAATTCTTTCAACTTAGTTCTGTATTTGCAGTGCCAAAGCATCGCGGGGAAGAGATAAAGAAGACAGTGACACAATACAAGCAGGAAACAAATGCTAATGTGCGGTGGAAAAACAACACCGCTAAGAGGCTTATGAATCATCCTACCTGGAAACGGATAAATGAATAAATAAACGACATAAAACAAAAACCAGATCGTGGCCAAAGACGAGTGGATCGGATAACTAATGATGATACAGTGGGGGAAACAACGAGCAGCTAAAATATTCATAAAATGACAAGGGGAAGAAAAGGAAATCAAATAGCCAGATGGAACAAATGAAGTCATGCCGCATGTGTATAATCGTGTGTGCAGAAGTATTTAATGCATGAATGAGTCGGAGGAGAAGGAGAAGGAGGAGGACACTCGTACAGGAAGGTATTTAGGAACCAGCTCTATGCTTCTGGAAGGAGGTGATGCAGTAAAAACCCTCCCGCCTGCGACTTGAAGGGGGATGAAACAAACGCAGCCGTATTCCACTATGTGATACAGGTTTTGAACAGGAGAGAGACGGATGCAGCGGGAGGGGACATGTGGAGGGATTTATATCTATCTTCTATAGGCTGTATTTAGAAAAAAAGCAGCCATGATTATGACACTCAAACAGGTCACTCATGCCAAGTCACCGAAGACAGCTTCTAGCGATTCTTACACTGCTGTGAGTAATAACACTACCTGCCTCATTTGTTTATTTATATACATATATATTAATACACTGAGGACTCGATATGTCACCTGACGCCTACTCTTAAAAACGACCCATGGCACAAAGTCAAAACCGATGGCGTTCTGAACATACTGACATGAGAGTGGTACCGATCCTCTCGTATAACAAACGAAGAGGCGGATTCTACAAAACGCCAAACTAGTTCTGTGAAGTCGCTCTCTGGTAAAGTATTGTCAAAGGCACTTAACAACAATTTAAAACACTTTGCAAGAGGAACTTTGAATACGATGTCTTATCTTATCAGTTGCATAAAAACCCTCATTGTTATGTTCCTTGATATTTTACAGATTCAGGCCGGTAGACTGGGCTTTTCATTTCTGCTTCATCATGCTTGTTTCTGTGCTTTGCTGCGTTCATCAGAGCATAATGCACCATACGTACTCATGTATTTTTAATGCGACAGTAACAAATTGCCTGCACTTGTTGCCAGTTGGATATGGAGAAGTGCCCTGTGTACGAGTATCATTATGGTGGTTCATCACAGGTGTCGGTAGTAATACACCATTTCTCTCCCATTCCTTCACATTTACATGCTGCTCTATTAAAACAGGCAGAGCTCTGCTTCACACTGTGCAGATTCAATCTGAATCTCTAATTAAGAGCAGTTGGAGTGTGATTATGTCAGGAATGAGAGCAGCTGCAGTCTGATCACAAAGATGTAGCATACACATTTGCTGATTTATTTTATTTTATGGCACTGAACCGTTCATATTTATGATCCAATGCAAATCAATATGATCCTAACCTTGTCGATCTGTCGTTATATTCAGTCATATTCAGTGAAAAAGAACAAAGTTGGGTCCAAGTTGCCATTAATTCCTTTTTGCAGCGTAATGAAAGGCGCCGTCTTCACAATGCGAATGTAATTGTCCCCACTTAATGATCGTTAATGGATTCATTATCACAAAACCCCGTCTCTAATTTTGCGATGAAAGCGGAGGAAGAAAGGAAACTCAGCCAGTACTTTCACATATAGCGTTACATGGAGGGGGGATTTTTAGAGTTGCATGCACACATTCTTGCTTTATTGACGTGCGGCAAAGCAACTTAATTGCATGGCGTCATTCCGCCGTTGTGGTGGTGGTCGTCATGGAGGGCGTGTTTGCCACCAGGCCACTGGCACCGCAGTGCGAAGTGGAGGACCAGGGGTTGATTCAGTCTGAGTACACAGACCCACAGCTTTCACACGCAGGCCTGCAGCACTTAAACCCTAAGTCTGGACCTTTTTTCCACCATGCCCCCTATTTTTCTTATCTCTTTCTGTCTCCCGGATCGATTCTGACCAAAATCTCATCTGTTATTATGGAGCTACTTGAATCTTGTTTGTCTGGGACTCCTAATGGGCCGGTGGACTCCAAATATTCTGAAACGCTGCCAAAACCTTTTTGACTGCTCACAAATGATTCAGGCACCATTTAGAGTTTTGAAGCGGTTCTGATTTTGACTTGATTGCTTCACTCTTAGTTCCTCTAATGCACATTTGTGCTGGGGTGGTTTTTTGGGGGTTGAAATCTCCTCAGCGAGGGACTTTAATTTGCTTTCTTCACCCAACATTTTATTCGTCTTATATTGACATATTTTAGAATATTTCATTTTAATAAAACGTTGTAGAAAAACAAATGTATACATCTCAAAGTAAAGGTTTATGTGTTTAAAATGATAGTCTGAGCTCTGTGTTAGTCCTTTATTCCCCTTCTCCTACAGTGTCATTCATGCATCAGGGTGCTGATTATCTGAACTTTGCTTTTTATGGTTTCACTGTGAACTCCTTTTGCACATTGTTCAGTCCGTTGGCTGTTGTTCTGCTTAAGAGCATCGTTTGAGTTCCTAATAAATACCATCTTGCGTAATTGCCTTATTTTTAACACCTTCTGTGATCCAACGTGGGATCACAAACAACACAGACCTGCTGGCCTTCATGTCCCAAACTGTAGCTTTCCAAGCCCCGGTCGGCAGAACAAAAGGTTGATCCGGGACGAGCCGCCATCGCACCTTTTATCTGCCTCCATTTCATCCACTGACTGACAGAAAATAATTCTCTTCTTATGTTCCTTTTCAACAAGCACGCCTTTCACATTATGGTGGAGGTAAGAGCAGCTCCATTGCAGTTGAAACACTATTAGTTTTCTTCCTCCTTTTTGGGTTCAGAGCTTGGTATGAATCCTCCACCTCAATCCCAGACCACCATTTTGTTCTTCTCTTTGCGTTCTCGACAGCGTCTTGTTTACTCGGCTGGTAGCACATCTCTGTTGTTTTGTTTTTTCCTGCCTGGGTTTATTGCATGGATGGATGTCTTTTTTGTGTTTCCTGCTGAAAATGTATTGTGCATGGTGGAAAGAGGCCAGAACGGCTCCGAATGCAGCCCCTCCCTCCCTCTTTTCTATGAATGTCCACCTGTGATGTTTATGTAACGCATTGTGCCCGATGTGACCCAGTTTTCAGATGGTGTCTGCTAGACCTATGGCTCCCATGCAGAGAGACAGAACAGAGTGTTCAAACCGCTGCATGCGTTTCATCTTATATGCAGACGGAGGAGGAGTGCAGACACATTTTGCATAAGTAGGAGAATTGCCACTTACCTGGAACATTTTTCAAGTCAGAGGGTGTAAATTACTGAAGTACAAGAGTAGCATAAGCCATTGCAAATGTACTTTGGCTCAAATTTGATCAAACTGGAGTAGAACTATGGCTGCAGAAAGTTCTCATAAAAAAAGAGGAGCTCGCTGAATAAAACACACTGGCTTGTTGTCAGTTCAGCCTTCCAGGTTTGCTATTTTTAAGGTCATATCAACAACAAGATATGACCTAAAGATGTGAGATTAGGAGGCTTAAATCCAGAATAGCTGCCCATTATGTCTGACAAATCTAATTTTAGCATTTTGATTCTATGTATGCTTATCTGCACCTAAAGGCAGGAGAAAGCAAACGGGGCCTAAAGGTTCTGATGTCATAGATGACGGTGTAATGCGATGAGGCCATGGGAGATGGTTGAGGGTTGGGAAGAACGGCGTGAAGCAGCAGATTCTGTCTTCCCGTTTCCTGTGGTCTGCTGACTAAGTGTAATGTGCCCCCTTTGAGGCCGCGGCGCCCTGTGATCGGACCAGGGATCCGGTGACTCCCGGGGGAGGGAGGCCGGCCGGTCCCGGGCAGGCCGGGGCCGCCGCGTCAGGCCGAAGCCCGGAAGGCAGACGAGAGAGTTTCCAGAAACCATCGAGACGCGAAGAAAGAGAAGAGTCCTGCAATGACTTGTTGTTGTTTTTTCCACCTCATCAGCATCATCGTCGTCAGGATCATCTGGAATGCCGGGAAGCTGTCATCATGGTGATGACTTGCGTTGTAACACGAAGCACTGCTGGTATCGAGGATGAAGCCGTCGCCATCACATCCATCAGTCATCGTTCTCATCAGAATCAGTCATCTCTTAGCAGCAGAGTAGCTGTGCCGGAATTCGCCTTGCTCTTATATCGCCGGCCTTAACGAGGACTCCCATTGTACTCTGGAACATCACTGGTATGCCGAGCGCGCCAGAGGCTTCTCTTCTCATTTGTCATGCATGTCATGAACAGACATATGTCACCAAACACAATGAACGCTCGGGAATTAGTCTTGGTGACATTTGTGCAGACACGCTGACTTCCAATGTGCCACAGTGGCATTGAGATGGAACAGGAAAGGATGACCTTCTTCACCACGCCAGCATCACAACATCTTTTCATCACAAAGGACATTGAATCCACAGACTTGTTCACGTGCATTCAAAGGCTGCGACTTGTCTTTGTGACAAATCCAGATCAGAAGAATGAGACTAAGTTCATTGCTGTTTGACGTAAATATTCTCTTTAGTCGGGTCACAGTTTCTCATAGCTGTGCATTTGTCTACATAACTTTACTGTTGCTGTACATGCCTTCACCTGTTCCGTGGTGCAGAACTGTGCCGTGCTACAAACCCAAACTCCCAAAAAGCCAGATTCAGCCTTGTCAGGTCTGCTGCTGCAAGTTTATCTAAAGTCCATTCAGTGTCAGTTATTCTTTAAGCTCAGACGCTGCTGCCAAGTGACCGAGGGCTGCCAAGTCCACACATACACAAGGTCTGTAATTACAGCCTGCTCTGCATCAAATCCTCTCACCAAACTGGAAGCTACTTTTCCAATCCGATATTCTCATATATACAAAACCGCATTGAAGACACGTGTGATGAAATAAACCGATGATTATTTTTGGTTGGTACAATGTGTTCTTGAAGATGTTTTTTCCCCAAGGTGCCAACTCGGGCCGCTCTGTAATCCAACCTCGGCACGGCCGTGGTCATTTTCCCCGTCATTTGGCTGGCGTTGGGTGTGAAAGCGGTGTGCAGAGACAGCAGGTCTGCCTTGCAGCTCTCTGTTAGAGGGGAAAGGCTTTAAGTAAACACAGCAGTTCCCTCTCCAACCCACCATCTCCTCCCCCTTTGCACTGCCAGGCAGCTAGTGAAAGACACAAACACCCTGCTCCATGCTTCGACCACTAAAGAAAAGAGTTTTTACTTTTATTCTGACTAAACGTCTTGTTAAGCAGCAGCTGCTACCATTACCACTCAATAACAGACTGGAGGAAACTTCACCACTCCTGGGGAGCATTCAGGAGCAAACAATTAGAAATCAGGTATTAGATATTGAGTAGACTACCACCACTCTGCCAGCGGATACAATCAATATTACAAAACTTATCTGTGAAAGACTGCATGATTATTTAACAAAAAAACTAAAAAAATTATCCCCGGAGCTGAAAACTTCGATTGCATTTGTCCGTGCCTAATATGTGTCTATTTGATACTTGTTGATTTAATTTCACAGCTGTTAACGTTCTCATTGAGAAGCATTCAAGCAGCATTATTTATGCAGAAAATGTTGCAGTGACAGAAATATCTGCAAGTGTGGCCCTCCTCACAAACAATCGTACCTTCTTTAAGTGTGAACTTAAGGCCACAAAGTTCATGACCAGGTGTAAAAAGTTCAAATGCATGAAAATTAAACCCATCAATGCTGCTAAATGAGGTACAGTTTGCTTCTGTTGCCACTGATCTTGTCAGGACAGGCAACCGTATCCGTCTTCCACACACAAGCAAAGATAACCTACTGTATATGTTTAACTCTATCTGCGGCTTGTATCGGTAGCAAACCCTGGAACCCAAAGGGGGGGGCGTTTTTACTGGAAGTTTGAGAAACAGGGCTGGGATTGACGGCAGCGTTTGATATATTATCACGCCGCTTGAACGGAGCCTGTGGGCCTCGGGGTCTTAAAACTTGCTCCAGCTTATCAAGCAGCCTTGTAAGCCTTCGGTTCAAGTAAAAACATGAACATGGCGGCGTTGCAGGGGGAAGCTTTTTTCTTTTTCACTGAGGCGTGGAAGTTAAGTCGATATTTTACAGTAGCATATTTGGTTTCATCAAAGGCCATCAGTCATACGCTAGTCTTCCTCCTCTCCCGTTTATCCTTTGGAAATGTGACTCCCTCTCTCTCCCTGTCCTCGCTCACCCCCGTCCTTCCTGTAAAGTCACATGTGAAAGTGATCAGCTTAATCCCGATCACCAGCTGTGTTTAACCTACTTTAGATCTGGAACACTTGGCGTCCTTGCTTTCACTTTTGTTTGTATGGGATTAGCATGAACACACACGCGCACGCATGAGCGTTTGACCCGACCGCTCCCAAAAAAGTAGTCCCCGTTTTAATCGACGTGCTCGGCATTCATATGTGTGTCCGATCTTTGTGTGCCTTGCTCAGTGGTAGTCGCGGGGTTTTAGATCTTTCCCCCACCAACTCCTCCTCAGTGGCTCCGTCGGATTCAAGCTGGCAACTCTCCAGTTACAATCCCGCATCTGTAAACTCAATCAAAAGCGGCCCCGAGGGGTTTAATTGAATTTAAAATGAATGAATCCAACCCCTGCTTAGTATGCCATGTCCTCGCTGCCAAAAACACAGCGTCCCCGTGATAACAAAGCTGAACTTTAACATGCAGCACTTCCTTAACCAGACTTTCCAAAGTGCTTCAACAATCAAATAAAGCAAACAGCAGATCCATTAAACAAGCAAAGCAAAGAGAAGCAAGAGAAACCGGAAACGTTAAGGGGAGCATCGTCACATCAGAGTGAGTCTATAAATTAGAGTCGTGCACTGCGGTCGAGATGAAGACGATGATTCTGCTGCCTAAGCTCCTCAGGCACGTTGTTGCTGAGCCAAACGGCCGGTCACCTTCACTGTAAGCCAAAGCCATTTCAATGCCCTGCAACAACAACCAAAAACAAGAAAGAAGAATAACACTGTCCTCTGTCCCTGTCTGTTATTTTCTTCTCCACAGGATCCCGGACCCTCACCCCCATCCCCCATTTTGGGACACAAACCGCTGCAGCTGATCGAGCTGAAAGCCAGGGGGCGCTTCGGCTGCGTGTGGAAGGCCCAGCTGCTGAACGACTTTGTGGCCGTTAAGATCTTCCCCATTCAGGTATTACACTGGAGGCTGCCTGATGTGTGGATGATAAGACGGACGGATGTAAAAGAGGCCTCCTGACATGAAAGATTAAGACGAGGCGAAGGCCTTTATCTTCAGTCCTGTGTTGAGTGATGAGCGGATTTATTATATCTAATCATTTCTACTTGTCACCACCTTACCTTTCATCTACAAGGTACATTTGATCCTAATGGTAATGTTTTAATGTCTAAGTGACGAATGGGGACAACAGGTTTGAACACCGGTTGAATATTTAGTCAGAGCAAGTCTCGCTTCTCGCTCTGAAATCTCACAACAGGTGAGACGATTTCCCCATAAATACCCTTCCTGGGAAAGACTGCTGATTTATAAATGACAGTTACCTTTCGACCAGGTGGCGCGATGACAGAACTAACGTGTGCACCGTCTCCCTGCTCTTCACCAGGACAAGCTGTCTTGGCAGAACGAGTACGAGATCTTCAGCGTGAGCGGCATGAAGCACGACAACATCCTCCACTTCATCGGCGCGGAGAAGAGGAACAACAACCTGGACCTGGAGCTGTGGCTCATCACCGCCTACCACGAAAAGGTACACTGACTCTTTGATTTGGTTGAGTCATAATGTACACGATGCAGGAAAGAATGTATAGGTGTTGGATTTAAAAGCATGCTGCCTGATGGCTTTCTTTTACATAATCTGCATTCCTTCTCACCTAACAAGGTCACATGAGTAAAGCTAATCCGCTGATTACATCAAGTAGAAAATCAGATTTTAAACTACTTCTACAAGCAAAAACACTGACATTAGATGGGAAAGTATTGCTGTGGCAACGATGCTAAAGATAACTAAGTCTGAGAACACAACTCAACAGGAGGTTATTTGTCAAATTCAGACACACTCACATCGTAAGAAACAAATAAACACAAAGCTGCCTTGTACGCCGCTGGAGACAGGAGAGTGTTTTCACTTAGTAAATAACCAGGTTGTTACACCATGTAGAGACAGTCATACAGTGGTCTTTGTGTCTCTGGAGGACACAGTTCTAAAAGCCCCCAGGACGGGCGGATAACAAAGTTATAAACACCAGCAAAAGGGGAAAACATGCACGAAGCCTGGCGTTGTATTGATTGTGTTTGGTGCCTTAGGAGCTAATCCATAATTACAATATACTTCATGCTGGGTTTTTCTTTCAAAAGCCTTGATTATCCAGAGAAGGTGGATTTGAGCTTTGTTAGCCCCATGGTGCTCCATTCACCCTCTCAACCAGTCTTTTGTAGCATTGGGGCTTTGAGTGCCTCCGTGTTTCGAGGGTCCTTACCGAGGAAGTGGAGAGTGATTCTCGTACGCTCCGCTTGCTTGAGTTTCTCAGCCGGGCCAAGAATTTAAATCACAGTGCTTAAGAGACCTTCCCTGTGTGAATTAAGGTTGAAAAATTAAAGGCTTTAACCCAACAATACGACTCTTTAGTCAGCCACTTAACCCTGCAGCAGCTCCTCAAGTGTGCAGAAGCCCTTCAAGTAGAAATAACTTGAAGAAATTGGTTTTAAAGGAGTTCTATGAAAAGTTATACATGTCAAGCATGCACTTTGATTTATTTCTGAAATCAGAAGTTTCTTTTGGACGATGCATTACTTCAACTTTAACTCATAAAAATGCTTTTCCTTCCTGCCAGGCTGTGAGAGCAGGTGTGAAAGTGTTGGCCACGCCAGTTTGGGCTGAACGTAGCTTGTGTAACACAGCTGGAACAGTGATTGCAGAGTTCAGGCTCCTTGACAAGCTGATTTATGCCTGCATGGAAGCAGCTTCATGCGTGGAGGTTTGCCGTATCCGTAGCATGCAGCGGCTTGCTTTAACGGATGCAGGCCCACGCTGAAACTCCCTGTACTTAAATCTTTTCATATCTTGGAAAAATGCACATTGATTAATACCTGTAAGACAAGGCATCTTTCTTTGTTAGAATTTAACAGAAATCAACGCAGCATTGATAATACTGAAGGTTTAAACACAAACACTCAAGCATTTATTCAAGAGCAGAACAACTGAAGTGATCAGATTGATCAGATTTTTTAGCATCTACATCTGTTGGAGCTGCCTGCCCTCTAGTGGCCACTCATGCAGCTACACCTGTCTTTGGCCTTGCCAGAAGTGACCTTGTCACATATTGACATACATTATGTAAGAACAGAGGATGTATAAAGGATAAGGAAAGAAACCCATGCAGCTCGAACGTCTGTGTTGAAATCTTCCTCTCCGACAAATCTCCAATTGCATTTCTGTTTTTCTTTCCGACGATATTGAATATAAATGCATTCTGTGATCAGTATCTAAATATACTCAGCTTCCATGCTTTTAAAGGTTCCTTTTTTTTGGATTGTTTTTATCTCTGCAAGTAAAATAGTACTGAAAACGATGTGGAAATATGAATATATGTCTGTGGCTGATAAGGAGCCTGCTCGCTTCGCATAGCTTCCCTTGATAGATACAGATTAAAGAACAAACGCCAACAACGAGTAGATGCATGAGCAGCATTTATCAGCGCTCCATTATTCACAGAAACATTGGCTCTGTGACAGATGTGGCCAAAGGACTTCACTGTGGTTTTAAGAGGACACTCAGTGGGTTGTAAATTTCATTTATCACCCCTCTTCGGAATATGAAGCTCAGGAAATGGGTTCAAATCACTTTCTCAACTTCACCTGCATTTCTAGATGTGTTGAGTAGGAAAATAAATACGTAATGCATGTAATACATACATTTCTCTTCCTGTCTGCCCAGGGCTCCATGACGGATTTCCTGAAGGCGAACGTGGTGTCGTGGAACGAGCTCTGCCACATCACTCAGACGACGGCCCGCGGCCTCGCCTACCTCCATGAAGACATCCCGGGACACAAGGACGGACACAAGCCCTCCATCGCCCACAGGTATGCTGTGGAGATATCTATAATATCATCTACCAAAACCTTGTACACTCCCCGATCTGTTTGCCTCAACGTATATCCCGGTTTCTCTTCATCTCTCAGGGACATTAAGAGTAAGAATGTGCTGTTGAAGACGAACCTGACCGCCTGCATAGCCGACTTTGGCCTGGCCCTGCAGTTCGAAGCGGGAAAATCGGCCGGAGACACACACGGACAGGTACGGTTTCCAGTTGAAGATTCAAATATGATCTTCACCATGATTTCTGCCCTTTCTGGTGCCACTTTAACGTGGCAGTGTTTGTGAAAATACCTCACACTGCCAGCAGGTGGCAGTGTAGGCCAATAGGATAGAATAGAATAAACTGATAACATACATATCAGGATGATGTGAGGCACCAGCCTACTGACTCCTGTGTGACACACAGTTTGATGCATCGGCCAGCGAAGCAACAACACCCCCTCGATGACGAGCATCATCGTTCATCATCTGTCATCACTTCCTCGCTGCTCTTCGTGTTTGACTTTTTAATCCTCCTGAACCGTTCTGTTTGCACCCTTAGGTGGGGACGCGGCGCTACATGGCTCCCGAAGTCCTGGAGGGCGCCATCAACTTCCAGCGAGACTCCTTCCTGCGTATCGACATGTATGCCTTGGGCCTCGTCCTCTGGGAGCTGGCGGCGCGGTGCACCGCCGCTGACGGTGAGACTCCAGCCCGTCGTGGTTTGTGCCCTCGTTGTGCCGTATGAACTTCCAGATTGAATGAAAGTGTGTCCCCTTGTGTGCGGACAGGCCCGGTGGACGAGTACATGCTCCCGTTTGAGGAGGAGGTGGGTCAGCATCCGTCTCTGGAGGACATGCAGGAGGTCGTCGTTCATAAGAAACTGAGGCCCGTCCTGCGAGACTGCTGGCAGAAACACGCGGTGAGCACCGAGAAGAGATGGCCACTAGGGGGCAGTGTGCTGTAATCTACAAAACATAGTCCACATCTGCACCTCTGTTGGATTTTGAGACAAATAATAACCATATTTTATATTAATATTTGTCACTTTTGATCTGAGTGACGCTCTGACAGGTGGTAATGTTGACCTTCTCCCCCCCCCCCCCCCCCCCCCCTCAGGGTCTGGCGATGCTTTGTGAAACCATCGAGGACTGCTGGGACCACGAGGCCGAGGCCCGCCTGTCCGCCGGCTGCGTGGAGGAGCGCATCGGCCAAATGCAGCGCCAGGCTCCCGTCATCGGCCCCGAGGAGATCGTCACCGTCGTCACCATGGTGACCAACGTGGACCTCCAGCCCAAGGAGTCCAGCTTGTGATCGGGCGATCGATCCGCCAGCAGAAACACGGATCAACGCGAGATGGATGAGCAGCCGACCCTGGTTGGTTGGCTGGAGTGGGTTTTTTTTGTTCTTTTTTTCCATTTTTTCAGTTTTTCTCTCTTTTTTTTTCTCTCTCCTTTTAAGTGCGGGCCGCTACTCGCGTTCAGGAAACACCCTGCGCCCAACCTCACCACATCAGTTGATCTCCACCTCATTTTGATATGCGTGCCTGAGGATTCTTAACGTTTTAACGTTTGAAACTCTCCACCCCGAGCAAACGGTTCAGGATATTTACGACAACGTGAGTGACAGTGCTGAGGCGCTGGGACGACGGCACTCAGCAAACACTTTTCTCATGTATTGTTTTTGTACACACACACACACACACACAGGAGGGCGACCTGTTCTGCTCAGTTTTTCTATGGAGAGAGAAGATCTGGCAGCGAAATTTCACAGAACTCTCGGTGCATTTTAGTGTAAAACAAAAAAAGAAAAAAGACGAGCTCCTGGCTCTCGTTCATTTGCTGTTTTCTCGTGTGCGTTTTTCTGAAGAAACGACTATCGTTCTGCCAATAAGCAACGGCTTCTGAATGTTTATAGTGTAATGCTGCTGTACATAGTGTATTATGGACCCAGACATCTTGGTAATCATGCTAATTCTAAAGGGGTCAGGGGGAGGGGGGGTCCATTCTCAAGCATTACGACGATAAAACCATAAACCTCCTTCAACCAGGTATACCTCAGTTCAGATGGACACAGTTTAAACGAGTCCCTCTCCCTGTTCACAGTCATAGCTCACACTCTCCACAATCTTGGCTTAACAACCGGCCGTCGGCCGCGTGGCGCTCATGGGTAATGTAGTCAGCAAAGCCTCCATGTACATGGCCATACACACCGTAAACGTCACGTGTTTCTCCCCCTTTTTTTCTCCTCCCCCTTTCAGGATCTCACGTTTAGATTTTTGACTGAATAATAACTTTTTCTTGATGAAGTTGTCGTTTAAAGTGATTTTTACATTTATTTTTGTTGGTTTGCCGTGTCAACTGTCAACGGAGTAATAACATCTCTCGCTGACGAGCCTAATTCTGGCTGTGAGATGTGGATATATGCTGTATGTATTTATATCTCTCTGGATTAGCGCTGGGTACCAACTACTGATCCCTTCTGATGTTTGGTGTTGTCAAACTCTCGGAGCATATTCACCTTGTTGCTTTTCATGCTGTGAGATCAGTCCTGCGTGGTCTCATTCTATCTAGAGAAAACAGGCAGATTTATTTTTAGGAGAGGCATGCAGGGGTACCCAGCTCTGATCTGGAACCAAACCTGTATTTAGCTGAGCCAGCTTGCTTTTGATTTGATTGCACACATCTGTTTTTTTTTTTATTACTATCAAGAGTTTCTGCTCTCTTTTGATACACCTCAGGAATCTTTGCTACTCGCCACCTCCTCACATCCCCTTCCCGCCTCATCCTCCTCACCCATCTTGGACTGGAGCATCTCCTCTATCGCCGACTCTCACGCTTCCTCTCGCTCTCATCTCTTCTCGTAGCGGTTGAGCTCTCAAAAACACGAATCCCAGACAGGGAAATTGTACGATTTCTGGCCGGGCTCTTGCCCATCCTCATGCTGGTGTATAGTCCGACAGCTGTTGTCTTGGTAACCAAGACAACAGCTGTTGGAGGTAGGGTGGGAGTCTCTTGGCACCTCACGATTCGATTCTATTCGATTATCTATATTTTGTGTACATTTCCAAGCACGATTTTAAAAATAATAATGAAATCTGAGTTTGCTAGTCACTTCCTACTTTTGTGTACTCTTTGTCACCGAACGCCAAAACAAGCATTTTTACATTTATTTGCGTATCATCGTAACGGACAGACTCAACAAACCATGTCTCCTGACTTTCTCCTGACGGTCGTTACTTCGGCATACCTTTTTTTACCGTATATTAAATCACAACGTCGTGTATTGATTGGTTGAGTGAATGCAGCTCTATGAGATTCACCGATCCCCCTCCGGGGAACGGTAGAAACTCAGACAGGACGCCGTTCAGTTCCCCGGTGCGTCCGGGACCTCCGCAGCGCGAACACAGCGGTACTAGTGTTTATTTCGGCCATGAAGGATGACACATTATCGCTGTAAATGCAGCGGATGCCGTGTGTCTTGTTTTGTGCAACGCCATAGACTGTCCGGGCGCTGCATTTCCGGGTTCCGCCTTTTGCGTTCCGTAAACAATTCTTAATTCTCAATTAAATCATTAAATTAACATTTAGAAAATCGATTTTTAGATATTTGTGAATCGATTCAGAATCGTCCCCTTTCTGCTGCACCTAAGAATCGATTGTCCCCTAGTTGTTGGTTGTTCTGGACGGCTAGAGTATTATGATTCATAAAACAATCAACTGCCACTCATGAGCTCAAGCGAACAGTGTTGAAATCCCATCTGAAGGACTCACCGCAGTCAGACGAGCTGAGACGAGGAAGCTTCCTCTTCTTCATCCTGGTGCCATTTCTACGTGTCCATAGGTCTCTTGTAGATGTCAGGCAAAACGGATGTATTTGTTGTTGTCGTGATGCCGACAATGACTTTTTTTTAAGTCTTCATTTTTTTCTGAGGGGCATCGAACACTGGTGCCGGCAGACCTGCAGTCTCTCCTCAAGCTTTGGGACGGTTTCTCAAGAGGCGGTTTAAGAAGCATGTGGTGCATTTTGGAAAATACTGAAACATTATAAATCTAACCTTTTCACATTCAGGGCAAAATTATGTTTTCTTTGTACTTTTTAAAGCCGAACTGTAGTGCTCTAGGAAATAAGTAAAGAAATTGAATTTATTCCTGATAAAAAATGTTTATCTCAATTAAAGAAGTCTTTAATTGAGATAAACATTCAGAGGGCTTGAATGTACACCAACTCCTCTGGTATTCATGCTGTACTTTTCTAAATCACATCTTTACAGGGCCAGACATTTAACACTTTCCCAAGGAACCCAACTATGAGAATTAAAAAGTAAAAGTTTAGAAGCGAGGGGCAGGTTTGAGATGTTATCTCAGTGCAGAATAAAAGACTATTGCAAGAAAACACACACAGCAAAACCTGAAGGAAGTTAAAGCCATCTTGTTATTTACTTACCGTAGCAGAAGTATGATCTATTTTTCAATATTGCTTCCTTTTGCTGTTGCTGTTTTATTTTTTCTTCACCGCTGTTCAAAACAGCAGCCGTTGTGTCAGCCCTTCAGTAAAGCTCTACCTCACTCACAGGGATTTGTTTGGGGCAGGAAGTGTGGCAAATAAAACCAAAATCATAACCAGGGTTCCTCCAGGAGAGGAGAGATAAAGTAATAACCTCCTGTTTTATTTCCCCCAAAAAAGTTTGAGAGGCTTTATTATGATTATCCATTTCTGTACAAGACTGAATAATAGCAGAATTAAGATCTATATGGTGACGAACGTAACGGAAAAAACAGTATTACCCTTTTTCTTTTTTTACTCAGTATTTCAGCAGCCAAGTGTTTTTTTTTAAAACGTCCTCCAAATGCCAAAGTGGCGGCTCGAGTCGACAAACCTTTCAGCACCAACACAAAAGAAAAACGTGCCAGTGTGTTGCTCACATCCCAGTACTGTAGGCAGACGGTGGAACATCTTCAGTGTTAATCAGTTTAAACCTGCGCCTGAGAAACCGTCCCAAACCAACAAACACCATTCAGGGATTCAGTACTATGCTTTTCTAAGTTCTAGCAAGTTATATGCAACCAGTGCCGCAAATTACCCTACACTTCTGTAGGATCAGCTGCAGGAGTGACTTTCAACACACACACACACACACACACACACACACACACACACACACACACACACACACACACACACACACACACACACACACACACACACACACACACACCTTTTATTGGGTTTTTTGTTTTTTTAATCCTTGCATATTGATATGTTGTATTTATTTTTTAATTTACAGGCCTGAGGTTTCGGGGATCAGAACTCAGGTGCAACTCGGAATAAAGTTGTTCAGAGTTGGCCCGTTTTATGGTTGTTAGGGGCGGGAGGGGAGGGAGGGATGTTCAGCTGTAATTCAGGAAATACTTTCATTGATTCAAAAAGAAAATATATAAACTGTAACATGCTTCTTTCTATTCAGTCTATGGACAAAACGACCGAGAATGAATGTTCTTCAGACTCCTGGATTCCAGTGTTGTGTGTATTTGGTGGAATGAGCCCCGGCCCTGTGTAACTTTTAGAGGGCTTTTGGGTTTTTGGCTGGTTTCGTGTGATTGTGCCCCGTCGCCATGGAAACCGGTCAAACCGACGCACTCGGAGATCCATTCATACGCCTCCCGGTAAATATGCACACATTTTGTGCATTATTTTTGGTTAAAGTACGTCCTTAAATCTCACCTACATGTTTTATTTTCAGTCTGAACCTGCATCCACATGTGGACAAATCAAACGCCTCGTTAAGGTGACCAATCAAACCTCTGCTTCCCCTCAGCTCCCGACTTTATTCTAATTTAAAGGTGTATGAATGGGGTTTCCTCAGCGTGCTGGCTTCACGGTTCTCCATCTCGACTCCCTCTAGCTCAGCACCTCACATTGCTGTGCATATTAACTACCAGTGAAACATTCGTGTCTTGTTGCCCCAATACCCCCCCACCCACTATTTTAAGCAGTCTAGGATCTGTACAGACATGAGAACATAAATACCTGTATCAACTATATACTCTGAGCTGAATCTTTATAAGTGCGTGTTGAACTTCAGTGTTTCCTCTACATTCATTTCTTGTGTTTTTGCCTCGGCAGCATAAAAAAAAAAAATGTCCTTCATAATGCGAAAAATAACTTTAAGTTGAGCTTTGTGTAAGCTAAAAGCTTGAGGCTCATTGGAGTACTTTGTAAGGCATCCAGGAAAGCACTTATGGCTCCTTGGCAGAAAAACGAAACACGAGCGTTCAGCCAAGAGGAGTCCTCAAGGAGCCTCCTCGGGTCCCCTGACAGTTGCAATGTGAAGAATCCCCAAAGCTCTTAAAGGTCAGTTGCAATACTCCATATGTGATTAATGCAATCTCCCACTGCAGGTATTTCATTCCAGCATCTCAATCCTCCTTCCCCCTCTGTTGGTAAGAATTTTAGAGGAAACATTGAACTCCAATGACCTCGCCTCCAAGACTGTCTTGGCAGCAGGACGAGTCTGGATGCCAGGCTAGAAATTCGTACAAAAAAAACAAAAAACAACCAAAACACTACAAGCGTTTTTTGACCCCACATTTCTCAAGGCTCTCGAGTTGCAGCGCTGATCCAGGATCTGCCAACACGACCTCTTAACGGTAATGATGCTCACAGGGTTTCTGGTTTTCAAGCCTGGAAGAAAGTGATGAATCTGATCACTTTTTTTGTTTTTTTGTAGTCAGGAAAAAAAAAAAGTCTCTAAAATGCTGAAAGTGTGTCGTTTCTTTGCTCCTGATACACGTGACTGTGCGTTTAATGTTGCTGACAAAAAGATGTGAAAATAGGACAAGAAACTGGAAAAAAAAAAAAAGCATCCCACTAGGTGTTCTTGAGTGAGAAGTGGGTTTTTAAACCATCTCCAGGGGTTCTCACCCTGACCTCTGACCTTTGACCTCCCAGTGAAGGGACAAGGGAGGACTAGTGAAAAGACTATTCCCTTTGAAAAGTATTGTAGCAACCTTCAGAAACCCTGGAGAGACAAAACTGATCCCTGATCAGCGCTGTGACTCTCGGCTCATGGTTTTTATCAGCTGAAGTGATCCACGTGATGTAAATAAATGTGTTTTTAGATTGTGAATGCCCATGTTGTCTTCCTTTTTCCACTGACGATCAATTTATTACTTCAATGCCTTCAATTTGGCAGTTAAATTGTGAAAATGGTGATTATTAGTTTATTAGGATGACCTATGTTCCCTTTATAACAACTTAAGTCAATCAATATTTTACTTACAGTAAATTGTATATTAAATAATATCTATTCGCATGATTATTATACACATTATATTTCCAACCCGTCTTTTATTCGCCCACTAGAGGGCAGTGTGCGACAAGAAACACTGGCTAATAAATGATTATTTTTGAGTTTTGAATTACACATAAAACTCAACCAACTAGCATTTATAACTTAATTGAAATAAGCTGAAGAAACGTTCTCAGGAAACAAATACACGTTAAACCAGACAATTCAAGTAAGAGTGACCATGTTTTTAATATCTTAAACATCTGTGCAACATTGTTCAAAATGTTACATCACTGCATGACCTGTAATGTTTCACAATATTTACAAAAAAATGCTGCTTACATCAAACCATTAAAAAAAAGTCCAAACAATCTCAAAATAATGGACTGACAAACTATCCCTAGCCCACATTAATGCAAAAAGAAAAATAAACAAGAGCAATCAAGTGCACATCATACTTCACGCAAGTCTATTTTTTGTTAAGTATATATTAGTGAGAAAATATATACTTAATTACAAGGTGAAAAATAAAATACTGACAATGAGAGGGGTGGAAAGAGGAAACAAACATCACACTCGCAGGAGGAAGAAGAAAAATGCACAAAATGCTTTGAACTCTCCACCACAAATAAGGTGAAACTGATAGAACAGATCCAGAACGCATGGGTTCCCGACATGAGCCGGGTTCCTGCATGGCATTGCACACAAAACAAATGAATAACGGAAGAAAAGCAGAGGCAGAATGAACTTTACCAAAAGAGCTCACGTGTTGAGAAGCTGGTAACAATGTCTGATATTCATCTTTAAATACTGATTTTTTTTTTACGTTACTGTTGCCACAAATTTCTCAAAAAACACCCCAACATTCTTCAGTGTGCACACAACAACACACAAAAAAGAGAAAAGCGAGTACACATGAACAAAATGAGGACGTTTTTTTACTTGGCTGAACTCATAGTTTGACTTTTCTGGCTCCTTGTTTAGGATTTAAGGTTTCTGAGGTTAGAAAACCAAAATTGGTGGAAATGTTTCCGTAGTAGTGTTTCCGTGTTTTGGAGAGGAAGGAACAAGTCTAAAGCAGTGTACTATTTGTTTGTTTTTTCAGTTTGTGTCCGGGGAGTTAACATAAAATAAAAAAGGTAAAGCTACAAATAAATTACTACTTCATGGCTCTTAGGTTAGAAGAAATATTGTTACCAACAAAAACAAATGTAAAACAAAAGGTTTTGAGTGTGATGTCGCCGCGTTGAAGCAGAAAAGAGGATTCAAACAATCAGAAATGTTTGTCAACGGTTGTTCGTTGCCGTCGGTTACGATATTGCACTTTGATAATTCTGTAGTGATTTTGATCTGAAGGAGCAGCTGTGTGTGTGTGTGTGTGTGTGTGTGTGTGTGTGGATCCAGAGTTTCCAATACTGTGCATCACAGTTAAGACTGATAGCTAGTAGTGTTATAACGGCGTCTGCCTTTTTCCTGGCTGTGCATATTCATAAATAGTGTGGTGTTTGCAGGCAGACGTTATGACATTTCTTCCTTTAGCTCAGAAACACGATCTGTAACAAGAAGAAGCAGATCAGAAAGCCTCGCTGTAAAACCAGAACCGTGTAATCTGTAAATGCTCACTTCTCAAATAAAAAAGGGAACATGACCTTTTTGTAGTGAATGAATACAAAAACAAAAACATACATATACACATATAAGGCTCGAGTTCTCAACTCTTGGTAGTATTATTGCCATCTAGCATATTTGTAAAGCTTAAAATAAATATGGAGTACTGTACATAAATAATTTACATCAATAAGAAAAACAAAAAACAAACAAGGCCTCTAAATGTGAGAAATGCTTTCACTGCTCTTGTAAATCGAGTTAGTGTTGTTTTTGATGATCTAGACCTAAAGCTATATTTGTGGCAAAAAAACAAACGACTACAGTCATGGGAAGAAAAATAATCACTGTACAAACGAGCACGAGAACATGATCACAACAATCAAAATGACATAATTCATCAATCAGTCTGTGATTCTTGCTTGTGGTTGAAGGAAAAATCCACCCAAAAGCACTTAGTCGTGATTTTCATGTTCGCTGGATTTGTTTTATGCAATTAAAAATATGTAGGTCACGCTTCCATTATGAGGAGAATATGGCCCTGCTGCGTCTACGCAGGTTAGTTCAGTGCACCATAACTATTAGTATTATTAACCTCAGAGAAACGTGCCACATCTCCACGTTACCTAAAAATAGTTGCCAATTCTTTGTTTTTTTTGTTAATTGAACCAATCAATTATGAAATTTGACATCTTCAAAAGTCAAATATTGAACTTATATTAAAGCAGAGAAATCTTCACATTTCAGGCAGCTGTGAAGCAACAAATGTAAAGCATGTTTCACTGTTGCTTAAAATAGTTGCAGCTCCTGAGCCTTCCTTGTAGAAAACTTCTTGTTCGCCCCAAACATTTTAATTATTACTACAAAGCTAAATGGAAAAATGGCGGGCGGAGGGTGGATTTTTCCTTCTTTGAAAACCCGGCAGGTAACCAACATGTTTGGTAAATAAATCACAAAGTGATTCCCCGACAAAGCGACTGCTGGACAGGATGCAGGTCGACCAACATTCGTCCGGCTGCTTCGGGGAACACTGAACACTTTCTGCTGGTAAAGTTCATTCTGGTTTTTTCCTCAGCTCAAGTGATTTCATAATGGACAACTCATATACTCATGCCTGTTCCACTGCTGTTCCCTTACAAGTAAACAAAACCAAAGGAAAAAAACCCAAACAAACAGCACGTCTTACAGTTCATCATATAAAAGCTTTAGGCTGTATTCTTATTTATCCTATGCATGCGGCCGTACGCAACCGCATTTCTGAATAGAAACCAAGACATTGGTACACTTCTGCTTTGTTTGTACAATAAAAGATAAAATGTGCATTAGGTATGCTTGTACATGACATTGTACAATATTTACATACAATTCTTAATAGCATGAAATTTCAGGATTATCTATATACATATTGAAAATGTATCAGAAATATTTGGACTGTCTATTTTTCTTAAATATGTAATGCTTGTAGCTTTTTTTTGTTTGTTTTACTATCTTATACTAGAAAAAAATAGTTAATTCAGTGAGCTGTAGACAAATTGCAACCATTGTTTTTCTCTTTTTTTTTGTCTTTTTTTCTTCTTCTCTACAGTTGAAACTGTATCGGTGGTTGGTTTTTTCCAGCACCTTCTGTGTTCAGTCTTTAAGTCAAGTTCAAGAGATCATGGAACGAGGATGTCCCACTGAAGAGTGTGTAGCACCTGTTAGAGCTCTCCGAGGGCTTGGAGGACGTTCTTGGGCCGACACATTCAATGTTATCTGGATATCTTCCTCCTCTTGGGCTTGGGGAGTTTCACCTGACGATCCCTCGACGGGATCTGACGGGCAGAAACGTTATTGTGACAAGCTGCACAGGCGGCCGGGAGTCAAAGCAAAACCAGGATGGAGATCAACTTACCGTGCCCGACATCTTATCCAGCTCACTCATGGCCTCGTGGATAGCAGCTTCCAGGTGATTATTCAGTTTCCCCGGTCTGTTGAACATTTAGATTTACATCACAGCTTACTAAAAAGGTAGGTTTGCTTTGCTGCACCCTCAACAAGCACGGCGGACAAACGCCGACACTGAAAGCCATAAATGACGCGCCTCATTTGATTGATGCTCCTGTGGTGCACTGCAGGCAGCAGACTTGTAATGGCAACACCACAGAACAGCAGAAGAAGCAGCGTTTTAGGAAGAGTTCACTATTCAGGCAACAGTTCTGTACGTTATAGAAAACCCTTAATTACTGATATGAGCCTCTACCATTTCTACTATTAATCATTTATTCCTTTTGTAAAATATCGTCCTCTGGGGAAAATATTTCGCCTTAAGCTCTCTCCAAACAGGCAAAAAAAAACAAAAAAACAATCGATTTGGTTGATGGGTCCTCCACACCCAAAATCAAAACGAGGTCGGAGTAGAGGCATCGAAGCAGTATGGCAGTTCAGTCTTTTAAAACCCATAGGTGTACTTCAAAACGCATGCACTCAATGCATTTGGGCCTTTAAGGTCAATTAAGGAAGACTGAAAGCAGGTACAGTTACAGTCTCAAACTGTCAGCATGTCCTCAAAAATCACAAGCCATCGAGAGAATCATTTACTGAAACAACAAACTGTACTTACTTCAGGCCTCTTTTGGCGGCTCGGTCAAGCGCCTCCAAGTCGTGAGTTAGTGTTTTTAGCTTCTCTGGCTCAACCTGGACGGAGACAAGACCAAACCTTTGAGTACTTTCAGCACTGTTTGTTTCTAAGATTGAGAATCTAAAATGATGGTGGACTACCAGTTCATTTGGCAGTCATCATTAGTCCTCCATTCTGAGATTCTGATACGGCAGGTAAAATGAGTTAAGCGTCTTCTTCCTATGACTTTTCTATCTATTTGACACTGGAAAAGAATTTGCTGCAACCCTGGAAGACGTTGGCTTTCTAAGAACTGGCTGGTTTTGTTAATGTATTTAGTGAGAACATTCAAGTTTGCTTGTAAAATAATGACATGTGGTCACAGACGGGTTCCTCACCTTAGCCTGCTCCCGCAGCTGCATAGCAGCGCTGTGCACTTGTTCGTCCCCCGCCAGCTTGGCAGGCCATGGTGGGAAGCCCTTCAGCTGGCCCCAGACCAGCTCTCCCATGTTGAAGGTCCTGGAGCGGTAGTGAAGCAGCTCTGAGGAGGGAGAGTCCGGCTGTCGCAGGTCCTCCTCGCTGCTGAGGCTCTTTGTGTCCGAGGGGCTGGGTGCCATCCCGTTAAAGTGGCCGTTGTAGTGGCTGTAGTCTTTGGCTGTGGCCAGAGGTCCCTCCAGGCTCGTAGAGGAGCTGGGTGACTGGTCATCCCCCGTCAGCTCCTGCCGTGACGGGCCCAGGACTTCCCCGTAACCCCGCGTGCTGAAGTGGGGGGTGGCACCGTTGATGTGGACGCAGCGCTCCACCGTCTGCTCCAGACGCTCCTTGTAGTTAGTGGGTGTCCGGTTGCAGTTGTTGAAGCGGTAGCCGTCATCGAGAAAGGCCTTATCGTGGGCCATGACCAGCACGTGGTCGTTGGAGCCCTCAGTGGGGCAGGGTGGGGCAGGGGCCAGGCTGGCGGGGTGCTCCATGCAGGGACTGCTCCTCACCTGAGTGGAGCACTCCAGAAACTCCTCGCCACCCCAGGTGCTGTTGTTGCTGTGAGCGTCGAAGCCTCCCCCGTGCTGCGTCTCTCCGTCCCACTGCCCCCTGGGAGTCCCACGGCCAGGAGAACGGAAGTAGTCGTTGGCCTCTGGGCCATCTGGAGTGCTCTTCCCTGGATCCATGGTCTTTTGACCCCGTCCCGGCCTCACCTGCCTCGGCCTGGCTTGCTGGGGTAACGCCTCCCCTTCCTGGTGCCTGTGCAGGACTGTGCTAACCGCCAGCGGGAGGTTGACCGGCTCCCCTATAGAAGCAGTGAAGGCACTCATGGCGCTGAGGGCAGGCACCGGACTCGCCTGTGTGGTCCCGCTCACCGTGGTGGTTATGGTAACGTGCATGCCTTTGCTGGCGGCATCCACCACGGCTCTGTAGATGGCGTCCACGGACTCTGGGCCCCTTTCACCACCAGGCGTACCCGGTGGAAGCCCTTCGCCCTGGGGCTGCCGCTCCTCCCTGAACTGTGGGTGAGACAACATCCCAGGCTGTGGACACAGAAGCAAGGTGATGAAGAGAGTTTTTTTATGAAACTATCTGAAATGCTACAGAGATTAAAGACAAAACATATCATCATCCCACCTGATAGTTCTGGTAGAGGCAGGCCATGGAGCCAGCATTGGAGTTGCTGCCGTCTGTGTAGGGTGGGTTGTCAGAGAAGTGCTGCTGTCCCTGGTAGGCTGGGTGGGAGGCCACCCTCTGCTGCATGCCCTGGTGGACCTGCTGCTGGTACATCGGACCTCCACCGGTGTTGATGTGTGGCTGCATGCCGCCCATACCACAGCCAAGGGACGAGGAGTTTCCTGCAAAACCATTGGATTATAAATCAGAATTGTCTCCCATTTCCACCACGAGCACTTCAGTACGTCAACCAAACAGCAAAGCAATAATGCAATGTACAATCACTTTTTGCTATAAAATTATGCTTCTAATGACTTGCATTTAGTGTCTCCCACAGGACAACACATATACCATTATTTTTTCTATAATCACAGATCAATGCACAATTCAAACTTCATTAATAACTGCATTTCCAGTCAGGCTTTTATTTACTGTATACAAATAAAACCAGAAAGGAAGCAGATCTATTTGCGTGGGCAGCCCGGATACATTCCATACACAGGAGGCCAGAAAATGAATGGGGAAAGCTGTTTGAGTGTAAAAGACTTTCAGAATAAAAGAAAAAGTTGCACATTAACAATCTGTTGCAGCCAAAACTAACAGATGGACAAGCTGCACGGTCCAGACAGACCAGTTAGCAAAGCGTTGAATGACAGAGCAGGAACAAAATATATCAAGGCCACAGATGTATCAATGAATGAAGAGAAAGCCCAGCAGCAATGTTATGCAGACAAAGCCGAAACAAATAGAAAATCTCCGAGGCCTAACGCTGTGTGTTGTGGGTGTGTGTGCGAGTGGCGACTGGAGCAGCTGGTGCGATGCTACGTAGCTGAAGGGCAGCTGTGTGTGTTCTCCATTTTTTTCTCCTCTTTTCTTTCTTCCCTTCTCTCTCCTCTCCAACACTGAGAGCCACGACTCGGCCAACCCCCTCCCCCTTCCTCCCCACATCCTCCGCTACTGCTATGATATAGTGACGGCTGTTGCCGGGGGAGGTTGCCATGGGAACCGAGTGATGATTGGTGGTGCTGTCCACTGCCAGGAAGCTTGTTGGGGGAGTTGGGTGGGTGGATGAGGGGGGTTACGAGGGTCGGGTGGTGTGATTTTACTCTGCTGGGGATGGGGGGATCAGGGGGTCAGCTGGGTGGCAGGAGGTCTGGGGGGGGGGGGGGGGTTACAATGAACTTTGGGGTATTTGTTGATGACGAGGGGAGGCGTTCAAAGCTTGCTAGCTGTCAAGAAACAGATGGTGAGAGGCTAATGCTAAAAAGCCACTGACTAGGCCACTTTCAAAGAGCTTTCAGTGCTCTTAAGATCCTGAACATGTCATCCAAATTAGCTTCAAGTATGGGAAAATCAACACAGCTCCACAGAGACATAACATCTGCTAGTTGGGGACAGATTATCCTTGTATCCCATGAGCCTGTGAGTGAGCTGAGGTGAGTCATTCTGTTAAGATCAGCATTGCTTTCTTTTCTTTTTTTTATTACTTTATGCAAACTGACATTTGTCATTATGACACAAATTATAGCTCCACAATGCCCTACAGCAGCAACCTGTGCCAACGGCGTCACAGCACTAAATCCAACCTGTATTGCATTATTAAAAAAAAGCAATATGGCAACGTGATTGACATATTATGCTGTTCATAAACAGAACCAACTGGACTGGTGTCCGACAGGCCGTGCGTAATTTCCTGCCGAGTCACCAGCGACATCTTGTAAAATCTGATATGCCAGTCCAGTCCAGTGTTTGGCTCCATAACAAACCCTATTAGAGGCACTGCAGTGGACTGATGCGATGACTGTCTTTGCATCACCTGTTCTATGATTATGACAAAAGGATGTACGTGCATGAGCATATTTTTGCAGCAATAAATACGTAGGATCAGACGACCACAAACCAATAAATAAAGATTGTTTATCACATTGTCTACATACAACAGGAGACACGCTGCTGTGGGCCAACGCTTGGATTAAAAGAAGGCGAGTGCTGCAAAAATGTACATTAGTTTTACATTACATCTCTACATCCTGTCACGCTCCACCTCCTGACCTACATGGAATCCCCTGAATTTAGACAACTTGACTTACAGAATAACGGGACACCTAGTGACCTGGTGGTATCTCCGTTACAAACCATATGGCACATATGCACAATGAATACATAAACTCATAGTCCAGTCCCACAGCAGGCAGGGGAGGGAAAAACAAGATATAGGTCCTTCATAACAAACACATGAATGCAAGTACACACAAACACACACAGAAAGCATACAGTCACACACAAATTCATTCATATGCACACAAATATAAACACACACACACACACAAGCCTAAAGCCTCATCAAAGGCTTTACCCTGGTCCCTATTCAGGGTCTATCGTTACTATAGCGACCAGCTAGCAGCGAGAAGCTCTTTAGAGCGCCCTATCTGGGCTGCTTCCCTTAAAGCGTGAACCAGATCCCATTTCCATCTTCTTACACCATTGACTGATGCTAGCATACAAATAAAACAAAGAGAAACACTGGTTGACTGACAATTAGCTGAGCTTCCAAAGATGAGGGGCCTGTTCATTAGCTCAGAGATACTGGAGGAGCCCGACTGTCTCGGCTCAGGGCCTATCAGCTAAATCCTTTGGTTTTTGTCCACTCATAACCATAGAAACCACATCTTCATCCAACAACTGGCTTATCGCGAGGAAGAGATGGGAATATGCAGTCACTAACGGCCAGAGGGTGGTCACTTTGGGCTGCTGAGTTTGTGTACCGTCATTATTTTAGGATTCGTACAAATGGAATTAGTGGGATTATTAAAGTAACGATTTAAATCTACAGTTGGGTGTTATCGTCATTAATTATCTTATTTCTTGTAATGCCATTTCAACAATCAATCATTTTGGGTTCATTGTGCTCACATAATAATTAATTGGAATTATTTTATCCATGAAATGCAATTGAGCCATTGTGTTATTAGTATAAAATATTAAAATATTTAGTAACTCATGTACATCTCTAACACATCTCACCTGTATCAGGAATGGTCTGTGTACAGCTTCCATCACCACCTCCATGTGGCATCACCACCATGCTAGTTCGCCCCATACCGTGAAGGAGGTTCTGCTGTGAGGGGTGAGGACCAGGATGGGACAGTGGTGGGGGGTTAGGGTGAGGGCGTCCCAGTGGCATGCCATCGGGGCCCACCGGTCCACCTCCTGGCCCCATAGGCCCACAGTTACTCATAGAGGAAGCCTGCATCTGAGCGATCATGTCAGGGAACTGGCCTTGGCGAGAGCCCAGATGGCCCCCAGAGGTGTCCATGTTCTGGCAGTGCTGCATTGCATCTCCAGGACCCCGCAGCCTTTGCTGAACTAGGATGTTCTGCTGAGGGCCACCAGGAACCATACCTGTGCCGTCGTTGTAATGAAGCTGTGCTGATCCTTGAGGCCCCGTGCCGGGGCTAAGACCTGCACGATGGCTGTTCCCACCTAGGTTGTGGGAGCTCTGGCAGCTCATGGACTGGAGAAGCTGGGCCATGGAGGTGTTTGGGGGAAGGTTTCCAAGGCGGCCCACTTTACGCAGCTGCTCAGTGGCACTGGGCCCTGCCATGTGGGGTCCTCCCATGCCTCTCTTGTTGAGCATGTTGTAGACCATGTTGTTACTGTTGTCATGGTTTACGGCACCGCTGCCCGATGACTGCTTCCGTTTGCGCATGGGGTCCCTCTGCTGGGCCATGAGCTTGTCTCTCAGGGCCGCCCGACCACTCTGGCCCTCGGGAGTGTTGAGCAGCATGGTGGAGTTTGGTGGGAGCATTGAATTTAAAGTGCTGTGTCCCTCCATGCCTCGAGGGACGCTCATAGAGCCAGGGTGTCCGCCACCTCCTCCATTACCTCCACCACCAGCCCCCATGCCTGCCATACCACCACTACCACCAGCCAGGCCAGCAGGGCTGGGGCCAGCAGCGCCGAGTTTGTTTTGATTTGCTAGCTGTGCTTTGGCTGCAGCTGACAAGAGACTGCTGGCGGGGAAGGAAGCGGCATTCTGTTGGTTGAGGATCTGGTTGAGGGGCATCCCCAGGAGTCCTGGGTGGCCCTTCTGGGAAGCGGTGGGGGTTGCCAGAGATGATGACGACGACGACGAGGAGGAAGAGGTGGGCGAGTACATGGGGTTGCTGTGCTGCTGGGTGCCAATCGAGTTGCCCATACTGGGCAGCATCTGGGAGTCTTTGTACTGGTGGTGCGGGTCAGTTTTGTTTGTGGAGGGACTGGAGGGCATGGCTGGCCTGGGAGATCCCATAGCAGACCTGGGGGAACGAGGAGGGACCTTCATGTTGCCACATGGGACCTGGTGCCCCGAGGGCATTGCAAAGTTCCCATGGTCAGAGGAGGTCGAGGATGAGCGTGAGCGATGAGGGGAGGCCTCCATTCTTCCCAGGACAGGCCCTGCCATGTGGACAGGGGAAGTGACGGGGGAGGGGGACATGGAAGAAGCCGGACCACCCTGTTGAGTCCTTTGAACATGGCCACCGTGCCCCACAGGCCCGGGCTTCACTGTGGGTAAAGGTAAGTTGCTTGGCAAGGGAACAATGACGGGAGGGGGTATGTTTACATTCATCATTTGTACCTGAGAGTGGATGTTGGGCTGGAAGTTGGCAGGGTTTGGGGCACTGGTAGGGGGTTGGCTGGCTGGTTTGCTAGGGATGGGGTCCAGGATGCCTAATGGGTCTTTTTCAGAAGTCAACTGCCTTTTCTGAAGGGCACAGGATGGTGGTATGGATGAAGGAGGCGGTACGGGATGGACAGGGGGCTGTGTTTTATGGTGAAATGCTGCACGGGACATATCCATACCAGGGGGGAAGTTCCCCCGAGGCATGTTCATGTTCATGACGGGGCTTTTGGCAGTGGCCGTGGGGGAGAGGGGCGTGCTAGTCCTTCCTGTCATGGCACAAGATAGCTGGCCCGCAGGGGAGCCATGGAGCATTACACTGGGTGAGGAAAGAGGTGTCCTTGTGTTCCCATGGATGGAGGCTGAGCCAGGACTGCCAGCTCCTGGAAAACCACAAGGATTGGTCCTTGGAAAGCCATCAGGGCTGCCCAGAGTTTCTGTACTGGGAGACTGTGAGCCATCTCCATACAGCTTAGCACTGGAGGGAGGTGGGCTCAGCATGCCCCCATACCCAACCCGATAAGGGGATTTGGGGCCTGGCTCCCCACTGACCAGTCTCTGAGGCCTGGCGTATCCAGAATAGAGCTCGGGCTGCTGGGCTCCACCCATCTCCTGGGGTGGATACAGCATCTGCTGCTGCTGCTGTCCAGCTGCCATCATCATCTTGAAAGGATTCTTGCAGTCTGGGCCAACAGCATTGGGCAGGCCATCGTGGGGTTTAGTCCTTATTGCTCGTTGAGACGTGGAATGCGCGACGACCACAGATGATGTACCTTGAGGCCAAACAAAGCAAATATGAGTTAAAGCAATCCCAACACCTTCATTCAGCAGAAACACGTTATATTATGCGCGACTCAAATCTGCCATTAAACTTGCAACAAGGATCTACTTGTACCTCCCCCTGGACTGGTCAGCGTCAGAGGTGGATGCGTCCCCATGCTTCTGTGCAGCGTTGCCACAGCCAGAAGCTTCCTCTTGTGAATGCAGAGTTTGGTGGCATCTTCATCTGCTTTCACATCCTCCGCTGTCCTCTGCTTGACAGCTGCCCCTGGGTCGAAGTTGAACACCTGAGGAAAACGATTTCAGGATATAAATTCACAGCTACCTATGTTAATTTATATTTCTTGTTTGTTTGTTTTTTTACTTGGGTGGGTCCAGGGACAAGGGTGGTATGGTCGTGTGAATACATGCAGATAAACGTGGTGATCCCGAGCACCTTGGAGTTATATCACACATCTTAGGATGGTTAGGAATGTCAGAGAATCTAAATTTGTTTCGTATTTTTCTGTCAACGGAAGACAATTTAGGTGCCAAGTGGGAAAGGGGACGGAGGAAAATGTTTAAGCTTAGGGGAGGGGGTTTACATCTGCTATATTAAAACATAAATAATAAAGCAGGAGAAGTCAACATTTCCCCCAGGCGAGACTACATCAGCCCGATAATGTCCTGATCCACAGACAGTGTGTTGGGGACAAATTTAGCTTCAAGAAGGATAATTGGTCGGCTTACCCCATGTAATGTGATACAGTGGACGCCTCAAGACACCCCGACATTTCTAGTTTGGACCTTCACAAAGATCAGTGGAGGTGGTCAGCTTGAATGTATTTCATACATGCTTAGCATATGGAATGGGAGTGGAGAAGTGGATTATGCTGCCGGAGTGGCTTTACAGCTTTCTCTGGACAGTTTTCTACTCTTTTCTGAGGTGAAAACTGGTCACTATTGGAATTGGATTTTAACTGACATTAATCCAAGCTGACCACAGCCAATGTGCTCCGTGAAGGACAAAACTACAAACTTCTTAAAGCCACCTTTCAAGATGACTTTTTGATCCTCAAAAGACCAATTCAACAACAACAATAAAAAAAGCATTGCTTTAACAATAGCCTGTCAGAAGTTGTTTTCACCTTGGTTTGACTTGTGTGACACCATTTCCACCTCACAGACATGTTTACTACGCTCTCATTCCTCCCTATACCCTTCTCCTCCGTCATAGCCGCCGTGACAAATGTCAAATAGAGTAATGCATCCCATCCCAAGGCGAAGACGCATCATGAGTCGATCGTCTGCTCTAAATTAAAAACATAACGTCGTCTGAAGAGGCATTTAGCCAACACTCATTTTTCAGTGATTTGCAGCAAATGTGTAATAAGTGGAAGAGTTCCTGATCACCCAACATAACAGCTGCTCCAGTTTGCAATCAATTTTAACAAGCAATTACCAAAAGCAACAAACAGTAAGACAGCCTTTAATTCTTGCAAAACAAACAATTGTCAAAATTAACAAACCTTAAAATAATGCAAGGCTTATGGAATGTAAATATGTTGTTTTACCCCATTTGTGTTAATTTATTACAATCAAATCAAACAGATGGCGAAGATTAAAATTCAAGTCTGCAGAATACAGGTTGGTTAAGACTTCTGCACAGCCAAGGATGCAATGTTCTCACCGACCAAGAGTTAAACTGACTCACATCTTTGATTCCACTTTTTTAACCGATCTGAGAACAGCTGATGAACAAAGCTTGTGTGGTAAAAGATGGCCAAGAGCGACAGCCACCTGCTAATGCAACTTCAGGTTTGATTGACAGTTTTTCATCCGCGAGGGGCCTTTGTTTAGCTGTGATTTTTGGGCAACAGCATTTAAATTTTATTTGCCAATTGGGACTTCCAACTTAATATTTAATTCAGTCCAGCTATAAGGCAGCTGTTAAAATCCACATCACGACTGCTGCATTTTTAAATGTATCGGGACAAAAACACATTACCTTGTGGAGGATGAGCGGGCACTCCAGACCGCATTTGCAGGTTCCATCTGTCAGCAGGTAGGTCTTCACCTGCTCCAAGCTGGACAGCACCGAGCCACTGGGACTGCACACAGAAAACAACAACGTTCAGCTGAGGACAGACATCAGCTGGTGCAGCTCCAGAGAACAAATACTGCTCCTATGATATCATATGTGGCAGCACATTCATCATTTTTGGGGGGACTGAATTCATTTTGGCATTTAACTGAATAGTCGTATGCGGAAATGTTACAAGGGCTTAGTTCTCCTGACCTAGAAGATGAAAAGAAACCACTTCATACTGAAATGCTCCAATGACAGACGTACAAATAGTTTTTGGTGGGTTAGCAGCTCCTTGAGGCAGATTTTGATCTTGTAACCATGAAATCAAGCAGTGAAATCCTCCCACTCCTCTGCCATCCACATGA
Source organism: Eutrigla gurnardus (assembly GCF_963514095.1). Taxonomy (NCBI): domain Eukaryota; kingdom Metazoa; phylum Chordata; class Actinopteri; order Perciformes; family Triglidae; genus Eutrigla; species Eutrigla gurnardus. The sequence continues at coordinate 823,909 of NC_139935.1, forward strand.
AATAAAAGCAATCATTGAAAACATTTTCAGTTACTATGAAGAAGGAGGAGCTCGTACCATATTTGGCAGTAGACAACAGCAACGGGACATTCTTTATCAAAACCTTAGCTTACCCTCAATATGCAGTCGCTACCCTATACATGCATGTAAAGGTTTTAAACATTGTTAAAATGAACCAAACTGAAATATACCACTTATGTTATTGTGGCGTTTCTTTTTTTACCCAGTTTGTAACTATAGACCCAGGAACATTGAAGTACCAAAAGGAAACATCACAAATGTAAAAAGGAGGTCACAGCTGCAGAAAATCCACAAGAAATAAGGAGTTGTGGGCTCAAAAACGCTGGGGTAAATCTAGAAAAATACATCCGGTGAAACGTTTCCAATTTGCCACCAATGATTGAAGAACATTATGTGCTTTTAGCTGATCCTATCAAACGCCGATAAGTTGAAAAAACAACCAGTGATTAAAATCATCAGTCACAGCTGCCGTGAAAATCAGTTGCACAACCCCCGAAGCAAAAGCCCACTTTAAATGTAAAAGAACATGAGCAAGTGTGTGGTGACAGTATCAGGCCACGGTCACAGAAGTACACAGGATTCTTTCCAACCCCCAAAATAAACCTGACACCAGCCAACTGCTTTAGTTCATTGTGGCTGGTAAATACCCGTGCTGGTGTTCATGTGTTGGGAAGGACACCAACTTCCACTCTATGTAACGCGTTGACTGGTTATGGATCCCACCAATTAGTCGAAGCCTCTGTTGCACAAGCGGAGGGGATTTTGAGCTGTTTCAGCGGAGGTGTTGTGAAATCAGAATCAAAATTTACTGTCCATGCAAACACGTGGGCTGCAGTTAGCATGTGTCAAGGGAACACTTTATGGCAGTGTTAGCAGCATGCAGCATTCACCCAAAGAACAATCTGTCCAAGAGACTTTTACAGCTACTGGACGCCCAATACGCTGTAAGCCGGGGAATAACCATGACTCCACACAGCGAGCAACACCATCAAAAGGTCATCACGTTACCTCCTGCTGAGACAATTATGGAGCCCTATAAAATCTGTTTTTTTCCAAATGTGTGGAGGCTAACCTGTTGGGCACTCTATGATTTCCGTGGGGCCTGTCACCAAAGCCTGCCGTTCATTATTGATATATATGACATAAATGACATGATTTCTATCAATCTATCTGACCTACTTTTGGCCACATTATGCACTAGAGATGAAACAAGAAAGGGGGAACAATTTGTGGTTACAGCTACTGTGATGGAAGGATTTTGCTTCTCCTCTAAGTGAATATCTTTGAATTTTCAGACCATTTGTGGAGCAAAATGAGCAATTGTAGACTTCAAGACAATGCCAAGTCATTCAGAGAACATTAAAGACACACAGCTTTTTTTCAATTAAATTCAACGCAATGAGTTTTATTGGCAAGGCCATTTTTTGCAGGGGTCAAAAGCCTTGCAGTGTCACTTATTATTCACGATTGGTGTTTACGTGTTTATTTGGTAGAAAGCTGCATCTTTGGTTGGTGGCGAAACAAAAAAATACATCAGGGCTTTGTGAAATTCACAATTACGAGAGAAAACTAACTGACAAGACAAACTGATAATGAGAATTATTAGTTTAACCTCAAGAAGCAGACTTGCTTGCTCTTTTTCTTACCTTACGTATATGACCCCGCCGCCCTGCTCCGGCTTGCGCTGCCAGCCAATGGGAACCTGGACAGGGTAGGCCTGCCTCTCATCTCCCGACTCACAGTCCTTTCCGCCATTCATTGCTCCACTGGTTTTACGCTCGACACCTCAGAGGTATATATATCAGACATCAACCAGTGTTTTCGCAATGCACGTCATGTTCGTCTTCCAAAGCCGTGGTGGAGGAGGTGGTGGGAAGGAGATGGGTAGAGCTGCAGGATTATGCTTCAACGTAGGACTTTGCTCTCAGGTGGAGTTGATGGGTAGGTGGTCAGGCAGGGTGAGGCGAGCTCACAGCAGACCCTACCCTTTCATCTGCTTCATGGCTACGGTGCTGAACGGTGCATGGACTTCCATTACTGCATCTTGTCATTCAGAGCCATCCGACTCGGGAAGATGCGGGCTGAAAAAGTGGGTGTCAGGAGTAGCTGTGCCGTCTTTAATTAATAATGTTTTACCATTGATCGAGTGTGTTCAACATATTGGTTCCCAAACGCAGTTGGGTAGTGGTTTTCCCATGGTTCCTGTGAGGGCACAACAGAAGAAGAAAGCACAAAAATTAAAGGTCAACACGATTCCTCATTAAGCCATTATTAGCCATTAACTGACAAGATTAGTGCCGTGCATGCAGGAGTGGCCTAGACACAAACAGGTTGAATCCAGTTGCACAGGGCACCAAATATCCAGTTCACCTGTCTGGGAGAGTTCGAACACTTTTTTGGGGTACAGCATGGTATTAATCAATGACACTGGCTCATGTTCCATGTCATACAAGTGCCTGAAGCACCAAAACCCCAGTGACGCAGCCATTTAAGCTGTTTTAGCACAGGACTGTGGAGTCTAAATGCCTGCTTGGGAATAGCTCTTCTTGGTGCAGCACCTAGACTACAATGTTTTAGTATAATCTCAGAGATTAGGACCAGACCGGGCCTTGAAGCCAATTAAACAAATCATCTTAATGTGCCAAAATACTCGTGGCAGATCAGCTCCAGATGTCAGTGCATACAACATTAAACATTTCCATCTCGTGGTGCAACTCCTGTAGGTTTAAAATTAAACTTGTTAAAAATGTAGACGTCAGAATTGTGTCATGAAGAAGCATTGTATGATCAAAATGTGAAGCTGTGGATGGAAAAAAAATAATATATTTTTCATGCAGCACTATTGTCTTTTACGCCCCTCTCTCAGACGTAGTTGAAGCCCCATCAAATCAGCGTGTTAGTGATGGCGCTCCATGCAAAGCCTCCTCTCAGCCGCCGGTGCTGCTGACTCATAACTGCCCTGTGAGCTGCTGAGACCAAACCCAGTGACACCACCACAGAGGAAGAGAGAGAGGTAAGGAGGGTGTGCTACCCCTGGCACAGTAAAAATGAGGCAGCATGTAAACGTAGGCCGTTTTATCTGGAAATACGCAGCAGCAACAGTCGCACCTCATCATCTCAGTAGAGGTGCGTAGTGTCCTATCAGAGACCACTGCATCATTAAAATCTCATTTCCCAGAGCTCCATGTTCGAAAAATGCAGAGGTTCGATAAAATAAACATAATTTCTGTTGCTGTGTTCAAATTAGAGGAGAAAACAAATTATTTTTCCAACAAGTGCTCAGTGCAGAGTTGCAGTTTGAGGACATCTCCGGCTGCAACATATTTTTTTATCTCCATTTTGAAGATTGGGATTTTGTATTTTAAATGAGAGACAGTCTGGTAGCGTTCTGGAAAAATGTCCAGCAAAAGTCCTGGACCGGATTCAAACCAAAAGACATTTTGATTAATAATGACACAGGTGCCACAGCCAAACGTTTTCATGTTAACCTTTGGCAAGGCAACACAAAATCTGTCACCTTGTTAATGTGAAAGCACAAAATTAAATCTCAGCTCTCTCCATTTTACTGCCCATCTCTCCCCACCATTTCCTGACTCTTGAGAACTACCAGGTCCAAATTACATATGGTACCTGCTAATCTGTAACCTTTTACTGCAGGCAGATCTTTATTGAGATTGTGTTTTTAGCCTTTTCACATTTATTGTTCACAGCAACAAGAAAGAGACGGACGGACAGAGAGAAAGGGTGAGGGAGTTACAATACATAAAAGACTACCAAAAGTCTTTATAAATGTGCAGCTATTGTGAATTTGTGGTTGTTTTTATTGAAGAGTGCCAGTAGGCTTTCGCACAGTTGCTTTGGAGCTTGCAGGGAGAGGTGGACGAGCTAAGAATTGTGCGATATAGCTGTAGCTAGGTCATCGTTGACGTACGTCTCCTCAAAAACGTAAGTAGTCTACATGTCCGGTTAAAGCAGGCTGTATGCAGCTATGGCGAAATCTATAATCTTTGGATACAACAGCTCTTCAAAATTAGTAAATTGAAAATCCAAAGATGCAGCAAGCTTGATGAGCACTCGTTGCTATCACAATAAGCAACCGTGGATGGTGTATAACTTATGCTAATTTCAGGATGTTCTGCAAACACAAAGGGAAATTGCGTGGTTGCACCAAAAAGCAGTGGGAAGTAAATAAGGAAGTAGACCCAGAATTTAATCCTATAATAAACTGCCCCCCCCCCCCCCCCCCATGGACTCATATTGTCCGTAGCATACTGTTGTTGTCATTATTGATTTGCCATCAGCATTGGGGTTGGGTAAGAATTTTTATGAATAAATGACAAGGATAGTAACATGAAGCCTGACGTCACTGCAGAGTCAATTTGAGAAAGATGGCAAAAATAGTCCCAAGTGAAATAAATCTGACCTATTTGAAAAGGTGAAAGTGAAGGCAATGAACAAAAAACTAAAGTATATACCCTGTTCCACCCAAACACAACACTGAGGAAGGAAAAGCAGCACCATTGAACACATTTTGGAGGAAAGTTTTTTGGCACAAAACTGCCTTTTATGTGATGGGAATTCTACACAGCCTGTACTCAATCCAGCTGCAAACTTCATACGAGCAGTATGGAATGAGAGTCTATACAGAGAAAATGACAAATACAGCCACTCCAGACTTACAGCAATGCAGTCTCAGAGAGAAAAAATGCTTTAGATAAGAAATCGCATCAAAATGACAAGTGGAACTGCAGCCAAAGGTTCTTGAGTAACTGAATTTGCAGTCCATTAAGGATGGCAGCTTAAGTAAATGAAAATGTTCTCTCTCAGCATCCAAATTTTAAAGAATATGATCAGACAAAGTAGCTTGTGTGCATCTCATTATATGGTCAAGAAGCATTTTTCGTTCTCCTAGCATTAAAGCGGTTCTCATTGTGATACATGTTGGGGGTTTTAGTTTCACCAGTGAAATGAATGCATCTTCTTTATTTCCTGTAGTGATCAAGGGAGCTTCATGTCTGGTATTAACTTTGTGCGTAATAAAAGTCTTTCCAACCCACAAATATGTCTAATTTTCTTGACTCATGCTGACCAGAACAAGAAAACAAACTTTTCTTTTTTTAAATCGACCAGCTGGTACAGCAGCTGGTAAACTCACGATTCAGATCTTTAAATGACGGCTGTCGGAGAACACAACAAAAGTTTACCAGCATTTGGATTGCAGTCTTGTAGTAACACCTAGACTGCCAACAGTGAGGATAACGCCTTTTTTTTTAAAACCAGTAAGATCAAGGGTACATAATCTGTCACGGTCTGATTATTTTGTCTGAATTTGCTCATATTTGTTTATTATCTGTTGGACAGTTGTGTTCAGCCACACAGGTAGGTGTTAAATTAATAATATGCAGCCTTGACGGTTACACAGAGTATACATATACTATACATAAGGTTGACCAGACAGTCAGGTTAACGTTTACAGTCGCAAATGCTACTTTTTTGGTGCATTTTATCTGCATTTAGAGCTGTCTACTAAATGCAATTGGTACTAAGAGAACAGGGTCGTGTTGTGTCAAATAAAGCAAGAGTGGGGGAATAAGGTAGCCATGCAAGTTACCTGCACAAAGCATGTACTGTTTGGGAAGTATAATCCTGGGCATGCTGAAAAGGACAAACTGTGCATGCTCTCCTCCACCACTACCTTTTCACAAACTAGATTAAATCCATTAATTCTCAACCTAGCATTTAAATCTCGCTGTAAACCCCATGGAGTTTGGCTAAGGCTAGCTTTAGGTGTAAATTAGCCCACACAGTCCTGCAAGAAGCCTTCATGTTGACAGCTGCACAAGTTGGCGACAAGACACCACTTTCTCCAAAACCGAAAGAAACATGACAACCGCTTGTGTACATTGCCAAAGCAACCATAGGAGCCTGAGCGTTAGCTTAGCCACTTAGCTTGGTGAGCCTTAGCTAGACTGCCCATCAACTGTGCCCCAAACGTCGCCGTGTGTCGTTAACTGTTGCCCGGTTCATCACGGGAGGGGGCTCGGTCGTCTACGGGTCTCCGCGTTAAAAAAGCGACCGTGTCAACAAGCGAAAGCAGCCCCGTCCCGACTGTGTTTTTTGATGCAGCATCTGAACTAGCTGGGGAGGGGGGGGAGGTTAGCCTGCCAAGCGTCAGCTGTCTAGCTACCGCTAGTTAGCCAGCTAGCTTGTTGTAACGAAAATGAATTAGAGGGCGAGCTCGGCTACGCTAATAACGGTTTAGCATTTAACTGGCGAAGCGTAACTGGCGTCGCGCGCGCCGACGATCCGCCCGCCCGGTTACCGACATCAAATTGTCGACGTTATAAAATCAGCCCCCCCAACCCCCCCATCCGTGTTGGCTTTCGGAGCCAAGGGGGCCAGGCTAAGGCAAGGCCAGGGCCACACAGGCCGAGTTAGCACGGGTTAGCTTAGCATGCTAGCTAACAGCCGTGCAAAACCCGTTGCGTTTGCAGAAGAGAGAGCGAAGAAGAAGAAGAGAGAGAGGGAGAGGGAGAGAGAGAGATACGTTTTCCCAGCCACTAACGTTTCTGTCTGCGTCAAACCAAACCGTAAACAGTCCGTTTCTTACCCTGGGCATCCCGGCGAATGCACGCCGGCGCCGAAACCGTGAAACGGGCGAGCATCGGCGCGTTTCTGACCTTTAGAAAAATAAGAATAAGAAGCCTACCCATTAGTTCTCTGTGCCTCTGCTGGTTCTCCTACACTGGGATATTGGAAATGATGGAGAGCCGCACTGCGCACGCGCGGCAGGATCAGTCAGCAGATAGGAGAGGTGATGCACGTTACTACCGCCGGAGCTCAGACACAGAAGCTCTGCATGGCAAACATTTGGGAATAAAATAATGAAATGAATGAGGAACAACTGGATGTGTGGGTGGGGTGACTCACACGAAGCAGGAGTTTTTCTTTTTTCCAGCAAAGGCTCGCTCAATGGGGTCTGAGGGCGTCCTGATAGAGCTCCAGCAAAATGAAGAATAGTTTATGTTATTTAACTTCGTAGACTTCAGGCCTCTGAAGGAATATCACATAACGACCTCTGATATCATGATGTTGCACCCTTCATAACAGAAGGGATCCACTGATATCACTGGTGTTGGCTGAGGCGTGCAAATAATTAAAATGATTGATGCTTAAAAAAAAAAATGGTGCAGAAATACAGCTATTATGTTGACACCTGCCTTTTATTTCTGGCAGGGTGACAATGCTTTGGGGGCAGCATTTAAATTGAGAACATTTAAAATTCATTCTAATACATTAATTATAATGAATACGTAATTTGATGATTTTGAGCTAGATATATGGAACAAAACACCAGGGTAACTAATCAGTAAGCAGCTGTTGTATGGTGGTAAAGTGTGTGGAAATATAGAACATAGTGGCACTGAAGCAAAAAAACATGCTCAGCAAAATAATTTCCCTGGATAAATAAAGGTCACAAAAGCAGATGCAGCTCAGGGTGCAAAATGCTTAAATTTTGTCTGAAGGTCAAACCTGAGGAGACATTAAATTAATTCAGTGTATGGTTGCTGTAAAAGGACCACTTCATGTATTTTTAAGGGCAAACACAGGACTGAATGTGTGGGTGGAGAGTCATATTTTAGAATAATGTGACAGGCTAAATGTGAGTGGAGACTGGGTTTTGTTCGGTTTCTGGTGGTTTACTGTGCTTAGTTTTTTTTTTTTTTCATCATGTCAACCAAAAGCCACAGAGCTTCACCATCATTGTGAGTGAGTAAAAGATACAATCCAGATCAACCATCCATCCTAATTTTATCCAAGTCAGAGTGGTGGTTATTACAGATAAATACAAAAATAAATACTTATTACATTGAAATCTGTGTCATCTTTTAAACGCTATAGGCTACAACAAAACTCCAAATTTAGTCAGAAGAGTCCCGAGTAGGTTTTGTATTTCCTAAGAAAGTAAGAGAGGATATTAATATCTGCACTATTTTTTAGACTTGAAAAGAAAGTGTATTAAGTTGTATGGTATTTCAACTTTAATAACCCTGGGTGTTATTGAACTTGTTAATAAGGCTTACTTGCTGATAATTATTGGATGACAAACTGCTTGTTGTTGTCTAAAAAAAAATAAAATACCAACGTTTCTTCTATGTATATAAAATGATTATTGTTATTATTATTATTATTATTATTATTATTATTATTATTATTATTATTATTATTATTATTATATTGTGTAATTGTGATTAGCTGGCATGTTCTGTGTTACACAGCCATGGGTATATAATAATGGTGACAGTGCATTTCTATTCCATTCCTTTCTATTCTGAGCCTCGGCCAATCAGGGCCGGAGAATCCGTCCAAGCAGGAAGTCGTCATCGCTGGCGGAGTAGTATTTCCCGCGAAGATCGAGAGCGCTCAGCCGGTGAACTACTGTTATTTCCAGGTATTCCTCGTTGTTTATTTGACGTGTTTGCATTGTGAAACTAATATTAACGTAAATACATAATCTTGCCTCGCGAGGACAACACGTGCTGTTAGTTTGACGCTTCCGCGTGCTTCTCACGAGCCCCTGACGTTCAGTTCAGCGTGATACCAAACCCTATTTCTAAATTATGTAATATTAGTATTTCGTTGTTTTACGACACGCATTAATACAATCTTTGACACAATTTGTGACCGTTTCTGAATATTTGGGAGTCATTTTATAATTCGGCATACATACCATCCACTATAGCCTCGTTAATATGTCGTAATGCTGCAGACTACATTGTAAACACTCCTCTGAGGCAGCTATTACAGTGGACATTATGTTGAAATTGACGTTTCTTATTGCAACATTGGACGACGATTTGTAATCGAGTTTATGCAATGTTACAACATTAATGCACAGATTACCAGCAGGCTATAAGGCTGTCGAGTCCACAAAGTAGATAGGATTTACATGAGAATAAAAACACATAATTGGACTCTCCGCGAGGAGAAAGTAAAACGAGCGCCTCGAAAGTGTGTTTGGGATTTAAAAACACACTGAAGTGGTTTTCTTGGGATGTTAGTAAGGACCATTGGAAGTCCCTGGTGCACGTTTCTGGAACCACAAGCACTTTAACCCATACACGTTTTGCAGTTTCAGAGTCGCAGCACCATGAGTAAGAGGAAGATGATAAATGATGCTCATTTGCCAGTTGGAGAATGCATCGAACAGGTTTGTGTCAGCAAACTTGACTTCTTCTCTTCTAACGTGTTCATAGAAGATGTGTCACTGCAGCGTCTTTATTCATTTTCAGTTGCAGAAGACGTTGAGGGAGCGGCTTTGTCATCAGCAGCTTCCCGACAGGCCGGAGGGAGTGGAAGCTCAGCACAAGTAGTTTTTTTTTTATTAACGCTGGTTAGAAAATCTTTCTGAAAGGTTCAGATTTGGATCTAATGCTGCTTTTACACACAAAATCACATTCTCAACAATAACTTAAATCACATTTTTACAGGTCTAGACATGGTTAGATTCGTGCTGCAACCGTTATTGTCATTATCCATTGGATTGTTTTCCCATCATCATTTGTTCGTTTAATGTATTTATCAAAGAAGAAAACTCCTCTTTTAAGAAAGTGTGGCTGGAAGGTGCGAGATGAAAATAAGACTCACACAATCAAAGGAAAATCCTTGAAACTGTAGTAGGTTTGTTGTGTTCGTGTGTATAAAAGAGAGGATCTGGGACTCAGCGTTGAGTCTCAGTGACCCAGTTCAGTCTTACCTGGCTGACACCTCTGTCCCAGTTTGGAGGTTGGAAAAGCTCCAGTTCCCAGCTGAATTGAACACAACACATGCATCCCAGGTGTTGCTCTCCAGAACCTGTAGTGAAATAAACACACTTCTGTTACTGCAGGCCTTTTACTGACTCCTGAGTAGGAAACAGACATTACATTTCAGCTCACACAATCTTCATTTGCTCCAACTGGAGGAGCATTGTGGATATTGTAGTCCAAACACTGTGTTTTCAGACACCTTCTGGAGCTGCTGAAGCGGACGGCCGTCCACGGGGAGAGTAACTCGGTGCTAATCGTCGGTCCCAGGGGAGCCGGAAAAACAATGGTGAGCCTCTGCAGCCAGAACGCATGCTTACAACGAGCTTCTGGGTAAAAAGATGATGGATGATGGTGTTTTGTGTCTGAAGCTTCTGAAGTGTGTGCTGAGAGACCTGCTAGAGGAGACCGAAGCTGAAAAATACCTGCTGCAGGTTCACCTCAATGGTACAAGCTCTAATTCCTCATCACGCGTAATGCTATCTGTTCAGAAATGAAGGATCTTTTTGTCTTCAGTTTCTATCTGTGTATTTTAAAAATGCACATATCTGTATTTTAAAAATGCACATTTCCTGCCTGTGTGCTGTAGGTCTCCTGCAGACCGACGACAGGATAGCGCTGAAGGAAATAACGCGGCAGCTCCACCTGGAAAACGTTGTCGGTGACAAAGTGTTTGTACGTATTTGGAAATTGTTTTTATCAACAGTTAATGTTGCAATAAAACGACTCTAAATAACCGCTTCTGTTCTGATTTTTAGGGAAGTTTTGCAGAGAATCTGGCGTTCTTGTTGGAGGCATTGAAGAAAGGTGATCGTAGCAGCAGCCGCCCTGTGTTGTTTGTCCTGGATGAGTTCGATCTGTTCGCCCACCACAAGAACCAGACGCTGCTCTACAACCTGCTGGACGTCTCCCAGTCTGCCCAGGCTCCCGTCGCTGTGGTCGGCGTCACCTGCAGACTGGTACGCCTCACTCGACCCACCTTTCAACATGAAGCCGACGGTTTTGAGAGTGGTTGATTTTTTTCCTCCAGGATGTTCTGGAGCTGCTGGAGAAGCGTGTGAAGTCGCGGTTTTCCCACCGTCAGATCCACCTGCTGAGCAGCCCGACGTTCGCTCAGTACCTGGAGCGCCTCCGATCCCGACTCAGCCTGCAGGACGACTTCCCGGACAGCAAGTTTGCTCAGGACTGGAACGCCGGCATCGAGGTGAATCACGGGGACTGATCTGGGCTCATTCCAAACTGAAATTAGACGGATCAGGTGTTCACCATCAAACACGGTTTGTTTTCTTTCTTCAGACACTATGTGAAGACAAATCGGTGGAGGAGGTTTTACAGAGACACTTCAACTCCAGCAACGACTTCCGCTCCATGCACATGCTGCTGGTATAACACACCCAACTTTCACTGCTACAAACTACATCAGAAAAACCAGGGAAAAGCGCTGCTACCCTGCTCTCACTCTGTGTTTCCAGATGTTGTGTCTGAGCCGCGTGTCTGTCGCCAAGCCTGCCATCAGACCTGCAGACGTGCTGGAGGCCAGCAAGATGTGTTTTGCCGACGCCAAGGCGAATATGCTCCACGGTAAAAACAAAATCATAAAAAACGTTTGACATAATGAGTTCACACCTGCTACATCAGTGGTTTCTTCTCTCTCCGTAGGTCTGTCCATCTTGGAGCTGTGCCTCATCATCGCCATGAAACACCTCAACGACGTCTACGAAGGAGAGCCCTTCAACCTGCAGATGGTTCACAACGGTACGACCGGACAGAGATCAATCATATCAGCTGTTCTTACCTGTGGATGATGATGTATGATGTATTTGATATTAATGCTTCTTTTCTTTTTCTTTTTTTTAGAGTTTAAGAAGTTCCTGCAGAGGAAGACGAACTCCATGTACAACTTTGAGCAACCGGTCATCATGAAGGTATGTTCAAGGCGTTTAACGAGTCCTGGGATTCTTTATGTGTTGTGGAAGAAAGATACATATTTATATGTTTTTCCATGAAAAATACAATATTTAACATTGATTTATTGGCACCAACACTTCCCGTCCCATCCTCAGGCCTTCGAGCACCTGCAGCAGCTGGAGCTGATCCGGCCAATTGACAGCTCCTCTGCCAAGACTCAGAAGGAATACCAGCTGATGAGACTCATGCTGGACCACAGCCAGATCATGGAGGCCCTGCAGAAGTACCCACAATGCCCCACGGACGTCAAGCAGTGGGCTATGTCGGCGTTCGGCTAGCACTCTGCAGAAGAAACACATGGCTGCCAGTCTGTCAGAGAGTTAAATCTACACTAGTAGAGCACATGTTTCAAGTCAGGATGAGTTTACTTGTAATGTAAATATACTGTAAATTATCACGCAATTAAAAGAAATGGTGAATTTCATTGAATGAAGTGATCTAATTTGTCATGCAAAGAAATCACTGATTTGATAAAGATTCTGAAAATTAATTTGAAGATGCCTGTTATGTAATTATGGCCATCTTTTGGGCCGAAATTCACTTGGAAAAACATTGATAGGTTGGGAAACAGGTGATCAGGCTGTTTTCAGCACTGCATCTGCTAAATGCTGCCACCTGGTGGTGGACTTCCAGAGTCACCATCAGCCTAGTTTTGCAGTTTTCAGTTTTGTACACACCAGGAAAGCTGAACATACAATTTAACATTTAAAAACAGTTTCAAATAATGAATGAATGTTTTACTTCCAAGGAAATGATGAGCCTGTTAAATAAAAGGCTTCCAACTGAAGTACCAAAAGTAAAAGTACTATTATAATCTATTTTATAATCACTGTTGAGTTGATTAATATAATAACAGCATAATGTGTAGCATAATTTGATACATTTTAATAAGATTAATTTAATAAGATTGAAATTCAGGTCATCAGAATCTGCAACACAACTGTGAGAAAATAAATCAATAATTAATGATCAGCTGTATTCTACTGACCGCTTAAATATTCAGGGATTCGTAGTGCAGTTTTGTGCGCGCGCGTGTGCCTACGTTGATGGTGGTGGTGCTGATGCAGGGCGCGGGCGCGCGCCGCGGCACCGTGCCTGGAGCGCGCCTTTATTGGCAGTGTGAGTGCTCTGCGGATGTCTGTGCGCATCCTCCGGACTCTCCCTGCGTGTGCGAACCGGCCGGCGACCCCGTGAGTTCGAGTCCCCGCCGCTAAGAGACGTGCAAACACGCATCAGTCCGCTTCTTTCTGCTCGTCCGTCGGCGTCGGGTAGACCTGCACGCGTCTGTCCGAGCTGCTCAACCGGGACGCAGCGCTGCGGCTGATCTGGTTCGGCCATGGCGCAGCCGAGGAGACCCGGACTCACTCGTCCCCGGTGAAGGACACACACGGCGGATAAACCCGGCAGGTTGTCGCGGCGAGGAAACCAGGAAACCGTCTCATCTCCTTGGACACAAATTCTGATTTGAGTCTCTGTTCTCGTGAATTGTGAACTGTCCGGGTCCGGGACGCTGCTGGTCCCCGAACCTCTGTTTGGGCACCACCTTGCCAAAGCTGCGTCTCAGCCTGTTGTGTGTTTACTTGTTTGCACTATTTGTTTGGGCGGTGTAAACAGCGCCAGCAGCAGCAGCAGCAGCAGCAGCAGCAGCCATGATGGATGCGGCGGAGTGCGGGGTGAGGGTGATGTGCCGCTTCAGGCCTCTGAACGAGGCCGAGATCACCAGAGGAGACAAATACATCCCCAAATTCAAAGAGGACGACACGGTGGTCATAACGGCAAGTGTGTCTGTGTTGTTGTGGTGGTGCGTTTGTGTGCGGCTGGAAATGCCAACACTGCAGTGTTTTTTTTTAAAGGGAACAGAGTCACCTGAGCTCTGCAGACAGGCAGCAAGGCAGACAGACAGGAAGGCAGCAAGGCAGACAGACAGGCAGGCAGCAAGGCAGACAGACAGGCAGGCAGCAAGGCAGACAGACAGGTAGACAGCAAGGCAGACAGACAGACAGACAGGCAGGCAACAAGGCTGGGGATGCCAAGTGCGCAATGAGCTGGAGTCCCGCAGGAGACAGCAGTTATCTCCAACAGTGATCATGTAGAAAGATGATACGTGATTAGAAATGTGAAAAAGTTCAAAAAATGGCAAAAATAATTCAATATTTCATCAACACATTCATGCAATAACCATCATTTTAACATAACAAGCAACAAACTGTGAATTACTGTGTTTATATATATATATCGTCAAAATACAAATAATTATATATTTAATACTAAATAAATTCCAACAGATCACAAAGGATTCAAGTAAATCTGCGTTAGAAAGGGAGGAAAATAGAACTGTAAAATCAGACTTTAGAGCTCATAATCATCTGGAGACAACAATAGTCTTTAAAGGTCATTTTTATGGCTTTGTGATGGCCAAACAATTAATAGGAGTGCTAATTAAGAGGTCAGGGGTCAAAGGTCAAACTCGTTGACTCACCGTTATACATGACTTGGAAGACAAGTTTATTTATGATGTCATGGCTGTTATTTTCCTGTCATTGAACAAAATTGTGTGCTAGCAGACAGACAGGCAGGCAGACAGGAAATTAACCCTGCCCTGTAGGATCAGCACCTCCTGCATTATTCACGGTGTTGCATTATCGCCCAGAAACACACAAACTGCACGCCGTCGTCGCCGTCGTGCCATCAGTCAAAGTGCAGGAAGGCGTTTTCTTTTTCCCTGCTGAGAGCTGCATTTCAACAAGGCCTTCACACCCGAGAGACAGGAGGGATGATAGATGCTACATTTACCTGTTTTTGTGCAACATAAGCATCTTGCCAGCTCTGATGTGTGGTAAGGTGTTTGCTGCTGTCATGAATGTGTCCCTGTGTCTGAAACAGAGCAAACCCTACGTGTTCGACCGCGTGCTGCCTCCCAACACGTCGCAGGAACAAGTGTACGACCAGTGTTGCAAACAGATAGTCAAAGGTAGGAGGCGGTTGCATGAATAACAGTGGTTGGTGTGTGTGCAGCATGAAAGCATCATGTTCTGATGTGGTTTCCAGATGTGCTCGGCGGATACAACGGGACCCTCTTCGCCTACGGACAGACGTCCTCTGGGAAGACACACACCATGGAAGTGAGACGCAAACTCTGCTTTCAACCAGTCTCTTATACTCTGATCTGGTCTGTGATGAAAAACTGTCTTTACTTGTGTGTGTTCAGGGGAAACTGCACGACCACCAGCTGATGGGAATCATCCCTCGCATCGCCCACGACATCTTCGACCACATCTACTCCATGGACGAGAACCTGGAGTTCCACATCAAGGTACGAGGCAAACATTAGAAACACTAAAGCTGCAGCGATGAGTCAGAATGTTCCCTCGTCAGCTTTTATCTCTTCACATCGAATGTGAATTTAACTTTCTTTTCACGCCGGTTTTAAGGATAAAAAATGTCATGTGTATATATGTATATCTTACTTTTAAGTTCTCAAATTGGCTACAATAAAATGAATAGATACCCGTCCAAACATTCAGAGTTGATGAGTCGACACAAATCGTTCGGCGCTCCTCTCTGCAGGTTTCCTACTTTGAAATCTACCTGGACAAGATCAGAGACCTGCTGGATGGTAAGGAGCAACTGAAGTGATGATTGGAGTATTTTTTATTTATTTCTTTGTCTGCTAAGATGTCTGCTTTATTAATGTAAAAGTAATTTATGTTTTTAATAATCATGTCACGTTGGTGATCTTTCTTTCCAGTGTCAAAGACGAACCTCGCTGTGCACGAAGACAAAAACCGAGTCCCCTATGTCAAGGTCTGTGTGTCTTTGCATAGCTTTGATGTTGATGAGTAACATTCATAAGTGTTGACTCTGATGATGATGATGATGACGTTGGCAGGGTTGCACCGAGCGTTTTGTGTCCAGTCCAGAGGAGGTGATGGACGTCATCGACGAGGGCAAAAACAACCGGCACGTGGCCGTGACCAGTACGTATATTTATACTCATCTTTTATGTGACAGGTAATAGTAATAACTGTGTATAACTTCTTTATACACAGTGAGGTGGTTTAGTTTAGTCAAAAATTAGATGCTCTGTTGTCCCAACAGGATAGGAAATAATCTCTCAAGGAATAGTTGTAGCTACAAGATCTTATGGAGTGCTTTTTAAAAAGCCTCCCATCACACTGCTGATTAACCTCCTGCAGGTTTGCAGCTCTGGAGGCAGCAAACTCCCTTGTAGTCAATGCCAAATTAAAAGTACCATAAAAGTACCTCTAACTTTGCAGGTTTCTGCGTACTAACCAGAAGTTACTTCTTCCAGACATGAACGAGCACAGCTCCCGCAGCCACAGCATATTCCTCATCAACATCAAGCAGGAGAACGTGGAGACGGAGAAGAAGCTGTCGGGGAAGCTGTACCTGGTCGACCTGGCGGGCAGCGAGAAGGTCATTCTGAGCGAGAGTGGGGAAGGGAGAGGTCATGTGACGTTGGATGTGTGATGTCTAATCTGTGGGCTCTGTGAACAGGTCAGCAAGACGGGAGCGGAGGGCGCCGTGTTGGACGAGGCCAAGAACATCAACAAATCCCTGTCGGCGCTGGGAAACGTCATCTCAGCTCTCGCCGAGGGCACGGTGAGTCGCTGGCGGCCGAGTGCGTCTCCGTGTGCCTGCAGGAGTGAAGTGAAGGTGTGACAGCGGTTCTGCTTGTTTTCCCAGAAATCCCACGTGCCGTACAGAGACAGCAAGATGACCCGGATCCTGCAGGACTCTCTGGGGGGAAACTGTCGCACCACCATCATCATCTGCTGCTCGCCGTCCATCTACAACGAGGCCGAGACCAAGACCACGCTCATGTTCGGACAGAGGTACCCGCTGGCACCCTGGTGACACGTCTGGTGATGTCAGAGCTGGAAACAAGCAGATTATTTCCCACTCAGATTAGCAGATTATTTCCCGATGTGATTTAATTTGATGTAATGCACGAGGAATTTCTTGCAAACTGCTTAAAAACGTTTGATAGTGTGTAGAATTTAATGATTTTTTTATTGGGTAGCGTTTTATTTTTGGGCTTTATTTTTGCAGCAGATATTATAACATGCACGCTAAAATAATCAAATACAAATAACTTGTTTTTAAAGCAGATGTTGGTTTGTAGTCCATGGAAACATTATCAGTATTCTATAAAGTTGATTTAAGAATAAGGTTCATATTTCTGAATTACTTTGACCCTCCACTGAGAATGATGTCAATAGATCACAGTTTGGAATATTAACTTCCATCTCCACCTCAGGGCTAAGACCATCAAGAACACGGTGTCGGTGAACCTGGAGCTGACGGCGGAGGAGTGGAAGAAGAAATATGAGAAGGAGAAGGAGAAGAACAAGAGCCTAAAAAACATCATCCAGAGGCTGGAGGCCGAACTCAACCGCTGGAGGAACGGTGAGATAACAAGACACGAGTCCAAGGATGCCTTTTAGGAAACGGGGGACTGGAAGACACCAGACTCCATTGACAAAAACAGTGATTTTACACAGGAGTTGCTGGTCTTTCCTGCTGCCTCCGTGGGTTAGTTTGTGCAGTTGTGTGAAATACGGGCGTTGTAGATTAGAGTAAAGCTCCCTATCTAGCTGTAGATGCACATGAAGGGCGTCGTCTGTCGTTAGAGACTGGTGTCGCCTTCGCAGCATCCTCGCCCCTTCCCCCCATCTCGGTTGCATGGTAACCGCTCTCCCTCCCTTCCTCCCTCTCTTTCTAGCCATTGTTTTCTTTAATTATTTTATTTCCTGTACCTTCAGTTAATCAGGTTGACAACAACACACACACACACACACACACACACACATTTTGCTGATGCAGTGTTTCTGGCGTGACTCAGCTGCTGGCTCCGTGCCGAGCACCGCTCACTGTTTTCACTCCCTCCTCATTTGCTGATGACTTTCATTATCACACTAAAAATAATTACAGCACCACGACTTTATCTGCTGCTAACAAGCTGCGTTCTGTTTCACAGCAACACATAACCATGAGATAGAAAAGGATATGTCTTTACACACACACACATTCTACTGTACATCCCTAAAAATCTGCTGACATAATCTGATATCTGGAGGCAATAAAAAGCGACACGCTTAGAAGGAATACAAGGATTTAACCGATGAGGTGTTGTTGTTGCTGACAGGGGAGAACGTTCCCGAGGAGGAGCAGCTGAGCGCTAAAGATCAGAAGAGCATCGAGCCGTGCGACAACACTCCCATCATCGACAACCTGCTGCCGCCCGTCGGCGGCGTCTCGGCCCCCGGAGACGAGCGCGGCAAATACGAGGAGGACATCGGCAACCTCTACAAGCAGCTGGATGACAAGGTCACACCAACGACTATATTGAATTGCTCTATTCTGAATTAATTTGAAATGTCTCGTTTTGATGATTTTCTATCTGTTGAATATTTATTATTTTTATTGTCATTACACTGTAAAACGTTCAAGTTCCAGACACATTGAGCTTAATAATGTTGTACTTGCAGTATATGATAATACATCAGTTTGCTCTGGTTGTTTGTACAGGATGATGAGATCAACCAACACAGTCAGCTGGCTGAGAAGCTCAAGGAGCAGATGATGGACCAGGAGGAGGTTCATCTTCCAGCCCATAAAATAGATTTTTATTGTTGTTTTCTTTATATGCATCTGAGTTAAGTTGGCATAAATGTGCTTTTGTTCATTTTTTTTTTTTTTGTTGCCAGCTGCTGGCGTCGACGCGACGCGACCACGAGAAGATCCAGGAGGAGCTGTGCCGGCTGCAGACGGAGAATGAGCTGGCCAAGGAGGAGGTGAAGGAGGTGCTGCAGGCTCTGGAGGAGCTGGCCGTCAACTACGACCAGAAGAGCCAAGAGGTGGAGGAGAGGGATCAAACCAATCTGCAGCTACTTGAGGAGCTGCAGCACAAGACGGTGAGTGGATCCTGATATTTATTTATATATGTAAAAAGATGAAAACAATGATGTTTGAAGCTACTTCACTGTGTGTGTGTGTGTGTGTGTGTGTGTGTGTGTGTGTGTGTTTTCTGTGTGTGTGTTTTGTGGGCAGGTGTTGCTGTCTGCGGTGCAGAGGGAGCTGAGTCAGCTGCAGGAGCTGAACGGCCTGCAGAGGAAGAGAGCCACCGAGGTCCTCAACCTGCTGCTGCGGGACCTCGGCGACATCGGCGCCATCATCGGCACCAGTGACGTGAAGATCGCAGCGGTGAGGACGGACACATACACGCACACTCACGCCTCATCTCTGGCACTCCCACACTAACACCCCCCCCCCCCCCTCAGTCCTCAGAGGCGAAGGGGAACGGCTCGGCGGTGGAGGAGGAGTTCACCGTGGCTCGCCTCTACATCAGCAAGATGAAGTCCGAGATCAAGTCTCTGGTGAACCGCGGCAAGCAGCTGGAGAGCGCTCAGGCCGACGGCCACCGCAAGATCCAGGCGAATGAGAAGGAGCTGGCGTCCTGTCAGCTACTCATCTCCCAGGTAACCATCACCTAGGTAACCACGGTTGCCTGACATATATTGTGCAGAGGAAGACATACATTTTATGTTGTGATGAAGTGTTATTTTACACACAATTTATCCAAATTCCTTTTATTGTGTGTCTGTGGAAACTCCTGGATGTTGACTAGAATTTGAAATATACTTTATGTATGTGAAAATGACCAAATGCTCTATTTGTATTAACTGTCCATTCTGTGTGCAGCATCAGGCCAAAATCAAATCTCTGACTGACTACATGCAGAACATGGAGCAGAAGAAGAGGCAGCTGGAGGAGAGTCAGGACGCTCTGACCGACGAACTCGCCAAACTGCAGGCTCAGGGTCGGTTCACCACGAGACAAGCATTTAAGCATTTCCTTTATTTACCAGCCTATTTACCAGTCAGTGTCAGCGTTGTTCGTCCAGTATCCAGCCTCTCAGTGGTGAAGGTCAAGGCCTGTATGTGATAAGACTTGGGCCCTGAAGGTTGTGGGTTCCATCCTTGGGTATCTGGAAATTTGGACTTGTAAAACCCAAATGACAATGACAAAATTACCAAAACGACATGTGCATGTGTGTCTCTCTCAGTGGCTCAGTGGTAAAGGTCAAGGCCTAGAGAGCTGAAGGTTGTGGGTTCTACCCTTTGGTGTCACAGTGAATTTTGACTTGTAAAACCCAAACGACAATGAAAAATTACCAAAACGACATGTGCATGTGTGTCTTGCGGTGGCTGAGTGGTGTAGGTCAAGTACTAGAGACTTGAAGGTTGTGAGTTCCATTCTTAAGAAGTGTCAGACTCCCAAAGATGATTTAAAAACTAACAAAAAGGTAGCTGTGGCTGATATGTGGAGCCCGACAGAGCTTTGGTTCACTACGAGACAGATGTTTCAACATTTCCTTTATTTACCAGTGTTCCCGTCAGTCAGTGTCAGTGTTCTTCCAAGTAATCCAGTTATATACTCGCAGATTGATGGGACAATCTTTATTCTATGATGGTTCACAGAGAAAAGACACGAGGTGTTGGGGGAGGAGAGGGAGAAGGAGGACATCAGCAGACCGGATGGAGACGTCAAGGTGATCTGAAACTTTAGCTGGAAACTGTAAACACTCAACTCATTTCTAATGTTTCTGTGTTTCTGCCTCCATCCGTCCTTCAGAAAACACTGGAGGAGCAGCTGGAGAACCACAGGGAGGCTCATCAGAAGCAGCTCGGCCGCCTCCGAGACGAGATCGAAGATAAGCAGAGGATGCTGGACGAACTGACAGAGTAAAGGAAACATCAGTGCACACACACACACATTCAAAGCACCAGGGACGTTATTATTCGTAGTTTGTAGAATTATGCGTGAAGAAGAGGAAGCTCAGAGTGCATGAGTGTGTGTGAGGTGAAGCTCACAGAGAGACTGACTTTTTCAGACATGTGGGAATCAGTTCAGTAGGTTAAGAAGCTCAATTCAAATGTGGGACGTGTGCTCAAGCGCTGTCTAAAATTTCTAGTCCAATGCTTTAAATGAAAACCCTGTTTTTGTTTATTTATGTATATTTTCTCTCCCCTTCATTGTCTGCCATTTCTCTGCTGTCCAAGAAAGGTCACACTTACTGTCACTTGTCTTCCTCTCAGTCTGAACCAGGGTCTGTTACTGGAGCAGCAGAGACTCATGTCGGACTATGACAAACTGAAGGCTGAGGAGCAGGAGAAAGATGCAAAGCTACAGAAACTCATGTAGGCATCTAACTGCACTGTTATTGATACGTATCAGATGGAATACAAGTTGATTTGTACATGTTGGTGTTAATGTCACTTTTGTGATCAGACTGCTGAATGAAGAAACAGAACAGGCCAGAGAGGACTTAAAAGGACTGGAGGAGACTGTGGTGAGTGTCTGAAAGTTACATTTTATAGTTGAGTCCGTCGACAGGTCTAGACTTGTGAGGGTTAGACTTCAAATGACGATGACAAAATTACCAAAACGACACGTGCATGTGTCTCTCTCAGTGTCTGAGTGGAGTAGGTCAAGGACTAGCGACCTCAAGGTTGTGGGTTCAATCCTTAAGTGTCAGACTCCCAAACCCAAAGATGATTTAAAAACAAAGGTTAGCTGAGATTGATATGTGGCGGCCTACAGAACTGAAGTTTGTCAGTTCATTCCTTAAATGTTGCAGTTCAATTTGAGGTCTGAATTTCAAATGGTGATGATCAAACTAGCAAAACGACATATGCATTTCAGTTTCTTGGTGGCTGAGTGGAGTAGGTCAGCCTCAGAGACCTGAAGGTTGTGGGTTCAAACTTTGGATAGCACAGTGAATTTTGACTTGTAAAACCCATATGACGACGACAAAATACCTAAACGACATGTGCGTGAGTGCCTCTCAGTGGTAAAGGGCAAGGCTTAGAGAGCTGAAGGTTGTGGGCTCTATCATTTGTTGTCGCAGTGAGTTTTGGCTTGTAATACCCAAATGCAATGACAAAATTACCAAAATGATATTGGGTCCAATCCTTTAGTGTCATACTCCAAAACCCCAAAGGTGATGTCAAAATGACCAAAAGGTAGCTCAGTGTGACAGGTGGAGGCCTACAGAGCTGAAGGTTGTAGGTTCATTCCTTAAGTGTTGCAGTTTTGAGTTCAGGTCTAGATTTCAAATGGCGATGATCAAAGTACCAAAATGACACACACAGTTTTGTCTTTTGGTGGCTGAGTGGAGTAGAGACCTGAAGGTTGTGGGTTCAAGGCTTGAATAGCACATTGCATTTAGACTTGTAAAACCCAAATGATGGTGACAAAACTACCAAAATTATGACAGCCTGCTGTCTTTCAGTGGCTGAGTGGAGAAGGTCCTAGACTGTAGACCTGGAGGTTGTAGGTTCAATCCTGAAGTGTTGTAGTTTTCATTTCAGGTCTATATTTCAAATGGCGATCATCAAACTACCAAAGCGACATGTGCATCTTTGTCTCTTGGCTGGTGGTTGAGTGGAGTTGGAGAATCTCTAGAGACCTGAAGGTTGTGGGTTCCAGCCTATGAAAGTGCAGTCTGTTTTGACTTGTAAAACCCAAGTGACGATGATCAAACTACCAAAACGACATGTGTATCTGTGTCTCTTGGTGTTTGAGTGGAGAAGGTCAGGCTCTAGAGACCTGAAGGTTGTGGGTTCCATCCTCAAGTGTTGCAGTTTTGATTTCAGGTCTACATTTCAATGGCAATGATCAAACTACCAAAACGACATGTGTATCTGTGTCCAGTGTGATGGACTGGAGACCCTGAGGTTGCGGGTTCCAGCCTATGATAGTGTAGTGCATTTTGACTTGTAAAACCCAAGTGACGATGACAAAATTACCAAAACGACATGTTCACATGTGTCTCTCAGTGGCTGAGTGGTGAATGTGATGAATTGGAGACCCTGAGGTTGTGGGTTCCATCCTGAGGTGTTGCCGACCATTTTGAGGTCTAGATTTCAAATGACGATGATAAAATTACCAAAATGACATGTGAAAGGCATGAAGCGTTGGTGGTGTGGCTGCACTGTCCCCGGTATGGTCCAATCCCATGTGTACCGGGTTCAATCCCACACCTTTGCAGGAACCTGGGGGGAGGTAATGTCTGCCTCCCCCTGGGAAATTTGGGGACATGAATGCAGGGGTTTATACAACAGGAGCTGAGAAAGAGGTGACATTTTTGATGGGCTCCCTTTCTTGACTTCCCTCCTTGTTTCGTTCCCTATCTTTCCTTCACATTTTATCTACTTGTCCTCCTAAGTGTCTTAAATGTCACCAGGAGGACATGCATGTGCGTCCATTTTATTGTTTTGTTGTGTTAGTTTCTTGATTTACTAATGTAAATTAATCTAGTAATGTTAGAAGTTGTGCCCTTCTTGTTTTAAAGGGATAAGAGTGTCTTTCAGCTTCCATCAAAATGCCAGTTCTTTATCAGCTCCTGTTGTATAACCCCCTGCATTCACATCCCCAAATTTCCCAGGGGGAGGTGCACATTGCCTACCCCCAGTTCCTGCGAAGGTGTGGGATTGAACCCAGCTCACATGGGATCAGACCATACCGGGGACAGTGCAGCCACACCACCAACGCTTCATGCCTTTCACATGTCGTTTTGGTAATTTTATCATCGTCATTTGAAATCTAGACCTCAAAATGGTCTGCAACACCTCAGGATGGAACCCACAACCTCAGGATGGAACCCACAACCTCAGGGTCTCCAATTCATCACATTCACCACTCAGCCACTGAGAGACACATGTGAACATGTCGTTTTGGTAATTATGTCATCATCACTTGGGTTTTACAAGTCAAAATGCACTGTGCTATCCAAGGATGGAACCCACAACCTTCAGGGCTCCAGTCCTTAATCTTCTCCACTCAGCCACTTAGAGAGAGAGACACACATGTACATGTTGTTTTGGTAGTTTGATCATCGCCATCAGAACTCAAATTGAAACAGATCTCTTAAGGATTGAACCTACAACCTTTAGGTCTGTAGTTCTTGACCTACTCCACTCAGCCACTGAGAGGCACGCATGCACATGTCGTTTTGGTAGTTTGATCATCGCCATTTCAAATTCAGAACTAAAATTGAACTGCAACATTTAAGGAATGAACCTACAACGCTTCATGCCTTTCACATGTCACTTTGGTAATTTTATCATCGTCATTTAGAATCTGGACCTCAAAATGCTCTGCAACACTTCAGGATTGAACAAACACCCTTCAGCTCTGTAGGCCTCCACACTGAGCCACCTTTTGGTAATTTTGACATCATCTTTGGGGTTCTGGAGTCTGACACTTAGGGATTGAACCCACAACCTTCAGTTCACAAGTCAAAACCAGACCAAACCAGTCATAGTGATATTTCAAGCAAAGTCTGAGTATAGGTGTGTTTTTCTAAGTGTTTGTTTATGTTTTTTTAATAATAAAACATTCTATGATTTAACTAACTTTGGCTCTTTATCACTGTTTTCTACAGACTACACTCAGATTTGAACTATCTGATTTTTGTTTGGTTCCCTTAGGCCAAGGAGCTGCAGACTCTGCACAACCTGCGTAAACTCTTTGTGCAGGACCTCACCACGCGGGTTAAGAAGGTACATCACTTTCCTCTGCTTGTTCAGTGTCATTCTCCTGCCAGATTAACATCTAACCTGTGCCTCCCCCCCCCCCCACACAGAGTGCAGAGCTGGACTGTGAGGAGGGACTTGGCAACGTGGCCCAGAAACAGAAGATCTCTTTCCTGGAGAACAACTTGGAACAGCTCACCAAGGTCCACAAACAGGTAAAACAATCACTCTGGCTAATGCACGAGAAGTGAGAAATGAATATTGCAAGTCCAAGTCCTGCATTCAAAATCCAACAAACAAACATTAAAAAAAGGTACTCAGAGTGCATAGCATGATAAAACGAATGCATCAATGTGTATGTATGGATAATAAAGTACTTTAATGGAGATACAATGCACTTTCCACCACCAGCTGGTCCGAGACAACGCAGACCTTCGCTGCGAGCTGCCCAAACTGGAGAAGCGTCTGCGGGCCACGGCTGAGCGGGTCAAAGCCCTGGAGAACGCCCTGAAGGAGGCCAAGGAGAGCGCCATGAGGGACCGCAAGCGCTACCAGCAGGAGGTGGACCGCATCAAAGAGGCCGTCCGGGCCAAGAACATGGCCAGAAGGGGGTTCTCTGCACAGATCGGTGAGCTGACCGGATTCAGCATTAGTTTGAAAATAAAATATGTTCCTGAATAACCACTCTGCTTTTTTGTGTGTGCCTCAGCAAAGCCCATCCGACCGGGCCATCATCCACTGTCATCCCCCATCAGCAGCTCCATCAGAGCCGGAGGCATCTACACCCACAACTAAAACCACAACAGCAAGGGACCATGTGAGTCCTCTGGCTTCGTGGTCTGATCAAATACATTCTTGCTTTTATTTTTTTAATTATTTGAATTGAACATAGAATGTTTCATGATTTCCTTCAACCTAAAGCTTTGTTTTTTTCCTGCAGACAGACCATAAAAGACTGACGCATGCCCATTGCCCCACCTGGAACCACAAGCCCCGCCCCTCCCGTTGACGCACCAATGGGAGGCCATCACGACAGACTGTCACCGCTCAGAGAAGCAATGTCCAAGGTGTAAATACTGATATGAGATGTAAACATATTTAATTTGCTGAACGCAAGTACCAGAGGCCTCATTTAAAAATGTCCTAAATTATGCTTTTTGGAAACATTGTCAATTAAAACCAATTTTTTGAGATTTAATTTGTAATTAGGCAAGGCAACTTTATTTGTATAGCACATTTCATACACAAGGCAGACTCAAAGTGCTTCACATCATAACATGTCATACAATAAAGTGAAAAAAATAGAATAATTAAAAATGACAAGGATACCATTTATAAATGAGGCCCTGAGTTTCTTTCTGAAGGATTGGGAAGTTCAGCAGCATTATTTGGGATTGTGACTATAAGTTTGTACAGCTTTCCAGGAGCCTGAAGGTAACAGGTAGATCTTTAGGGTTATTATTTAATCTCCAACCAGCATTCATTCATTTCAAGGAATAGTTTGATATTTTGGGAAAATCCCTTTCTTGATGAGAAGATTTATACCAGTCTCACATGAAGAGCGGTATCAGTCTCCTCAGTGAAAGTCTCTGAGGTTCTTCCCTCGATACGTTTGAAGGTTACAGCTCGAGTCAGAAAGGTGGAAATTAAATTCAGCCACTTTGTAAACAAACTTTCAGCAGAAGCATTTTGACACACAGCTTGTTCCCCCCCATCTGAAAACCCCTGGTGGCATTAACTAATATTGACTTACACCTAATATCTTGTGGTGGGACATTTACCCAGTAACTGTGTCCTCTTTCATCTTCTTACTGGTGACAACTGTCAAAAAAACAAATACGACCAGACTTGTTTCACAACAAGTAAACTGCACATTAGATTATTGTACTTTAGCTCTTGTTTTGTTACTGTTCTGTCCTGGGATTAAACTACAGTTGAATAGTGTCACAGTTGCAGGACGCTGCTGTAAAGTTGAATGATTTGTGATTGATCTGTATCTGTAAAGTCCTGCAGGGACACTGACCAGCCAATCAGGTGTCTCCAGGACTCAGAGCAGCATGACTGACCGGTTTGATATCATAGAAGACTACAGCAGGAAAAAGACTTACTTACACTAGTTAAGTACTGCACTGTCAAGATCCCAATCAGCCAATCAGAGACCTTAAAATCACAGAGCTTATGACAGGCCGATTCATGTCCCTCAAACGGTCCAGGATGTTCGTACTCTGCCACACCTTGTGCCTTTAGGAACACCTGAACTCAAATATATTTTCACCGGTACAAACACCTTGCAAGATGTTTGCAGATTAACTTCCCCTCTTCAAATTGCAATCGATGAGACCCATTTCATCCTCTAATCAAAGATCTATAAGATGTGCTTCTTTGTCTTCGTGCTGCCAGTTTAGCATGTTTTTGAATGCACAATATTATCTCATGATGATTACTTTTTGTTTGCTGATACAAATCAGCAAACAAATCACTTTCATGGGTTTGATTGTGGCTGTTTTGAGCGATCTGCAGTCACGGTGGCGAATATATGAATGTAACTGCATGGACTAGAGCTTGTGCTGAAGGACAAACGGAGGCAATTTGTGTACACCGTGCATTTACCTCATCACAATGTACATTTTGAGTTTGCAAAAAAACATTTACGTTCCTTTGTTTGTTTTGGTTGTGGCATCATATCCCTGAATATACCTACAACTGATGCAATTAAAGCTAATAAAGATATATATCTATTTAACTTTCAGGAGTCCTTTTGTCAAAATAAGACTTTCAGTGTGATTTCTGCACATTTAGTACCCTTAACCTGTTTTAAATTCTGAAATATAAAGACGCGATGTAACCCCCCCCCCCCCCCCCCGTAGGTAAGAGTCCTTTTGATTTTGCCACCGAGCCTGCCTATGTATCGCATTGTTGATCGATCGATATTTATTAACAATGTGACCGTTTTGTCACCAGCGTCAATAATCATTACTATATACACTGTCACGGTGCATAATTATACTCGTCTTTTATTTTTGAAATATTCATCCGAAAGTACTACTTGTATGTCATTACGCTCCGGTGTCTTTTATTTTGAAATCTACCGGAAGTACCGCGTGTATGTAATGTGTCTGTCTTGATGATACCGCTTTACGGTTGTGGCCACCGGAGGGCGTTAGAGCTCGCTAGCTGAATTGCTAGTAGATTTAGATTTGGCGTTCTGTGGAACCGAAATCTGACAATGAATCTTTTGCATCCTGAATCTAGTTCGCCTACAGTTACTGCAGTGACACTGCCCTCCGGTGGTCACGGCGCGTAATTACACGTCGTTGTCGTTGATTATGTATGATTCTACCGGAAGTACTGCCTGTATGTAACGTCTCCCTTGATAACACCGCTGATGTAATAAACGGCTGTGGCCACAAGAGGGCGTTAAAGCTCATTATATCAATATAATTGGAATAAATATAAGATTGGTGAATTAGAATACTTGTAGCTAACGTTAGCTAATAAATGACTAGTTTACCTTTAGTAGAACGTGACGTTAACAGTATTTATTGTTTAACTCTTCGGTCAGAACGTTGTGGTCTTTACAATCTCACGATTAGCTTACAGCTAACCGGATGTGCTGTCACTGCGTTGAGCTCACAGGGCCACCGTAGTGCAGGCAATTAGCTTACAGCATTAGCCGAGGCTAACAAAAGCGTACGCAACCCCCCCCCCCCAACGGCGTGTTGTTCTACTTTTAGTTAGTAGACGAATGATGCTTTATATAATATAGAATATATATTTACTGTCGGTCAACATTCAAACGAGAACGACATGTTTTTAATCTCGGTTGTACGCTGCAGTGACAACTCGTCTTTTATTTTGAATGACTCAACAGGAAGTACTTCGTGTATATAATCTGTCTACCTTGATAATAACGCTGATGTATTTCCCGGCCGTGGCCAGAAGAGGGCGATAAAGCTACATTAATGGCTGAATTAACACTTAGAGGCGAAAAAACCTCAACAGGAAGTACTTCGTGTATTTAATCTGTCTACCTTGATAATAGCGCTGATGTATTTACCGGCTGTGGCCACAAGAGGGCGTTAAAGCTACATTACGACTTAATTAACACTTAGAGGTGAAAAAACTCAACAGGAAGTACTTTGTGTATTTAATCTGTCTACTTTGATAAATGACTAGTTTACCTCTAGTAGAACATGACGTTAATAGTATTTATTGTTTAACTCTTCGGTCAGAACGTTGTGGTCTTTACAATCTCACAATTAGTTTACAGCTAACCGGATGTGCTGTCACTGCTTTGAGCTCTCAGGGCCACCGTAGTGCAGGACAATTAGCTTACAGCATTAGCCGAGGCTAACAAAAGCGTACGCAACCCCCCCCCAACGGCGTGTTGTTCTACTTTTAGTTAGTAGAAGAATGATGCTTTATATGATATAGAATGTATATTTACTGTCGGTCAACATTCAAACGAGAACGACATTGTTTTTTATCTCGATTGTACGCTGCAGAGACAACTCGTCTTTTATTTTGAATGACTCAAAAGGAAGTACTTTGTGTATATAATCTGTCTACCTTGATAACACCGCTGATGTAATAAACGGCTGTGGCTACAAGAGGGCGTTAAAGCTCATTATCTCAATATATTTTGAATATTAATTGCTGGGATTGCTGAATTTGAATAACTTAGCTAACTTTAGCTAATACATTACTAGTTTACCTTCGATCGCTGCAAAATGCATGCCGGTTAGTTTTGTGTTTTTTGTGTGTTTTTTTAAAATGTTTTATCTTTATTATATCTTTACGATACAATCGGTAAAAACAAGCTAACAGAGTCATTAATACAGAAATGACATTGGTCAAGAACAGAGCCAGGGGAAGTATCAAATAAACACAATAAAAACAGAGCATAACTAAATGGTGTTAGCAGCTTTCATATTTTTTAAATCATAAATGGTTTGGATGTACTGTTCTGTTTCCTTTCCAAAAGCGAAAAAAGAGGGTTTAGAGTTACTGAATTTGGTTTTGTCAATATGACATTTCAATAAAATTATCAACAAATTAATTAGATATATTTCAGCACGTTTAGTAGAAAATTAAAATTCCTGTGTGAGTCTAATATTTAATGCTAGGCTGTTACTCTCATGTTGGCAGTGGCGGCGCCAGAGTATTTTTTCTGGTTCAACTACGGTGGGGCTAACTCATACGACGGTGGGGCTCAAATCAATGTCAGAATTTCAATGTGAATATATAACAACACCCAGTGGCGCTGCCAGCCGGAATCCAGTACGCACTGGGAGGACTTTTTTTGAAGGTGGAAAAAAAAATTTGATGCTGCTGAACCGGGCCGGATGCAGCCGCATTTGAGAGGACGATCGCGCGTGTGTGCGCAATTACGCATAGCGTGTGTTGGCCCCTCTCCACTACACAATACAGCTCGGCTCTAGTCTCGTCACCTCTCTGCTGCTGAGCACTGTAGGCCGAGCCGATGCATGTCTCTCTCCCCGGGCCGGCAGAGTTATCATACCGTACTGTGCGTGCGTGTCCAAGCGTGTGTGTGCGTGCGTGGAGTGCTCACAAGCGTGCGCTTGTGTTTAGGGCGGGGATGGAGGGCACAAAAAACTATTTGCACCGGGGCCTATCACCATGATATACACTACTGTTTCACTGATACTGAAAACATTAGATTTTGTCTTAAACAAGTATTTTTCCATTTGTTGTTGTATTTGCCGTTTCTGTGCGTACATTGAAATTGAATCCTGGCGGCGGCGCTGACAACACCCTCCCACAGCTATAATCACGCACACAGTGAGAGAGAGAGACAGAGACAGCGAAACGTGAATGGTTCCGTTAACAGCCGGGACCCGAGTGGTCATCTTCCCCTGCAGGTGTCAACGGTGCGTCCGTAGTTTTATCCAACACGCCCGCCACCGCCATCTGTTGTTCCGTCCGACGACGTTTAAAAACAAATGTATGCATGATCAATTTTGACCAGCTTACTAACGTTAACTTAACGTGAGTGACTATAAGCCGCTAACGCGAACTGCTAGAGCCAGGTAGCTTACACACTAGGAGCCTGCTGTCTCTGTGTCGAGCATACACTAAAAGCGGGCTCACATGAGTGACGTTTACGTACGGACAGTACAGTCTGTTAATGAACCCAGATCAGTGACAGTTGTCATCGCAGCTGCCTGAATGCCGTTACGACGTGACGTGGTGCTGCTGTTGAACTCCGCACTTTTCACATGGGAGAGAGAGGGGGATGTGACATGTATCAAAGGATCTCCAGCCGGGATTTGAACCTGAGGCTGCTGCATATATGCAGACATGGGTAAATGGCATGCACTCTAACCACTCAACCACCTGTCCGCCATGAATAAGCCTTTTTATGGCTGTTTTGGACTCACTACACTCAGATTTTGATTGACACGCGATATAGAAGCATATGTTAGGACTTTTACATCATTTTTACAACATTTTATGAATTTTGTCGATTTTTCACTTTTTTTTCGACATGCTATAGTATGACTTTTTTTTTTCCTGAAAAAATTGATCATGGCTTTTTATGGCTGTTTTGGACTCACTACACTGAGACTTGGTGCATCAAGCGATATGAGCAATTTTTATGACTCTTTAACAATTTTAAATATTTTTTTATGAATATATTCTGACTGACTTTTTCGTGAATTTTCGACGTGCTATAGTAAGACCTTTTTTTAACAATATGATCAAGGCTTTTTTTTTTTTAAAGATAATTTCCTTGCGTAGACACCTTTGTATTTAGCGGTGGATAGAGAGGGGGATGTGACATGTATCAAAGGATCTCCAGCCGGGATTCGAACCTGAGGCTGCTGCATATATGCAGACATGGGTAAATGGCATGCACTCTAACCACTCAACCACCTGCCTGCCATGAATAAGCCTTTTTATGACTGTTTTGGACTCACTACACTCAGATTTTGATTGACACGCGATATAGAAGCATATGTTAGGACTTTTACATCATTTTTACAACATTTTATGAATTTTGTCGATTTTTCACTTTTTTTACGACATGCTATAGTATGACTTTTTTTTTCCCTGAAAAAGTTGACCATGGCTTTTTATGGCTGTTTTGGACTCACTACACTGAGACTAGGTGCGTCAAGCGAGATGAGCGATTTTTATGCCTTTTTAACAATTTTAAATATTTTTTTATGAATATATCCTGACTGACTTTTTCGTGAATTTTCGACGTGCTATAGTATGATTTTTTTTTTGGGTGGGGGGATATGACTAAGCCTTTTTATAACTATTTTGCACTCACTACACTCAGATTTTGATTGACACGCGATATAGAAGCATATGTTAGGACTTTTACATCATTTTTACAACATTTGATGAATTTTGTCGATTTTTCACTTTTTTTTCGACATGCTATAGTATGACTTTTTTTTTTTTCCTGAAAAAATTGATCATGGCTTTTTATGGCTGTTTTGGACTCACTACACTGAGACTTGGTGCATCAAGCGATATGAGCAATTTTTATGACTCTTTAACAATTTTAAATATTTTTTTATGAATATATTCTGACTGACTTTTTCGTGAATTTTCGACGTGCTATAGTAAGACCTTTTTTTAACAATATGATCAAGGCTTTTTTTTTTTAAAGATAATTTCCTTGCGTAGACACCTTTGTATTTAGCGGTGGATAGAGAGGGGGATGTGACATGTATCAAAGGATCTCCAGCCGGGATTCGAACCTGAGGCTGCTGCATATATGCAGACATGGGTAAATGGCATGCACTCTAACCACTCAACCACCTGTCCACCATGAATAAGCCTTTTTATGACTGTTTTGGACTCACTACACTCAGATTTTGATTGACACGCGATATAGAAGCATATGTTAGGACTTTTACATCATTTTTACAACATTTTATGAATTTTGTCGATTTTTCACTTTTTTTCCGACATGCTATAGTATGACTTTTTTTTTCCCTGAAAAAGTTGACCATGGCTTTTTATGGCTGTTTTGGACTCACTACACTGAGACTAGGTGCGTCAAGCGAGATGAGCGATTTTTATGCCTTTTTAACAATTTTAAATATTTTTTTATGAATATATCCTGACTGACTTTTTCGTGAATTTTCGACGTGCTATAGTATGATTTTTTTTTTGGGTGGGGGGGATATGACTAAGCCTTTTTATAACTATTTTGCACTCACTACACTCAGATTTTGATTGACACGCGATATAGAAGCATATGTTAGGACTTTTACATCATTTTTACAACATTTTCTCTCATATGTGACTCTCTGTGGCTGAGTGGTGAAGGTCAAGACTCCAAAATAGGTGTAGGCCTACAGTGCGGAAGGTTGTAGGTTCATTCCTTAAATGTTGCAGTTCAATTTTAGTTCTGAATTTGAAATGGCGATGATGAAACTACCAAAACGACATGTGCATGTGTGCCTCTCAGTGGCTGAGTGGAGTAGGTCAAGAACTACAGACCTAAAGGTTGTAGGTTCAATCCTTAAGTGTCAGACCCCAAAGCTGGTTTAAAAACAAAAGGTAGCCAACAGAGCTGAAGTTTGTCGGTTCATTCCTTAAGAGATGTGTTTCAATTTGAGTTCTGATGGCGATGATCAAACTAGCAAAACAACATGTACATGTGTCTCTCTCTCTCTCTGTAAGTGGCTGAGTGGAGAAGATTAAGGACTGGAGCCCTGAAGGTTGTGGGTTCCATCCTTGGATAGCACAGTGCATTTTGACTTGTAAAACCCAAGTGATGATGACATAATTACCAAAACGACATGTTCACATGTGTCTCTCAGTGGCTGAGTGGTGAATGTGATGGATTGGAGACCCTGAGGTTGTGGGTTCCATCCTTGGATAGCACAGTGCATTTTGACTTGTAAAACCCAAGTGATGATGACATAATTACCAAAACGACATGTTTACATGTGTCTCTCAGTGGCTGAGTGGTGAATGTGATGGATTGGAGACCCTTAGGTTGTGGGTTCCATCCTGAGGTGTTGCAGACCATTTTGAGGTCTAGATTTCAAATGACGATGATAAAATTACCAAAATGACATGTGAAAGGCATGAAGCGTTGGTGGTGCGGCTGCACTGTCCCCGGTATGGTCCGATCCCATGTGAGCCGGGTTCAATCCCACACCTTCGCAGGAACTGGGGGTAGGCAATGTGCGCCTCCCCCTGGGAAATTTGGGAATGCGAATGCAGGGGGTTATACAACAGGAGCTGATAAAGAACTGCCATTTTGATGGAAGCTGAAAGACACTCTTATCCCTTTAAAACAAGAAGGGCACAACTTCTAACATTACTAGATTAATTGACTTATGTTAGTAAATCAAGAAACTAACACAACAAAACACTAAAATGGACGCACATGCATGTCCCCCTGGTGACAAGAGTGTCCCCGTCCGGTGGCCGGGGACACTCTTGTCGCCAGGGGGACATTTAAGACACTTAGGAGGACCAGTAGATGGAATGTGAAGGAAAGAAAGGGAAAGAAACAAGGAGGGAAGTCAAGAAAGGGAGCCCATCAAAAATGTCACCTCTTTCTCAGCTGCTGTTGTATAACCCCCTGCATTCATGTCCCCAAATTTCCCAGGGGGAGGCGGACATTACCTCCCCCAGGTTCCTGCGAAGGTGTGGGATTGAACCCCGTACACATGGGATTGGACCATACCGGGGACAGTGCAGCCACACCACCAACGCTTCATGCCTTTCACATGTCGTTTTGGTAATTTTATCATCGTCATTTGAAATCTAGACCTCAAAATGGTCTGCAACACCTCAGGATGGAACCCACAACCTCAGGGTCTCCAATCCCATCACATTCACCACTCAGCCACTGAGAGACACATGTGAACATGTCGTTTTGGTAATTTTGTCATCGTCACTTGGGTTTTACAAGTCAAAATGCACTACACTATCAAAGGCTGGAACCCGCAACCTCAGGGTCTCCAGTCCATCACACTTCCCACTCAACCGACACAGATACACATGTCGTTTTGGTAGTTTGATCATTGCCATTGAAATGTAGACCTGAAATCAAAACTGCAACACTTGAGGATGGAACCCACAACCTTCAGGTCTCTAGAGCCTGACCTTCTCCACTCAAACACCAAGAGACACAGATACACATGTCGTTTTGGTAGTTTGATCATCGTCACTTGGGTTTTACAAGTCAAAACAGACTGCACTTTCATAGGCTGGAACCCACAACCTTCAGGTCTCTAGAGATTCTCCAACTCCACTCAACCACCAGCCAAGAGACAAAGATGCACATGTCGCTTTGGTAGTTTGATGATCGCCATTTGAAATATAGACCTGAAATGAAAACTACAACACTTGAGGATTGAACCTACAACCTCCAGGTCTACAGTCTTGGACCTTCTCCACTCAGCCACTGAAAGACAGCAGGCTGTCATAATTTTGGTAGTTTTGTCACCATCATTTGGGTTTTACAAGTCTAAATGCAATGTGCTATTCTAGCCTTGAACCCACAACCTTCAGGTCTCTAGAGACTGTCCTACTCCACTCAGCCACCAAGAGATAAGCCTGCATGTGTCGTTTTGATCATCGCCATTTGAAATCTAGACCTGAACTCAAAACTGCAACACTTAAGGAATGAACCTACAACCTTCAGCTCTGTAGGCCTCCACCTGTCACACTGAGCTACCTTTTGGTCATTTTGACATCATCTTTGGGGTTTTGGAGTATGACACTAAAGGATTGAACCCAATGTCATTTTGGTAATTTTGTCATCGTCATTTGGGTTTTACAAGCCAAAATTCACTGAGCTATCCAAGGATTGAACCTATAACCTTGAGGTCTCTAGAACCGGTCCTACTCCACTCAGCCACCAAGAGACACTAATGCCAATGCCGTTTTGGTAGTTTGATCATCGCCATTTGAAATTCAGCCCTCAAATTGAACACAACACTTAAGGAATGAACCGACAAACTTCGGCTCTGAAGCCGCCACAATCTGTGCTACCTTTTGTTTTTAAATCATCAGCACTGGCCTTCAAGGCCATCAATGGAACGGCACCCGTCTACCTTCAAACACTGGCACTCATGCCCCGAAGCGAGCACTTCGCTCCTCTACTTCAGCTGGCCGGCTGGTACCACCATCGCTGAAATCAAACAAATATCGCTCAGCAAAGTCCAGACTCTTCTCTGTTCTGGTCCTCAGTGGTGGAACAAACTCCCGACTAATGTCAGGACAGCAGAGTCACTGCCATCTTCTGAAAAAGGCTCAAGACTCACCTGTTCAGACTTCACCCCCCCCCAAAAAAACAACAACAACAACAAAAAAACACCCTTACCTATAGCACTCTGATGATAGCACTATTGTTGTTAAGGTATGTTTTGCTGAACAGCTACTACTTTACTCAGACGAGGATCTAACACTTGTTCTATTTTTAGCTCTTACTTTATCAGCCATATGTTGTGGTTTCTTTGTTTCTTTCTTTTGACAAATGTACTTATTGTAAGTCCTATTGGACAAAAACGTCTGCTAAATTACCTAAATGTAAAATCATCTTCATGGTTTTGGAGTGTGACACTTAAGGATTGAACTCCTAACCTTCAGGTCTCTAATCCTCGACCTACTCCACTCAGCCACTGAGAGACAGACATACCATTCCCGTTTTGGTAATTTTGTCATCGTCATATGGGTTTTACAAGTCCAAATTCAATCAATGAGACCCATTTCATCCTCTAATCAAAGATCTATAAGATGTGCTTCTTTGTCTTCGTGCTGCCAGTTTAGCATGTTTTTGAATGCACAGTATTATCTCATGATGATTACTTTTTGTTTGCTGATACAAATGGCAACTTTTTTTTTTTTTCACTTTCATGGGTTTGATTGTGGCTGTTTTGAGCGTGCTGCAGTCACGGTGGCGAATATATGAATGTAACTGCATGGACTAGAGCTTGTGCTGAAGGCATGCTCAGGCAAACGGAGGCAATTTGTGTACACCGTGCATTTACCTCATCACAATGTACATTTGATGTACAGTTTGCAAAAAAACATTTACGTTCCTTTGTTTGTTTTGGTTGTGGCATCATATCCCTGAATATACCTACAACTGATGCAATTAAAGCTAATAAAGATATATATCTATTTAACTTTCAGGAGTCCTTTTGTCAAAATAAGACTTTCAGATTCCTTGTCATGATATAATCTTTAATTCTATACATATATTTCCCCTCTGTGAACATTGCACATTATCGTCATCAGTTTTGGACAGAACAGACAGATGGGATATTTTGGTCAGGTCACAAGTAAATTAATCAAAAAATAATCAATAAATAATAGAAAATCTTCTTCACACAATCACATAAAGTTCCACATATTGAATACAACAATGTAACAGGACGGTTAGACCATTGTATCTGTACAAATAGATTTTTTTCTTCTCCACATATTTCACATACTTTATATTACTGCACTTTTGGCCAACATACAGAAAAGCAAAAGGTTACAGGCGTAACCCGGTTGTCTGAGTCTTTAAAGGTTCCCAGGAGTGACGGAGCTCATCGGTACGTTTCTCCCAAACCTGGATCAGATTTAAGTCAGAGTGACTTTTCTCAGGGAACTCGGACAGCACT
The DNA here is from genome assembly GCF_963514095.1 of Eutrigla gurnardus. Lineage (NCBI taxonomy): Eukaryota > Metazoa > Chordata > Actinopteri > Perciformes > Triglidae > Eutrigla > Eutrigla gurnardus. The sequence goes on from NC_139935.1 coordinate 860,884, forward strand.
GCCGATATCTGGATCCCTTTAGATTTGTCCCAGGTGTTGTCCTTGTTACACGATCCCTCAGCTTCCTTTTTCCTCTCATGTTCACGACGACGCTGGCTAACGATATTTATGTTATAAACGCCAGCAAACTGCACATTTTTACTGAAGAGAAAAATGAAATCAGTTGACCTTCACAAACACTCTGGTAAACAACAAGGTTCGGGCTGGGTTCTCCTCACTAAGCACCTTTTCACAAAGGCCACGTAATGCAGATAAAGTGGAAATGTTTGTCATATCCTAATACCCTTGTATTTGTTTGCTATATTTTCTATCGTGAGTCCGAACAATAGGAACATGTTTGATGCTTTTACCTAAAGTCTGATATGTGGACTGAGGGTGGGGGGTAAAACATATAACATACAAACAAATCTCTTTATTTTAATGGTTAGGCTGCCGGGAAACTCCAGTGTATATTTGATGTTTTTTTGTGCCATAGTTCTCGACTTTATCTGCATTATCGTGGCGCACGGTCTAACTTGGTAAAAAGCTGCACGTAAGCAAACCAATCCCTGGCCATTAAGTACAGTTTCAACACAGATGCACACACACATTCACATGCATCCTCAACCTTTCACACACCCAACATGCACTCCGCACACACACACAAACACCCACGGGGGAAACACAAGCTTGTCCATTTGGTTTCCTACACCCAGGAGTCGGGGGAGCCGGTGAACTTGTTGGCCCTGTTTGAAGGCCTCCGCGTGGTGGAGTAGAAGTCCACGTAGTTGGTGTTGGCTTTGAACTGGAGGGCCTGGGTGGCGTAGCCGTCGGGGGAGGTCGGGGTCAGGTGGCCCGGCTCGTCCTCGTAGGGCTCCTCCACGTAGCCTTGTGGGGACGACAGGTACATTCTGTAGCTGTTGTAATTCTTCCTGTCGGGCTCGTCGTAAAATGGCTCTGTGTGCTGGGAGAGCAACAATTACTGTGAATAATACAGCAGCTTTAATTAAAGGAAAAACAATAAATACATTCCAATTCAATAATATAATCCCACAATGTGTGCATCCCCAAGATAAGCCACATAATTGGAACGCCTCCAACACTAACACTTTGTTACTGTGCATCACTCTTTTCAGAATTTATATAATAAATTAAAATGTTAGGGTTTCAAAACACACTGCATATAATATGCATGATTTACATCATGTTTGCAATAAAAACAAGATTTGAGCAATTCACTGATTCATTTCCTGCAGTAAATGTTCAGTGTTTGAACGTCTTACCTGGGACCTTCTCAAATCCTCTCCTGACTGGGAAGAATACGTCCCAATGAAATATGGAGTTTTCTTCTCAGACCCTGAAATTCAACAGCACAAACAGAAGAAAGAGAAACCAGGTGAAGATATGACTAACTAAATCCTGATCATCAGCATGTGTGCCCTGAGGGACGCCGCCGTACTCACCTGTGTACTGCCGTTTGTGTAAACTGTTGTCTCCATAATATGTGTCGAGTTGCATAGATGACTGCGCCCTCTGGTAGTTCGTACTGTGCCGTCGTATCCCGAGCATCGCCGGCGAGGATGTGGCGCTTCCACCTGGGAAAAACGATTGTTATTTTTCTTTTAAATGTATATATAATGTGTCGTGGACATAATGAGAGCGTCGGTTCGACCTCTCTCACCTGATTGGATGACGGGGGACATCTGCAGCGGGCTGGTGGGCAGCGTCGGCTGGGACAGGTAGCGGTCTCGCTCCAGAGTGGAGACGGGCGTGACGAAGTGAGTGTAGTTCCAGCCGTCCTGCAAACACCAAGAAGTTGTTGTGTTTTTAACATTCTTTCTGTTTAATCCTTCCTATACAACGTAAAGCACATTCGGCCGAGATAGTCAATTGTATTATGCATGAATGTCTCTTCAATAATAAATCTTTATCAGTTAGGGGTCGGTCGATTACTGGCGCCGATATTCAGCACTTTAAGAATATTATACACCAATCTGCTTATGTGAAATTTAAAAAGAATGCACATAAAAGTAACATAAATGCATTAAAATAAAGGGGAAGTTTCGACCAAAAAAAGTTCCCTTAAATTCATCCCACTTTCTGTTCATGTTCATGTATTTGAGTGTGTTTACACAGTAGGTTTTTAAACCATTAAATAATGAAATAATTTGGTGGTTGAGGTTAATAAAAAGGCTCTACCTGTTTGTAGAGGGTCCTCAGCTCCCTGTACTGCCACAGCGTGTTCAACACCTGAGCTGCCGCCTTCACCACCTTCATCGAGTACCTGCAACATCAACGTCACATATCAGTTACTCTTTTTTTTCAGGTGCTTAAAAGGATCTCTATTGACAAAGAAAACTGCTTCCACGTGACGCTTCGTACCCTTTGCCTCGTCCTTTACTGATGTCCACTAGCTTCTCGATGCCCCCGCTGTCGGCCAGAGCTTTGGCGTTCTCCATGTTGCGGCTGGTGACCTCGTGCAGCGTGCAGCAGACCGACGCCACCGTTTCGTCCGACAGCAGCGGCGGACTGCCGCTGGGAAGCCGGTTCACCAGATCCCGCATGGCGTATTTCCCTGCAGCAGGAGACAGAAACAAATCATCATGTTTGATATTCATTTTAGTATTCTATCGATGTACTTTTTAATGATTCTGATACAACTTTTGTCCACAAGGGGGCGACGTGTTCACACTTTCTAAATTGAGTCTGATTGGAAAGAATGAACTTGCTGTGTAATAAATATAGAAACCTATTTTGGAACAAGCTGTTGCTGTCGCGGACTCAAGTGTGAACACACGCTTGGATCTGTGTGTGTGTGTGTGTGTGTGTGTGTGTGTGTGTGTGTGTGTGTGTACCTATCAGCTCCTTGTTGCGGCTGTCCAGCGCCATGTTGCGGAGGGCGGTGGCGACGGAGCAGACGACCCGGTCGTTGTCCATCCTCAGCAGCTCCACCAGGATGGGCAGACCTTTCTCTTTACGCACCGCTGCTCGGATGTAGGCTGAGAACTGGACATACGCACATACACACATACACACACACACACACACACACACACACACACACACACACACACATTTTTATTTCTTAATCCAGTTAACTTGATGTTTTCTAGTGTTTCCATCGTGGTTTTTTCTCGTGCACCTTCCAGTTTCCAGCAGAGAGGTTTTGAAGCGACCCGGCGGCGCCCTCCAGCGTGGCGGGGTTGGAGCTCTCGGCCAGCAGGTTGAGGTACGGCTTCACCACCATCGGGTGCCACAGTAGCTCCGCACCCCTCAGAGGCTGGGAGAAACCCGGGATCGGCCCCACGCCGTCCCACTGCACCAAACACAAACACAGCGATGCAGATGTTGGCAAATGTGGTGTCTTCCAGGAAATGTTTGGATCATTCCTGAGTTGGTACCTTGTCGTCCGACCAGCCTCCCCGCTTCCTGCCACGCCTCCTCTTGCCCCAGCAGAGGTAGTCCAGCTCCTTGGCCGGGGAGGAGAAGCCCAGCAGGGTGTCCAGCTCCTGGTTGCCGAGCAGGCGAGAGGAGGGCATCTCCACCTCCAGCCGGTACGAGAGGTTCCTCAGGGTGCAGACGCTGTTCTCCACGATCTGAGGAGCATGAATCTCAGTTAATGCCGAGCCGATCCCACACAGTTAGTTATTACTTTTTACTTTACTTGCAAAGGCGAACATTATATTCTTGAAAACTTGGAATATAAAATATAATTAAACAAAGTTATCAACTGGTGATATTAGATTTTGGTGATGATTTCTGTTACTTTAAGTCTCCTGGGAATAAAAATAAACACGTGTGCGTGTGTGTGCACGCACCTTGCTGTCGTAGTCGGAGGTGTTGACGCAGGCTTTGAGGACGTGAAGCAGCGAGTCGACCAGACCTTCACAGCAACGCAGCTGACTCCTCGCCTCCTCCCCTGCTGAGCTCAGGTTCCTCACACACACACACACACACACACACACACACACGCACGCACGCACGCACGCACGCACGCACGCACGCACGCACACACACACACACACAAACACACAGAGTTAATTCAGACGAGGTGCAGTGTGTGGATTCCCCCACAGGGTGGCTTTAAAACCTGCCCGGATACAAGTAAAGGAGGGGGCTGATCCTCCAATAGGAACCTTCTGCTACTACTAATGGAGAGCTGACATGAAACGACTGCACAACGGGCACATAACTCCCACAATGCACTTCTTTCCGTACCATCAATCAACAGCCTGAATGCAGAGAAACGCTGGAAGAGACTCCCTGCAGCACCGAGTCACTTACAGCTATTAGAGGGAATAAATAATCACCACTTTGTGAAGAGTCATGATTACAGATGAGTCACGTTCAAATGTATTCCGTTTGAGTACTTCAAAGTTAGTAGTTGGGAAAATACCTGGCCTCGACCCTGAGTGGCTCCCGACACTGAAAAATAACCAGGCCAGTTTGCAATTAAGTGTAATTCTTTAGATGTTCTCCTTCTGAGGCTGCAGTGTAACTCTCAGTAAAATTGAATCAGGAAATAACACTGATGCAGGCAGCAGTCGAGTCACGAGGGAGCCGGACAGATTTACCGTGTTTATCTGACAACGAGAGGCGGTTGTAGTTGCACAGACGGTCGTATCGGCCTTAAAAGGGAGAAAGACTGACAATATCGTATAATAATATAGATAGACAGTATCACAGCGATGAGAAACCCCAATCATCATTATCCAACTAATCTTTGTGGTTTTCATGGGTATAAAATATCTCTAAAATATCAGATAAAATATCTTTCTCAACACTATTCTACTGCATGTATTGATGCAAACAGATTAATGACGTCTAAAAACACAGATATCACTTTGCGGTTTGCCTCTGAAGGCCAAACACACACTTACAGACTTCATGGCTGCATTTCATCTCCATTATCGAGGCTCTCACTGACCATTATGTGACTGCGACTTATCATGTTTACAGAATCATTCAAATGAAAAGCAGACAGAAAGAAAGGCGCCGCAATAATACAAAACTCATCTTTGCATTTGAAAAACAAGAATCCATTTCATGAGCAAACAAGCGCTTTGTTAAAAATCTGCTTTTTTTTTGTAGAAATGAGAGTGAATTTGTGGGGCTGAGCTGTGTAAGCATGGTGGTGTTAAACATACACAGACATCATCAGCATAGATCATGATTACAGTTAGAGGGTGAGGGTGCGTTTGATTCTTCCCTCACCTCAGACAGCCGGTGGTGTTACGCAGCAGCAGCGAGGACTGGAACTTGACCTTGTGCTCGTCGCGGTGCGCCACGCTGCTCCAGCCCGAGTGGGGGATGACGACGGTGTTGGTCAGCGTGGTTAGGGCATCACGGATGATGGTCATCTTCACCGCGTCGCAGGACGAGAGGTTCCACAGGACGCCTGTGAAGAAGAACATATCAAAACATGTTGCACTGCGGCGCATTGTATTTTTATATTAGGTGTATTTCATGTGAAAAGAGAAAAACAGTATGGACCTGCAGCTGTTTGGGTGCACTAAATATGAAGCATAGTTTTAATAACCTTTCCTCAAAGCTTTACATCAAACTGATCGTGTCTCTCCCAGGAATATGAGGCGTCTAGCAGCTATCAAACAGTAATGTGTGATGTGACTGCAGAGCCCACAGCATCCTTGTTTCCAAAGCACATTATCTTAGCATCTGTCGCAGGACCGTGCCGAGATCTGCTCCGTCAATACAGAACGCCAAGTGTCTGAGCCGCCGCCGCTCTCACCTCCCACAGTCAGGCCGATCCACAGATTCACACGCTGCCGGGCTGCCGGGCTGCCGGGCAGCCGGACGGCCGGCTGGCCAACGGGAGCAGACGGACGCCCACGGCAACAAGCCACTGTTGAATGGTTTTATCAATGTGGATGCTGCTTCCACCTCAGTTTACCCCTTTAGGCATAAAAGAGTCGACAGTTCCCCAATGCAGGTGGCTTTAGAAGCTCCCATTCTGTATCTGACCTGCTGGATTTTTATTATAATATTTTAATATTACTATACAGTTTTTGATTGTTAGTAGGATTTGATGAGAAACCTTGGTGGGAGGTTTGGCTATGGATGAAAGCATTTCTGCTGTCATGAACTACTGGACTAACTTGAAATAAAATGATCCAACATGTCATATAATTGTATTTTCTCTGCTGTGCAGCCTTGGCAGCAATAATTTCTTTTTTATAAAAACTAAATATTTCCATCATTTTTAAATCATCTTGGTTCATTAGCATTCTCCATTAAATACTAATTGAGGATTAAACGAACACTCTTTATGTCACATTCAGGTGAGAAAAGTCCACATTCAATGAAAGCTGATCCGACGTACCAGTGACCAGCTCGCGGACTTCATTGTCGGTGGTTTTCCTGAGGAGGCGGAGCAGGGCGGGCACGCCGCCGCAGTTCCTCAGCGCCACCTTGTTGTTGTCAGTGGCCTTGCTGTACACCAGGTTCCTCAGGGCCCCGCAGGCGCTCTTCTGAACCTCGGTGAGCTTGTGATCCAGCAGGTCCACCAAGTGCTGGATCCCTCCCAGGTGACACACCTGCAGACCAATATGTAGAAATATCACACTTCATGACGAGAGGAAGCTGGTAACAGTTAAAAGTCTCAAACTACAGTTTGAATATCCTCCACACAGAAAAGTCCACTATAAGATGATGTTTTGAGGCAGATTCAAAATGTTTAACAAACATAATTTAATCAATACAAATGACTCTGCACTCATTTCATGCAGCAATGATTCTCTGATATATTTCCTGGAATAAAACCGGGCTGAAACATGCTGAACTTGATTGTGTCATCTCTCAAAATAAACCCGTCTCAGGAGAGCAGCAGACGCTCCCCGATTCTCTCTGATTTCATGTTCAAACCGTCACTGAAAACATTCTGTTTCTGGCAAAATGAGCAGGCGCGTTTCCAGGCGCCTCCAAAAGGCCAATTAAAAGCTCATCACCAAACAAACCAAAACGGCACTAAAATGGCTCTCGCGTAAAGCTCCGCCGTTGTGCCGTTGAGTTATTTATTGCACGGGGAAGCGGAGCGAAGAGAGAGCAAGCGGCGGCACATTTGGCACCAAGGTTGCTTTAAGTTTTGTTGGAACAGATGGTGTTTGGCAGCAAAGTAAAATCACATTTCAAAGTTGAGAATAAACTCTTGGAGGCAGCGTAGGGATACAAAAGGAGATGTGAGGCAATTTAAATAAGCAACACTTGAGTATTAAGTAAATCAAAAGTCCAGGTACATGTTGAAATAAGTGAAAGCTTTTATGAATTGGTGCTTTGTTTGCACTCTGGTTGCCGAATAGGAAAAACTACCAGACCTCTACCGTACCTCCACCTTGACCCTGTTGTCCCCGTAACACAGGTGCTGCAGGTAGGCGGCGGCGTTGGCCTGGACGGAGGGGAAGTGGTGCTGCAGCATGTGGATGACCTCCGGCAGCTCGGGGTCACGCCAAGCAAACTCCCTGAGGGGTTAATTCATCAACAACACTGAATTTATTGAAGACTGTAATCTGAGAAATGATCTACGTTGGACACATGCATACATCTACAAACGTCCGGTGCGTGTTTGAGTGTGCGCGTACCGGGGGTCCTTGTGGATGCTCTCGATGGACGGCGTGCGCGTGGCTGCCCGCTCCAGCAGTCCAGAGTGGCGGTGGGAGAAGACGGGCTCGCCAGAGACCCGGTAGGAGTCCACGTACAGAGCTGCAGTGCTCAGCCCGTAGCTGCTTCTTTGGTACGGCAACGTGCCGCAGTGGCTGGAGGTCCGAGGGAGCGTCCCCATACCTGAGAAAACAACAAAACCAGGACTCTTTAGAAACAGAATAAGAAATGGAATCCAGGTGTTGCTTTCTTGGGGTTCAAGAAAATACATTCAAGGTCACATAACAAACAATCATGTTATGTAATTGCTTCAAACAGGCATTTAAAAGCAGCAGGAACGAGCCTGTTTAAAATCTCGACTAAACGGAAATAAAATGGCTCCTTAGATCCTCCACTACCAACCTCCACAGAGCTCCCAGCTTTAAATCATCCTGCAAAGGCCTCAATTAAGAAGCCGAGCACATGAAAGGTTTCTGCCTAATTAAGTTCTGACCTCGGGGGACGATCATAACAACAGTTCCTGCGCCTGTAAACTCTGATTTCCACCACAGATTTTTAGAGAAACAATCTTCTGAGCAGATGTGTAACTGAGTCACCTAAAGGGAGTGTGAATGCCTCCTGCTGCACCTCTGGTACTTGAATTAGTATTTATGCTGGTTACAGTACTATTAGTACCGCTACTGCCTTTAATATCCCCATATCAGCTACTTTATTGTGCTCCAAGCCAGTCAAGAGTTTCTGCTTGCAGGTGAGATAATCAGTTTTTAATGTTAATGTTAGCCGCTTGCTGCAGTACCTGCGTTGGTCCTGTAGAGGGAGGCCTGGGGGTCGTGGGTGGGGCTGTGGTACAGGGGGCTGTGGAAGGAGCGCTCATCAAAGACGGGCGTCATGTGGCAGTCAGGAGACAACGCCGCCCTCAGCTCCGGATCCATCTGGCCCACGTGGCCGCCGGCGTACGAGCTGTGGAGCCCTGCAGGTACACGAGAAACCACCATCACTGCTAGAATACATACATAATATAATATATATCCTCGATAGTCGACTAACACTCGTGGTCAGAGCTGTAAAACTCCACAAAGAAAAACACAAAAGCACCCTTTGTGTTTACCAGCAATGTAGGAAGTTATAAATGGTTATTTCTAAAAGGGGCACAACATAAAATATGCTGCAAAGAACCTAAAAAAATATAACAAAACATGCTTTGTATGCTGAAATATTTACTGTAGACATTCATCACGGTGGAAGCAACGTTTTTGGGTCAGAAGATAAAAAAACAACACAGCAAGAAGCTGCTGGGACACGTGTTGCATTTAAAACAAATGCAGCTTGTTCTGCAACTCCTATTTGAAATATATAGAAATAGAGTAATACTTCACTGACAGGAGAGTGAAACAAAGCTGCGTAATATCAGCTATCTTTATCACGTTCACACACACACACACTCACATACCGGTCAGCTGTACAGGTGCAGCCATGCAAATGGAGATTACACCAAACATGGGGATGATTTTCATGCAGGCCGACTCATTGCAACTGCTGTTTGTGTGCTTTTAAACGCATGAAGACTCTGGTCATTGAGAGTGTGCTGCAGGCGCCGGCATCAGCAAGTCAAACAAGCCGAGCGGAGGGTTTTTTTTTTTGCATCCTCCAATCTCAGAGCAGATCAGTTCAAAGAGCGCTCCAATTATAAAGAGGCTTTAGGGCACGAGGAGGAGGAGGGGGGGGGGCATCGGCGGATCAGTCCAACAAGCTGAAGCACACTGTTTGCACTTGGAGCAAGAGATGAAGGCGCTGTTTGTTTCTGCAGCACTCTCTTTACATAAGATTGGAAACTGTGGTCTCTTATCCCAAAGAATATTCTTTTATTGTGAAAATAAACAGCCTCCGCTTCGTTCTTCCTGAAGGGCTCTTCAGCGGCGAAGGGCGCAGACAAGAATGCCGTCCTTCAGGTGATGGGTTGCTTCAAATACCAAAAAGCTGCAGAGTGGCAGAGCTTTGAGTCAAAGTCTGCCAACGGTTTCAAAATAGACTTTATTCAACTCTATCGATTACACACAAGTGGATATCTACTGTTGTCAACATTCAGCTTGGTTTTGCTGCAACTGTGATCTGCCATCTTATTATTTGTCAAATTCTCTAATCCCTCCACATAACCTGGATATCATTACCATTACAGATCCATCTCTGCACGGTGACGTTGCACTTTATTTTAACCAATTCCACAACAAAACAAACCCAGATCATCTCACAGCTTAGGTTTGGTGTTTTGGCTGCCCCACCAGGTTTCACTACATAATCTACGGGTGCCGCTGATCAGTAATAGCCTAATCTTGTATAAACATCTATTGCTTATCTCCCTCATGTAATCTGGGATTATGCTGGATCGGCAGGATAACTGGGAATAAGGACTTAGGCGACGTATTAGGCCACTTAGCAGCACGGGGGGAAAAATCAGCCAGCTAGAGAATCAGAGGCATTTCATGGAGTTCACTGACTCTGCATCACACACACACACACACACACACACACACACACACACACACACACACACACACACACACACACACACACACACACACACACACACACACACCTTATGAAAATGGACTGAATGACGGCAGCATAGAAAAAGCCCTCCAGCGCCGTCAGCTGATAATCACACACTGAAGCTCCATGGGGCTTTGTGATAGCAACACCCCTATATGGGTCAGTGGGAGCGGCTTAGGGAAAGTGACGGCGGGCAGGACGGAGGAATAAATCTGTGTCGCTGCTGCAGCATCGGCATCGGCAGCGCCTCACAAACAGTAAATCCTGCAGCAGCTACACGGCAAAGTGTCGGGAGGAAGTTGTGAACGGCCGGCTGAATGGGAGGGGAGGAGATCTTTCATGTTGCCGATGTTACTTTGCAGGAGAAAGGTCATGTCTTTAACCAATGCATCAGGTTTAAAGCCACTATCTGAGTTTGAAATGTCTCAGGCAGTCAGAAACTCAAGGGTTGTACGTCATCATTCATCCTCATCCTCCTGATAAAACCATTATCCCTGCAGGTGTATCATTATAGAGAACATTTTAATTGCAAAAAAACAAGTTATGCATCGATCTTAATGGCTGTAAGAAACAATTAAAGTGGTCATTTGCAGATAAATAAGCAATTCCATTTTTCATTCCAATGTTTATGTTTGTCATACATTTGGGTTTATGTCATTTTAATATCTAAGTGCGTAACGGTGATATATTAATGCTGTTCATATTTTCATTAGGAAGAGCAGTAACAACTAATCTAAGTTTGTTTTGTTTATTGATAATCAAAAAGGACAAACGTTTGATTTTCCTGATTCTTACATGTGAGAATTTGCTGCTTTTCTCCATTTTAAAACACCATAAACTGAATATCTTGATGACAATTGGTTGCTTCATTAAACAAAACTTCTGAGGTCTAGCACTACAACTTACAGTTAATTTCATTATCAAATAATCTGCCTATTATTTCATCAATTCATTGATTATTTAGTCTTTTAAAAACAGAGAAAAACAGGCAGCAAATATCTTTCCATGCAATTATGACACATTGCACACTTTCCAGTATCAATATAACAACATAATATAATATTCATATAGTATTGGCCTTGAGAATCCAAATTTGATTCAGCTTTTTGGAGCAAAGTCTCCCGCTGCCTCCTCATCCACGGCTTCATATTGATACAACAGTGTTTGTTCTCCCAGCCATCAATTACTAAACAGCGTATGAGAGAGAATTGCCAGCAGAAGCACAGCTGTGATCCACCGTTTTGTGCCCGTTTATACTGCAGATGTGTGTTTTTCTCACAGCATCATAATCTTTTTCTTGTTTTCTGTCAGATGGCTGCAGATCAATCGCCCCAACAAGATTTGTTCAAAACGTCTACCTGGTGGAAGTGAAATCCTCCTCCCCTCTCCTCAAAGATTACATTCCTTCCTTATTCTTCACACTGGCATGCATCAAATGAAACGTTATCAAAACAGGCAGCATTATCTGTCAGCGCTGAAAGATAATTTGACTAAAAACTCCCATGAAATGAGCTCCCTCAGCCCGGCTCCAGATAAGAATCCCCTGCCGAGCTTGCAGTTTTTGCCTGAAAGTTATTTTGTTCAACACGCGGCTTTACTGAATGATTCTCGCTGCTTCGCAGAGATACAGGAGGCTCTGCAGAGTTCCTGCTCAGTGAGAGCGCTGTGTGCAACAATATTAAATCAGCGCTGTTTTCCCGGGACAAAGGAAAAGGTATTAAATCAACAGGAAGCGATGGTGAGGCTGTGGAGCTGAAAATTCAAACAGCTGCAGCGGCGAAACGCTGAAACTCTTCTTAAAGCAAACTTAACATGCAGTTTTTTTACGGCCCAGATTTTGACCTGCTTGGATTTGACCGGGAAACCCTCCAGAGCATAAACCGACTAAAGGCTGCACCTTCCACTCGATATGCATTCATTAGTCCTCCATGTCTATGTGAATATGATATCAAACTGACATTAGAAAGGAAAAACACTGCCAAGGACGAGGATGTAAAGGTCCCATGGGGTTCACACACACACACACACACACACGCGACTGCAGATATGTATGCGCATATAATCTCTCACGGATGTTTAATGCAGCTGTGAGGGTTTTATCTTGTCATTAAAACTGGATGAGTTGCGGGAAAGGACAATAACTGAACTGACATGAAGATTGGGTCCAAGGGTTTTCCAGGATATGGAATAATATCGCGATGGTCCAGGGAAGGAAATGACAGGGCTGGTGCCACACACTAATGTGTCCCCGTCTGTGGAAGTCTGACTCGTTGTTTTGACCCCGGCTTCCCATCATTGTTATCATCCAACTCTCTGAACAAACATGTTTGAAACCACTGCTGAGTCACAAAACGACAACGAGTGAGCCAACAACTTTAGCAACTGAACCAAACATGCCAACCAATTAAACATTACTCATCCGCTCCCATGTGACATGAGGGTGAGGTCACAGCGTTTCCACGACACAAACCAGAGCAGCTTATCTGTTCAGAGAGTCCATCGACTACCATTTAAATGCTGATATGATCCTGAATATAACTTTCAATGTGATCAGTGTTTTCCAGGTCCTGTTTTTAAAAACTAACAGATAAACTCTCTACCACAATGTTGATGTTTTAGACTTTTGTCAAACATGTATTCACATGAGACACGAGAGGTCATGTGTGGTGTATGATGTATAACGGACTGACCGATGAGGCTGTCGGGGCGGGGCAGAGCGCTCCTCTGGTACAGGCCGTATGGATCCGCTCCGTAGGCCAGCGGCTGGCTCTGCCTGGGCAGCGTGGATCCGTAGTGCTGCGGCACTGCCGTCATCCCCGAACGCAGCGGTGACTCCGTCAAACACCGCCCCTCCACCAGAGACAGGGTGGAGCCCCGACGGCCGGCGCTGCCTCCCAGCACCCCGACTCCCTGCGTGCCATCAGGCGGGGAGGTCGGCGAGGGGCAGGAGGGCGGCATGGCGGTGCCAGGGAACACGGCGGCCAGAGGTTTGGGCTCCGAGAGGATGGGAGAGTCGTAGGTGCTGCCCTGGGACGTTCTCAGGGAGATGCGGGAGGGCGAGACGGTGCCACAACCAGGAGACTGGCTCCTGGAGGGGAGGGAGGCCATCCTCCGAAGCACCCTGCCAGACACCTGGGAGCAAATATACATTCAATACTTTTTATTTGAGCTCTTTTATTTGCTTTAGTAAATTCAATTATGCATGAATGCAATTAAGTGTAGTTGCAGAACCACTCATGTGGCTGCAGGAAACATTAAAGAAAATCAATATTAAAAGGAACCTAAAGGAAATATGAAAATAATAATTTTGTTTTGAAAAAGTTTAACCAGATTTACAGCAACAGGATTTATTGACGATCCTTTAACGACATTATAACATGACATTTTACTTAGTTTTTGATTTGGTTTGACTTGATTCTTGGCATTCCTGAGCCCTCTGGGCCTAAAACCACAAAAATGCCAAGTATGATATCTATTACAGTGTTGACAATTAATCAAAATCCTGAAAAATGAGAATTGGACTCTGCCAACATACTTTTCATTTGCCATGAATGTGGCACTTGGAGGCATGACGCTCTATCACGTCTGATGAAGGGCTTGATTTCCAAGTAAGTGAACACGCGTGCCTTTGACTACATTCATTATACTGTCGATGGAGCTCTGCTGGTCGTAAATATATTACGTTTCAAGGGAGATTTGACAGAATATATCATTTACGGTGGCAAACATTTACTTTTCCTCCTTATTACCAAATGTAAAATGTCCCTCAATTACAGACTCAACCAACTGGATGCCGATCTGTGCCGCCTTAATCCATCAGAGCCTCCAACGCCTCGGAGGGAAATTAAGAGCCGAGACATGTAAGCCCATCCGGCGCGGCTGCTCGCGTCGGGATAAATCGGCAGAAAATTCAAACGGCTCACTAGTATCTGTCATTCCTGCCTCTGCTGTCAGAGCACACCGTTATTAGCCACAAAGAAAGGATAATATGATTCAGTTTGAGACCATTTTAAGGTAAAGACTTGATTTGATTTGAAGGGTTGAGCTTGGTGCTCTTCATCATTGCTGACAGTAATTATTGTGCTCCTCCCGGCTGTCGCTGCTGGATGAAGAGTTTTATTCTCAGTGGGAAAAACAACCAAATATCTCAGGTGACACTGAGAGAAGTAGAAGAGGATTAAGGATCTGTACTGGAGCTTTCACTCATATTATGTGATCTTCATCAGCAGTGGGAGTTTGCCCAGTTCACATGTTAAGTCCTTGCATGAAAGGTCCTTAATTTGAAAAGCTCCTGAACAAGCTGCTACATCGACCTTGTGGTGAAAGCGTTTGCTCAACAGCTTTTTGAAGGTCAAGAATAATCTTTAGCATTTCAGCTTTTAAGCCAGAAAAAAAAAGCATTCAAAGGAGAAGCCCTACCTGTCCAGAGGCCTGACCCTCAGCTCTCGGGCTCCTGGATAACGACGCCCGGGGCTCCGAACGCACCACGTTCTGGTTGCTGTAGTAGCTCACGCTGCTGTCCTGGTAGCCGCTGTCTGAATACGAGGTCATCTGGGCCGAGTGACCTCCGGAGCCTGAGAGGAAAGAGGGGCGGTGAGGAAGAAACGCTGCATCCTCATTATTGTTTGAGCTAATCAAGCACAGCCACCATCTCATCAGTCAGATGTGGTTTTAATGATTCGCATATTATCTCACTTGTTATGCATTTAAATACATGCGCGTGCATATCCGCATTAAGCCTTTACGCTGTTCCCCGGAACAATCTGCATATAGCTTCAATACCGCTGGCCTACTTTCCCCTGTAGGATGAGGGAGCATGTGACGGGTATTTATACACGATCGGACCGCGGCGACTCTATGGAATATAAATGAGACGGAAGGCAAATGTGTTTTTAACATTTCAAACAGCTTCTCAGAAGCTAAATGTTTACGGATGATATTGTAATTTATTGTAATAAGAGAGTGGTTGAGCCATTTTTGCGGGGGAATCTCGGGGGGTTTGCTTCAGGCTTCCTTTTTAGATGCATGCACAGTTTTGACAGTTTTATGGTAATGTGTAAAAAATCGATTGCTTCCTTTTGTTTAATCTGTTGCAAAAACAGATAAAACAAATAAGACCTCGCAGCTGCAGCGACTGTAGCAGAGCTTCGACTCTTTTGTGGTTTGACTCAACCTTTGAGGAAGCTGGATGGACGTATTCTTCACACTTTAATTGCAAAAACGCCACCACATTCAACTCAATGTAAATCTGAGAAACTGCCAAGAATAACAAGCACATCAGCCTCCTACTGTGGTGTTAATTACAGGTGGGATCTGTGGGATTTCTCCTGCTTGGCATCATAAAAGGAAAAGTGTCTGATTGTGGGTGGCAACCATATATATCGATATAAATATACAAAGAAGAGGTTGCTTTCAGACTGTGTGTACATTTAACAGACCCTCACTGTCATGCAGGGAGGCGCGGTCCGGTTCAGGCATGAAGAGTCCCTCCTCCGTCTCCAGGAGACGTCCAGGACATCCGGACGCCTCCAAGGCTCCGCCCTGCACCTCTCCACCTGCAGGAGCATCGCCGTGACATCAGAAACACAGCCAAGTAACACATTTCCCCACAAAAGGCTGTATGAACACCTTCACCCTCGTAGACAGAATCTCCTTAATCAAATATATTAAACGTATCGATTCTTTGGCACTAGAAAAAACAGCATTTTACAACGGTGCTTTTGTTTTATTGGAAATGTGACAGTGAGGAACGATCCAGGAAACAGAGCAGAGGGATCTGTGACAGAATAGTAAATGGATCCATTTCAAAGCACATATATAACCCTAACCCTGCTTTGTTTTGCTTCACCCGCCAGTGCTGCATTCTGGCATTCCCAGCCCTTTGGCTAAATTGTCTTTCTGGAAACACAAAATGCTTTAGAGCCTAAATGACAAGATCTTATCATATTTTAAACTTTAGGGACCTTTTGTTTGCACTATAAAGTGGTAACACTTAATATTATCCCTTGTGGATTTTTTAAATCTGAAGGGTGCATCTTTCCTTCTTAAAATAGCTTTCAAACATACAATCTAAAAGGTTAAAAGTGAGAAATCGTACCTGCAGACCTCCACGCAAACGACTTCTCAGATGAGCTTCAGCGAGAAGAGAAGAGGAGTGAATGGAGCGAGAGAGAGAGAGAGAGAGACATAAATCAAATCATGAGTCATGGTCGAACACTATTCAATCAATCTGGCGAGAGGAAGAAAGAAGAAATATGTATCTATGGAAGCAAAAACATTTTCCTCACATTCAATCTACTCTGAAAGAAATGAGGCCTCTGTCTGTGTTCTGTGAATTTCAATTTACTTTTCAAATTGATATAAAATGGAAGGCGGTTGACCCCAGCTGGGTCCATTATCACACATGACGCACGTATCTGGGCTAAGAATAAACACTATTATTTTATGGATTGGGACACATTTCCAAAGTTTTAACAATCATGCATGACTCACAGCAACACAAGAGAATTCATGTCTGGGACGACGATAATAAAGTCATATAATAAAGGATGCAAGTAAATACTTAGCAAAGAAATATCACCATGTATTTGCAATATGTTCGCCTTTTTTATGAATAAATTGTCATTCGGTGCACGACATATGTAAAATCTCATGCTCACCTGCTACTGTCTCCCGCCGGCGACTCAGCTCCCAGCATGCACCTCTCCAGCTGGCTCGCCACAATCTGCCGCTCCTCTTCCAGCTCTCGAGTCAGCCGCTCAAACTGAAGCTCCTGCGGGAGGACATTTTTAACACCATTCAACGGCCGTTACAGTTAAATGTAAAAACCAATGTTGCATTTGTTCTGAACGACGGCAGAGAGGCCGTTACAGAAACCTGGTCCGGGACCTTTAGTGGCCTTCACATCATTTCACATGTTATACCGGTTCTATTGGTCGTCTAATGACGCCTGGACATTAAAGCATGAAAGCTTACATTCATTATTCTGTACATTTAAAGGAGGCTAAGAGGAAACAATCCAATAAAAACAAAACAGAAGAAGACAGAAGACATACTGCAAGATCAGAATCAAACTTTTGATGGCAGTTAAAATCAATAGCTTGCTCTCTGATTTTTCTGGAGACTCAAAACTACACATATTCAAAAGCTTTTAAAGCCCTTGAATGAGGATGATTAGCTTTTTATCCATGCAGACTCGTAGGTCTGCTTGCCTCTGTGTTTTATGGTCTCTGTCTTCAGGCTGAACCACCTACTGAACAAGGGATGACTGAGTATGTGAACAGAAGGTTAATATGAGTCAGACGCTTCTTGGCTCAGTACTTAATGATCTAAATGAATACGTGGGCCACACGTACTTTTGTTTCCTACTGAAAAAACAACTTCTACTTTACAAAGCACACATTTCACCGGGAATGACTTGTTTATCCATTTCCAAAATGTGCTTCGGCATAGAAATTATACGATACAATCTCATACTGCATGAGATTTGGCCGTTTTGACAGCCCAAACATCACAACACTAAAATATGCCCTGCTTATTAAAAGCCCTACGAGCTGGGAGCGATCCGGTGCCTTGCTCAAGGGTATGCAAGTCGAGCAGATGTTTGCCGACTGTGGTGAGATAGCTGGTATAGTTTTGGCAGTGCTTCATTTATATTCTGTTGCGTAACAGACGAGGCTTCCCAGCTGCTTCATTAATCTTCTAGGAAACCACAGCTGGTGTCATCATGGAGGTCCGCTGGAGAATTAGCTGTCTGCAAGTAACAACTAAATATATAAATATAAAAACACCTGCTGGAGAGCACACGGCTTCCCAGGGAAACCTTGCTGCAGAAGACAGACAGTTCTGAAATCTCACAATTACCTGACCTCTGACCTCTCCCTGTGTCTGCATGGAAAACAAACCCATGTCACCAAACAAATAAAAGTGTAAACAAATTAAAACACAAAGTGGTTCAACGTCTGCAGGGACATAACAGATGTACCAATACAATAAGCATATTTGAGATGAAATGATCTTATACTACAGAGGTTAAAGTGTATCCATCTACTCATTTTAATAGTACAGTCGGGCAAAAGCCCTTCAAGTCATAATCCGTTACTACAAAAGACTCCACACAGCTTTTCATCTGTTTACGTCTCTTAGTTAAAAGCTCTTTTGTATTTGGGTCAGCTTTGGCCTTTTGATGCACACTCAGGTTGAGTTTCAGAATATCTGCATGCAAAGATGGAAACAGTTTTCTGTGGGTTTGATTCTGTAATCACACACATATATAGACACTGTCTATACATTATTACTTCAGCGCAGACTGCATGAAACTTTAATGATGATTTCTGTGAGGAAAATTCTTGGGCATTTTTGCAGCATGAGTAAGTGTTGATTTTTCCCCAGCAATTATTCCAAAGTTAATTGGAGAGATGTTTGTCCGCTTATGGCTCATACAGCTCTGAGGCGCCGGCTCCAAAATACTAATGTATTGTTAATTTAATTGTGCAACTGTGGGAGAAAAAAAATGCTAATATATGACGTCCAGACTTCCCTGCTCAAAGAAGTAGTTTTGATATATTTCAAGATCATTCGGTCGAAAATGTATTAAAAGCAAGAAAGCCAGTGAAAATCACTTAATAGCTCCTTGATTGTTTAAGAGTGGCACCGTGTTGAAACTTCACACCGTTGTGTAGTTCAAGATTATAAATTTCTCGTTGTCAAGGTGATGAAGAATGAAATAGGACCCGCACATACGAAGATGTGTGAGACATAAATGATGATGTGAATGAAACCAAATGCAACACGGTGTGAAATCAGTTGGATTAAATGGAAGAGAGCCGTTGAAGATGCGACAATGAGATGAGACGTAGGAACCGGGAAGAGGTCACCTCCAGTATGACGTGACAGCGTCAGATGCGGATCGACACGTTCGGTGCTCTAAGGGACACAACAGCGGGCCGTTCAGACGGCGTGGGGCTCAAACATGCGGCACGCTGTCACAGCCGCTGACATCTCCTTCAGGGCAGCAGAGACGGGACGGGAAGCACACAGCCCTCCTTGTTTCAGCCTCGAGGGACAGCGGAGCCGTGGTCTCGGCCCTGCCAGGTCGATGCAAAGCCACGCCAGGCGACGGCTCGTACCATCTCGGGGGCTGCAGGAACCATTCACCCTCATTGTGCGTCGTCACAAAGTGTTTTTTTCCTCTCTCTACTCTTATCCAGTGACACCAACCACAGACCCTTATTTCTTCTTGCCGTGTCTAATCATAGCCCGGCGGATTGCTTATCCAGGCTGCATCTGTGATATCCGTGAAATGTTTCGGCCTAGTTCTGCCGCGGCGACACATTGCTGCTCTCGCTATAAATCGCCATCTTACAGGGTGAACTCACACTTAAAGACATTCTCGGGCCCCATTTTTCTGCACAGGGAAGCGTTTCTTTAATGAATATCTCGATGACGCAACGAGACACGTCTGACACAGCAGGAAATTTTACAGCCAACATTAATTGTGCACCATTTTGCTGGATAGTTCAACAATCAGAGTGCAGAGTGAAATCATCAGGGAAAGCAGAATACCAGTTACTACACCCACAATAGCCTCATAGACCAGAATGTCATGCATGCTGCTCTCTTCGCCTACACATGTAACCCGCGGATGCATTAATGCACTTAACGCGTCTGTATATACGCCCACTTCTGATGGAAAGCAACAAGTAGTGCGAGCTCTCTGAGGGCTGTCAAAAGGCATTCTGGGACATGGTGGAAGTCGCTAAGTAGATGAGGCAGGTGGAGACAAATTGGGTTCGCTAGCAGAGTAAATAACTCCTGGAAAAGAGCATTGTGGATTGATGCGATCTGAAAATCTCCCAGGGTGGATTCTCCTCTTTGATTTCCACAAGAGAAATCAGCTTTCAGTTCCACCGCAGTGACTTTGCTGCAGACCGCCAGCGTGCCACGCAACCTTGAGCGGCCCCGTGATCTTGAGTATACGAGGCAGGCCCCAAACACCAGACCAATCGCTGACGCTCTCTTTCCACAGATATGACAGACAGCATGCATCCAGACGCAGGCAGATGTCAAACAACAACCGTTTTGTGTGGCGGGCGGTGATGTAACTGGATTGACAGAGCCGGTTTAACCCTCCCAATCAGACCGTGACCCTCCAGCTCATGCGAGGCGAACCTTTTTGCAGGGAAGGCTGCATCAATCATCCACATCGCCATTCGGTGAATTTACTTGGCATGCTTCTGGCCCTAATCGCTGAACGTGTGGAGAGCGCTGACGAGGCCTGGTTGTTGTTGTTTTCTTGTTTTCCCTCTCCCTCTCTCCCTCTCTCTATCCAGGGAGGGATTTTGCTGTGTGTGCATGTTCTTTTTCGACTGCACCATGTGTTACATCCATCGAGCGGGACCCTGCTTTTACACCTGGTAGCTGCACAACAGCAGTCCGATGCTGTCGGCCGCAGGAGCCAAACCAGTCCTTGGGTGAATATCTGGTAACATTTTTGGCAGACGGTTCCTCAATATTTTTGGAAATAATGTAAGATTAACTTGCTTTGTTTTCCCTAACAGGATTTTAAATAAACAGACCAACGAGGGGGATATTATGTGGATATTATGTTATTGTTGGGGCCAAGAATTGTTCATTTTAACTTGTTGTCAAGTTCTAAATATATGAAATATCTAATAACAGATAAATAGATATCTAGAATATTTAGAGTTGTAATATTTGTTAATTGAAATACTTTTTTCTAAGCATGTGTTTGTTCATGCTTAAAGGGATAAAACAGGCTTTTCTGTCAAGTTGAAGCTACATCAGGCAGCTGGTTAGCCTAGCTTAGCACAAAGACTGGAAACAGGGGGAAACAGCTAGCCTGGCTCTGTCCAAAGACAACAACATCAGCCTCCGAGCCCGTCAAACCCACGCAAGTATGCCGATATATGTCAATGCAAACGAGCCCAGACTCTGATAACACATGAGCGTGGTAAAACTTCATATTGTGACATCTCTGCAAACTGCTCAGATTTAATATCAGGGACATGTTTTGTATTTCACAGAACGATGCAAATAGAAGCAACAAACGTCTCATCTTTCATTTGGGAAGCATCTTTGCTGCAAGCTGTTGTCTCAACATCTAATCTGTCTCACAGTATTTTGCACAAGATGTGACGAAATTAAACTGTGTAGGTTTTAAAGTCGCCACGTCCTCCAGCTCTGGCAATTCTCAGCTCACGTCTATCACTATCAGACTTTTAATGGGCTAAATGAGAGCAAAGTGGCAGAGCGTCGGGGGCCCCCGAACACAATGGAAGGGGAGACCTGATGTGCTCCATTTAGCATGTCTAATTTGACATTTCTGTGGAGGATCTGCAGGCGGTAGATTTGACGCTCGAGCAGCGGCGGCGCTCGCATTTCAACACTCGGAAAGGTAAAGCAACTTGATTATGTTTTCTGTTCGCAGCGTGTTCAACAGTCTGAGACAAGCTACATGATTAAATGTTTTCTCTCTGGCAAAGTTTAGAAATGAAATCCTGACGAACATTGTGAAGGTGTTGGTTAGCTGCTCCGTTTCTTGTTATCAAGATTCAGATCAAAGAAATCAAGAAATCAGGGCCTTTTATATGGACTTGATGTTTCTCAATTAAGCTTATCTATGAATTACAGCAACTTGGAATGTTGCTATCGGCACATGCATAACACAACACATGCATTTCCTTCACTAAAATCAATGCATCATGCAGGGAAACGATGCAGCGCTCATGGATTCTCATGAGTCCATGCTTTACCATCTTTTGAGGTGTTAATTATGATCAAGAGGTGACCAAACAGCTCCTCCGGTGCTCAAAAACCCAAAGTAACATCAAGGAAGCCAACCAGACTTAACTCCACTTCAGTTGAGACTTGGAGAGCAATGAGAGGCCAACATTTTGAGTCTGATTGCTCCAAAGAGATTGCAGATTAAAAGTAAGAGCAGATTCTCTTTTCTTGGACATCATAAGCCTTTAAATAGCAGTGTGTGCCTGATTCAGAGCGACCGGCCCAGAGTTGAGAACATGGCCAGTGTCCAGGCGTAATTAAGAGCAGGAGAGCAGACAGACTCTGGTGTTGACGCGATGGAAAGCAGCATAAAAATAACAGCGGGGAAGGGAGACAGACGGCGAGGCTGCGCTGAAACTGCAGCAGCTGCAACGGTCTCTGTTGTGATTTTATACACATTAATATGGAACACGGACCCGATGTTTGTACGTGTGTCAAAAAAGTAAGCGGGAGGGAAAAACAGATCTCCGACTGTCACTTGGTATCAACATTCAGCGCTGAAAATATGTCAGTGAGACATTATTTAAATTTTTACATAATTGAACCAGAGATAACTGTCAAAAGTCTCACATTGCCTGAGCCGTGATAGCGAGGACGAAATCACAACAACAACAAGAAAAAGGGAAACTATCTTCAGTTCAGTGAGAAGCAGAAGAAAAACTAACTGAATAGATGTGTAAAGGAAAAACGGGAACAAAACACACTTCCGTGTCATCGCTGTCAGTTCACATAAAGACCTTTTTCTCACAGGATGATGATTACCTGCAATTTATAATAACTGCAGACGTTGTCTTTGCTCCTAATTTTGTGAAAAACTGCCATCTTAAAAATAAAAATGTCACAGTGAATTAAAGCAAACTGTCACAATGATGTTTTTTTTTTTATATATCGTCTTAAAGGTTCCAATCCTTTTTAGTAAAGAATGATGGAAGTCCTCGGAAATTGTTATTGGAAGTTTCAATTGAATTTGGGGTGAAAATTTAGGAGGCTTAGCATTGCATGGAGACCCATTATATTGCAGTCTCATCTGGAGATAATCCTCTGGATTTGAGTGAATCAGAGACTTCATTTATCCTGTGAGCAGGGGGCGGAGCCAGAGGGGTGGTGCCCACCCTCCCTCCAGAGTCAGAAGGTGACACTATCATGGATGGATTACTGAACAGGCTTACTGGGTTCAAGTCCAGGGTCCCTGCACCCG
Organism: Eutrigla gurnardus; assembly: GCF_963514095.1. Lineage (NCBI taxonomy): Eukaryota > Metazoa > Chordata > Actinopteri > Perciformes > Triglidae > Eutrigla > Eutrigla gurnardus. The sequence continues at coordinate 884,027 of NC_139935.1, forward strand.
AGCCTCCGTGTGAAGAGACTGTTAACATGTCTTATTGGAAAATCAATCAAATAGCCACAAAGAGATGCCAAACGACATAAAGAGACAGAAAACAACCACAACGAGATGCAAAACCACCATAAGGAGACACAAAATGACCATAAAGAGATGCCAAACGACCATAAAGAGACAGAAAACAACCATGAGATGCAAAATGACCATAAAGAGACACAAAATGACCATAAAAGAGACACAAAATGACCATAAAAGAGACACAAAATGACCATAAAAGAGATGCAAAAGGACTATAAAGATATATCAAAGGACTATAAAGAGATGTCTAACAGCCATAAAGAGACACAAAACAACCACAACGAGATGCAAAATAACCATAAGGAGAACCAAAATTACCATAAAGGGATGCAAAACAACCATGAAGGGATGTAAAACGACCAGAAACACGCACAACAACCACAAAGAGACACAAAACAACCCCGTTTTGTGTCTCTTCCTGGGTCGTGTGGGGCCTTTTAAAGGGGCCACATTCTCATAATCTGTCCATCACTGTAGATTATTTGGAATACAAACATCAGCTACGTATTATTACTATTTAAAGTTGTTAATTTGGCATTAATTTATGACACTGACTAAATATTGTAGCGATTCATTGTTTCCTCACACATTTTCATTCAATCAAACAAGTTTCTGTGTGCAATAAGGTCAACCAGACAATGTTATTCCAATGCAAAGAGAGATGATGAGCTCCAGACAAACAAGTAGGAAGGTTGTCGGCCACCAACGAGATGAAAGGTGAACAGTTTGGAACAGGAGGGTGTGACTGCAGCATCTCTGCCACCTACCTGCTCTTTGACAGAAGCCAGGAGGTTGGTGGTGGTGGTGGTGCTGCTGGCGTTCGGTGGGAGGCCACGACCGCTCGGCCCCCTCTCTGACTGCCATGGGCCCTTCCCTCTCTGCGTCCCCCTCCTCCATATCTCCTCCACCTCCCCGCTACAGTCCGACGCCGCCGGCTGGCTGCTGAGGCGCCCTCCTCTCTGACCCTGCAGAAGGACTACAAGCCGGTTAGCATGTGGAGGATGCAAGTCGTGCCCCGGGGGCCTCCGAGTGTGTCACAGTGTGGGTTTACAGGGATCATTGCCAATTTACCTATTTTAAAATAATGCTGCAGGGACCTTATGCTATCACTCATATTTCCTGTAATACCCCAAATGGCACTAACACGGTCTGGCTGTTGCATTTATGCACCAATAGGAGCAATTCCCTTTGTGATTAATATAGAAAACAATCATATGCTTTCCCTGTTATTGTATATTTCCCCCACAGCGGACTAGTTTTACCTTAAATGGTTATGCATTGCATGTGCAGGTGTGGAAGCCTTTCACAGCATGTCACGTTCATGCCCCCCCCCCCCCCCCCCCCCCCCCAACACACACACGCACACACACACACACACACACACACACACACACACACACTAGAGCCGAGGCTATGCGCGCGTCTCTCCATCTAACGTGCACATCAATCACTCAACCAGCATCCGGCAGCCAAGGACGAGGTCACCGCGACCCACCGGACCAGGGGCCGGGGCTGCACTAAAATCGAGACCCCCCTGCCCCACACCCCGGTTCACACAAGCCGAGCCGCGCGCCCGGAGAGCGGCCACGGCTGTCAGCGCGACTCACCGGCCAGATGTTGCTGTTAGAAGCAGGCCACAGCTGGCTGGATCCGTCCTGTTACGCATCCATCCTCCTCCTGCAGGCGGCCGTGACAGCAACTACATTTCCCACGCGCCGACACGACAAACAAACAAAACAAACGGCGAACAGTCCCGTGCGCGTCCACGCGCCCGTCGTGCAACTGCTGTCTTTTTCCCTTCTTCGTATCCAGTTAAGGATTCAACGCGCCCGACTAACCCTGACGTCCAGCCTACCCGCCCACCAACCCGCCCAGCAACTATTACCGATCAGCGGCGTGACGTCACCATGCGGCTACGGATAGGTTTCCGATACGAGAATCGATCAACTGACGATGCGCCGGTGCACGCGTCGCCGTCGGGGCTGCAGGGAGTCGCGCTGTCAAGTGAGATGCAGCTGCTGGAGGAAGGCTGCAGCCTGCAGCACCTGCGCGTGCATGTTGTCTCCGCTGCACGTGCACGCGCACACACACACACATAGCCGGAGGCATGACTGGTCCTTATGGGACTGCCAAAGGATAATTAAATAGTTAAAGTGTGTCATGAATTATGCATATTCATGTATGGAAGCACATTTTCTTTTTTTAAAGTTACAAACTAACAGATTTAGCATCCTTCCTTTTTATGTGTTGAATTTACGTCTTATTTTTTAAGCCTGTAAAGCCCGTTGAGCTGCATTTTGTCTATAAAAGGTGTTAAGTTATTTAAATAAAAGTTAATGATTAACCTTGATGAGTCAAACATGTATGTACGATATCACTTTGACCCAAATTCACAACTATGAGCTCCGAATTACAAATTAGCTCTGAATTTTAATCTATAGTTTATTTTTGCAGTGTGAGCGCACAATTCAAACTAATTGCACCAAATTTGCAAAACAAATAAACCCATGACAACAAATAGGCTACATAACACAATACAACAGTGTGTGATGATAAATAGAATAAGTCAGATAATTCAAAATGATTAGTCAAATTTACACAGCCAATAATTTCACTAAATCACGTTAGTTTCAACATTCATTTATTCAGTTTTGTCTGTATTTAGTGTCTTGGAGGCCGTGAGCACATTTGTTTTGAAACATTAGATTGAAAAATAGTAAAAAAAAAAAAAAAAAATCAGGAGAGCAAAAATAAACAATAGATTAAAATTCAGAGCTAATTTGTAATTCGGAGCTCATAGTTGTGAATTTGGGTCAAAGTGATATCGTACATACATGTTTGACTCATCAAAAAACATGCAGGTTTAATCATTAATTTTTATTTAAATAACTTAACACCTTTTATAGACAAAATGCTGCTCAACGGGCTTTACAGACTTAAAAAATAAGACGTAAATTCAACACATAAAAAGGAACGATGCTAAATCTGTTAGTTTGTAACTTTAAAAAAAGAAAATGTGCTTCCATACATGAATATGCATAATTCATGACAAAAAAAAAACAAGAATTATTATGCCTCCCCAAACTAATCTAAATTAATGTTTTGTGAGGTCACAGCGACATTTGACCTCCAAAATTTGATCAGTTCATTCTCAAAGTCATGGTGGAACTTTGTGCAAAATATGAAAAATGTCCAACCTGGTGAGAATAATTCCTGAATTGTTAGATTTGGTTGAAGAAGAATAAAAATAAAAACAGTACACGAGTACATGCACATGCCCATTTATTGGAATGATAACCCAGTCTGAGTGCAGTCATCAAGAAAAGCGAGGTCTTACATTGAGTAGTGTCGGGTGGATTTCTCCTCAAAACAAAACACTTGAGGGATCTTCTGTTTAAAAGCTGCCTTCTTAAGTCTCTTCAGGTACATTTGCATTTGATAGCAGATAAAACATTTAATGAAAAAGCAAAACGGCAAAAGTGACGAGACTTTGGGGGGAACTTTCCAACGTTAAGCCAAACAGTTCCTGATATTTGTTTTTAAACTGATATGCCATCAACTCAAACTGGGAAAAGAGGAAGCAACTTGACTGAAACACTATTTTATAACTAAATACTGTACCTGAACATGTGTTCATAAAAATAAACCTATTCTTCTAAGCAAACAATATCAGAATGACATCCTCCTACTGCAACATAAAAACCCAGTGCATCTAGTTTCAAACACTTTTTAATACCACAGAGATGAATGATGCATCGCTGCTTAAATATATTATGTTGGGAAACAAGTGACAAAACCCGAAAACGGACAGTTGTGTTCTTTTCAAACAACAGCCTGCTTTTAAAGACGAGTCATTTTAAAGACGCAGGTGATGAATGAGTTGGGATTTACGAGGACGAACTCAAGAAGAGCTCTAATCTGGCTGTTAACACCCAAATAAATCATTCCCATCCTTTTCATTTTCAAGAGTTTTTCACGCCTGACAAATATCCCTGTAGGATTATGGTTTCACTGTCGCCGCCGGGTTCACGGCTGCAAAATTATAACTGTGAAATGACTTGAGGCTGAAATCCAATACTTTTTTAACTAACTAAGGAAGGAGAGGTGGAGTAACATCCATCATCTGATGTGGTTTAAAATGACCTTCCTTCTCCGTCCAATGAACCTCCACCGACTCCTTCAGCTCCCGTTTCTTATAACAAAGACTCCTTCATGTAACATTAAGATGTAAGGCAAAACAATAATAATAATTAAACAAACACTTTTCAGTAAAAACAAAACGGGCATGAAAATGCTTCAAAAGCCACATTACTGTATCGAGTACAACATCTGAACACTTAACTTACTCATATTTAGTACCTGTTCATACTGTATTAATGATCAAAGTATGACGGAAACCAGCAGAGAAAAGGTGACGTAAAAATCTCCCATCACACATCGATGAGAATCTATTTAAGGAATGCAACCTAGAAGCAGAAAATAGGAGGAGGTAACCTCTTAGTAATTAAGCTCAATTAGTGTTTGTGCTAAAATTCATATTTGCCTATAAGACAAGACCGGCTAGCAATTCCGACAAATAAAATAAACGTATAAAATAATAATGTAGGTTATGTTAAAAGAATGAATAAAGCAGATGTCAGGGGGGGGGGGGGGGGACCACCTGGCCAGCAGCAAATGCTTTCCAATCATTTTGCAAGGCTGAAGTTTTTAAAATGCAAAAGGTTTTGTTGTGACTTGGCTGTGCACGAACACTACGTTCTCCTACGGAGGTCTACAAAGTGAAAACAAATAAAAAACACTGCATGAGCAGGGAAAACTGCTTGGTTGGCATATTCAGAACTCACTCTTCAACAACTCGTCTGTCTTAATCTTCACAGGGAATTACTCCACATTCCACTTTCAGCGGAACCTAAACCCCCCCCCCCCCAAACCTAAATTTCCCAGAATTCCTATCGGTTGTTGCACGAAATTTGGGTTTGGATGAGAATGCAATAACATTAACACCGACTCAATTTAGTTTTTATCATTAAGTGACCTATTTGGACCAGCATCAGACATTTGGCATCGTTATTGATGTACTGATGAGCTTCCTAATAAATGGTGATGCATGCATTGATTTTGAGGCACCTGGTCGTGTTCAAACTCGTCTGGAGACTCGTAAACATCCCTTGAGCTCATTTAGTTTTTTTAAGGAGGCATTTTTCTTCTGAATGGACTTTTTATTCTGCACTAAAATGCAGCTTAGAAACATAACGGCTTAAACGTATGCATGTTTCTTGATTTTAGGGACTTGGGGGGGGTAGTAGTGTAGGGCAACCTTTTGCAGAGCAGCAACCTAAATAAGTTACTTTTAAACCAAACAAACCATGGCCATCGGAACACACTTTGGCATGTGGTGGTGGCTGTCTCAACGAATGACCGTTTCCACACCCTCAGCTGAAAACACGCAAACCTCCAACATCACTTCAGAGAGCAGGAGCCCTCCATCCAAAACAATATTTCACGTCACTGGAACCACATATTATTAGCACAAACACTTTATACGTCCACTAACTCGATCTTCATACAACCAGGGAGGGAAACTAAAACCGGCCACCAGTCAAAAACAGGTGAATTTGAGCTTCAGCTCCACTTTGGGGCTCAATTGGCCTCCGTGGAGCCAAAGTTAGTTAGTTTCCTGCCCTGTGCACAAACTCGTCTTTCAAATCGAGAAACGACAATACAGAAAAAAATAATACCGTGAGTACCGACATGTCTACTCAACAAAATCCATGTGAATTCTTTTTACAATTTGAAGCAAATAAATAGAGGACAGTACCTTTGCATAAACATGAGTACAAAACCTAACAGTCAGTGGATGTACAATAAATGCGAGTGAATCCGAGAGGGGTGGAGCGGTGTGTTCGTGGGAACCATGAACCAGTGTTAGGAAGACCCCCCCCCCCACCTCTCCCTTGTGAACCCGTGTGCACTACTCCAGCTCGTCCACATCCTCCGTCATGACGGTGCTGGTCGGTTCTGAGGTCACACCTGGAAAACAAAGCAAACATCAACATCCCAACGCCTGCAAACTGTCCCTCCACCTAAAACACTTTGTGTTTAACTTCATGCAAGCAAAAAAAAGAAATCCTACTTGAGGTGTCGTCATCATTAGGACACTTCTTCTTGTCCTCAACATAACCATGACTCAGGAGCTTGGACATGCTGACTGGGAGAGCCTTCTTCTCATAAGCCCTGAAGACGAACATGAGACGTCGTCATGGCGAGCAATTAAACAAATTTAAACCCGTTTATGGTTCATGAAAATTTGTCTCCCCAGCGTATCGATCAATACTCACGTTCTCTTGAATTTGTTGGTCACGTACAGACCATCCATCTCATCGGCAACTCCATCAGGAGACATCTGCGGGACGGAAGTGTTACCCACATTTATGTAGCACACAAGACGAATGTTGCAGCCACTTTATTACACAAACTAATGTGGGTCATTCTGGCTCTTTGCGCTGCAGAATTACACCACAGCGAGTGATTAGTGGCTAAAACACAATGGTCATGAAGCAGAGGATGAAGTGATGGAGGTTTAGAGATGCAATTTGTCATGCAATGGGAAATGATTGAAAAAACCGCCATGAACAGAAAACTGGCTCCATCCCAACACCAAATAATATGTTATACTCACTAATTTCACTTCAAACATGTTTCATTCTCCAAGTTTAAATATTAAAATTCTACTAAAACACATCTGTTAGATTTTTATTTGGCCATTTTCTTCAATATGATATAATTAAGGTGAGGATTTTATTTATTTGTATTTAGTCTTGTCCACAACATAGTCTTGAAAACTTTTCAGTTACGTTGATACAAAAATAGGAACATTGTATGAAATGTACTTGTGACCAATTAGTGTTTTATCAGGTTCTTTTGATACATCGCTCTACACTTACCACACAGCCAAAGCACCGGCAGAAAATAAAAAACCCAAATTAATTTGAACGAAACTGCGAATGCGGCAATGGAGCAAAACCAGGTGACAAACAAAAAAGGGAAAGGTGGTGGTAAAAATGTAAAATAAATAAAAAAAAGGGATGAAAGACGGTATAAATATTGGGGTGACTAGTTTGGTCCATTCACCTTCTCTTTATCAGGGGAAAATCTATCATCCCTTTCCCAGGACGAACTGTTATCAGTGCCAAACGGTGCAGCCAGAGGCTGCCTGCCCAGCTTCATCTCGCTGTCGGGAGACGTTGCTTTGCTTCCGCTGTAAGCACAAAACCACGGTGACACACGATGTGAAATTACTGCGGGCCACTTATCACATTCTGGGAAATGTTTGGCTGTGGCCCGAAATGCTTGGCCAGCGGAGGATCGAGGAGCAGCGTTTTATCTTTTAAAAAATCCAGTCGGCTGATAAAATACTTAGATCGGTTCAGATTCTCCGTTTCATATTTGTTTAACACATTTTTGTTAAGGCTCCAGGTTGATAAGTGTTGTGACTGTGTGCATTAAAAGTCGATTAGGGTTTTTGAAACGCACACAACCATCATCTCCACCCTGTTAGACTGGTTATTTGTGTTTGCTCTTACCCCTTTGACTCATCGTTTGCAAACCAGTTGGGTGGATTGTAGGACGTCTTGGGTTGGCCATCAGCATTATCATCATCATGACTCAACAGCCCTGCAGGGGGGGGGGCACAACGTTCAAAATGAAACGCTGCACTGTATCTCACCTTCGAAAGCACAATTTGATAAACTGCATTCTAAACAGCTCATGGCCTTTATCACTCTACTACAAAATAAGTGTTTTTTTGGCACAGCGGCGACAAGAAAAACAAATCCTTATCCATCTGGAAAATTCACGTGAAGGCATTTCAGGAGACTTAGTGTGCGCAAAAAACAAAATACTCTGTAGCAGCTTCTTTTTTTCTTTTTTCAGAAAATTAACATAAAATGAATCCCACAAGACTTTCCCTCCCCCAGCTCACACACAACAATGGGCAGTTAGTGGCAGAAGAATAAATTAACTGAGACACATTGATTACTTTATGAGCTATTGTGCCAAACAGAGACCAAAATAAATAAAGTCTTAAACAGTGATGTTTTGTTTCCCCAAAATGCATAAAACAGTATTTTTGGAATAAGGTGTCCCTCATTTTCACGTTGTGGACCTGTAGGCCACTTGCTCAGGATTTGCATTTCAAAAGAGTTAAACAAAAGCGACAACATCAAACAAGCAATTATTTCGGAAAATGTGATGACTTCCACCATTTTAATTTAGACAGTTAAGATCAACTCTTTGCTCTGAGGGCAGGAGTGTGTTTGTCAGATTTACTCGCTTATTTTTGTTGCAGCGAGACATTACATAATATTGAGAGCAGAGCTGCTGCCAAAATTTAAGAAACTGCAATATGTCATCCACTGAGAGCAACACTTTCACACACGAGCACCTCTTTAGGAAACTACATGAGGATCACAACACATTTTAAACTCAAAAGACACCTTTACCTTTGTGTCCACCTCCTTTAGCGAGCTTGACATATTCAGAGTCCGACTCAAAGATCCCAACTCGTCTCCCGCTGATCCTCTCCACTGGAGAGGTATCATCAATGGTCTGGGACAGACCGGGGATCTGGGAGGTGGGTCCAGTCACGCCACTGGTCACAACCCCGGTCTTTATACCTGTAATCACCTGAGAATTAGCCCACATGTGCTTTCTTTGCTCCTCCTGTAAGCAAATTAATGCACGCTTGCAAAAAGAAAAAAGAACACACTGCTATGATGCACGCTGCATGTTCGGGGAGCAAAGCTGGACATTTTGGAATTGGTGAATATGTTAAGCTTTGAGTATTAAATTCATTACAGGTGATTGAAGCCATAAAACACGATGAAATTAAGCAGATTTGATTGAGTCTTACCACCGGGCTTGGTCCTTCGATGGTTTGGCACAGCAGCACTCATTTCAGCTGAAGACATTTCACAATCTGACGACCAAAGGGAATACATTAAAGTCTCACATTTAAGACTCACATTTAGGCCTGCACCCACTTACATAGCAAACAGATACAAGACTGAAGGCCTAAATCAGTAGCTGTAATCTGAACGCCTCCAAAACTCAAAGCATCACTTGTTGCACACACAAAAATCTCCTATTAATATAGATGTCTTGCACATTTTGTTCCCGCACACATCTTCCACCACAATGGAGAGAGCAGGTCAGTGGTCTAAAACCATGGAGGAGCAACTGACATTTTTTGCAGAAAATGATTTATTACTTTGTAAAATGTATGCCGAATTTACCAAAAGACAGAATTTTAATAAGACGACAAGTGATGTTTAACTAGGACACCGTTATCTAACAGCAAATCTTAAATAATCGATTATTTACTCAAGGAGTTCGGCCTTCTGTTTCCCCATATGCAAGACGGAGCGGCCCGTCTGCGCCTGTTTCCCCCCCATCGACATCAGCAGCATCGTTGACACAATAACAGGGAAATTCCTATTTGTGTATGCGAAATCAGATTTATTAGCTAATAATTACAGCAATTAAACGAGGCATTTACTAATAAAAAATACATTTGATTAAAAAAAGTGAGTTTTTTTTATAATGGGCGTAAAATTGAAGTTTGACCATAAACACTAATATATAGTCTACGCCATGAATCACACAATATTGATAGACATATTACGAGCATGTTTTTCTAGCTGTATACCGGTAGTTTTAACGTAGCCGTTTAGCTAACAAAGCCTTGCTAAAATAGTTAGCCGCCTAGCTAGTTGCCGCAGTGGCTTTTCCACCGTTAACGTGACTTTGCGCCGCAGCGACGCTAGTTTTTTATTTTAGCAGGCAACGACGCTACACGCAGAAAATAAGAACACATAACTTACATCGTATGTTATATTTTCTTTTCGTCTTGTAGTAATTAAATGCCGCTAGCTCCCTGTTATTCTGCAGACTACCGGGACCGCACCGCAGCACTCACTTCCTGTGGCACCTGCTGTCGACTTCCGGTATGCTAAACAAAGATCGTGTATTGTCCGACAGCGCCTGACGTCATCCTCTAGGCGTTTCTGTCACCCGCACGGTGGATGAATCATAGCAAACCGGGACTTGAACTGCGACGGAGTGAGCGCTCTTCCATGTCGTTGTATCTATTGTAACTACAGTAAGAGACGATCTTTGCACAGTTTTCAGTCTCATATTCAGTTTTAACCTTTTCATAATGCATGATAGTTTTAATAATAATTATAATATTATTGTTTCCATGACAACGGCCAATACACATTCATTATATCCACTCTTTATTATACTTGACAGTTATATTGAGCATAATTTGAATAATTAGAATACACAGTATTAGTATTGTTATATTAGCTCTTTTACCTCTGTAACATACCCTTTATGTACTCTCATATAGCATAAAATGGTTATTTTGATGCCACAAACTTTCTAAATAAAATGTCTTTAGGCTATAGGATTCTTTTTTTTCATTCATTTTGGAAGGTTTCAACTCATTTAGCCTTCTTTAAACACATAAAACACATAACTCATTTTAAACACAGTATCACACATTATGCATTAAGACATCTTAGCAGCGAGAACAGGTTAATGCGTGAGAAACCAATTAATGATAGGTTAGGATAATACTGCCAATGCTCTCTGATTGGCAGCCAACTTGAACTAACTCTTCTTCCGGTCTCGGTAGATCACTCAGAGGTCTTTGACGCAGTCGGGGCAGAGGACGTCATCTTTGCACGTCAGGAAACCTCGACCCACCAGAGACACGCAGCACTTCCTGCAGTTGAAGCAGTCATTGTGCCACTGCCGCTGCTCAAATGAGATGTACTTGCTACCTCCGAGACCTGAGGGGGAGCATAAATAAATAAATTAACAGTCTTGTGATTTCTGTAATGTAATAATCCTAATTGGTGGTGATTGAATGCACAGAAGGAAGCATATGATCTGGGAAAGCTTCAGCTCCTGTTAAAGTGTCAATGTGTTGTTCACATTGGAATTCTACATGACATATTTGAGCTTGTTTTATACAGTATGTGGGGACTAATTAAGGATTTCGACACACCAAATCCAATTTATCCCATGACTAAGTTTGCAGCATTAGACAGTGAAACAGTTCTTCTCCTTAGAATCTAAAATTCCAGCATTAGTCCAGTCTTGCTCCTTTAAGAGCTTAACCGACATTGAGGACAAAACTCCAGGTTATCTCAGTTTCTGAAGCTTTGATCATGTCTATTATATCCTTAAAATCTGTCTCTTGCAAGTCCCTTTACTCTATTGAAGTGCAATTCTCCAATTACAGAAATTGCAGGATACAGGCTGGACAAGTGAAAGACTGTTATTTCACTGGCAGCTAAATTTAGTGACGAGGCAGAACGCCTCTCTTCATTTTGATGTCGGCGTTGCCTGTTATCGACCAAAGGCTGGCCTGACACAAGTGCAGATCAAGCTTTACCGTTGATCGGGGTGGTGCAGGAAGAACATTTCTTGGCAAACAGGTTGCAGAAACAGTCGAGGCAGTAGGCAAAGTCGTCCCGGGAGGTGAACCGCTGGCCGGCCAGCTGCTGCTTGCAGCCGATGCAGACGAAGCACTCCTTGTGCCAGGGCTGGTCCCGGTAGTTCACTCCCCCAGTAGTGATGGGCTGAAAGACAGTCTAATATGTGAATATGTTTTGGACGTCCAGGCCCAAACCTTCAATCATACTGGAACTTTAAATTCAAAGCTACCCTGGGGACTTCTAAGTTGGCTTGGATATTGATCTTGATATTATCTCCGGGATGATAAATTGCTCATCAGAGACCTCTCTGCAACCTCAAGAGCATTAGGCAACAATAAAAAAAACTACTCTAGATGTGTCGTGTGTCACCTTCTTGCACTGGACACACTGCGGGGCAAACTGCTTCTCGTAGCAGGGCAGGCAGTAGTTGTTGCTGTCCTTCTGGATGAAGCTCCTGGTGCCGATGAGCTGCTGACACCGGTTGCAAGTGAAACAATTCTCGTGCCAACTGTTGCCCTTATGCTCCATCTTTTTGGAGCCTGGTGGGTGGAGAGAGAGAGAGAGAGACAGAGAGAGACAGAGAGAGAGAGAAGGAGAAGGAAGAGAGCTCAACAAGTATACACATTCAGTAGGTCACACTACTCATATCTGGATCAGCCTCAACCAATTACAGCTAATTACAATTAACTGATATCTTGTGAGCTCTATAAACCTGTTGACCCTCAGAATTACCGTGGGTAGTAAGAGTAAAAAGCTAAACATATGACATGTACAGTATGACAAACCTTAGATTTTTATAACTGTGCTCATGTTTTGATGCTTTAGATCACCACCGAGGTTTGCAACCTGATTCAATGAATGAAAATTATGAAAATTAGAAAGGCCTCCCCACCCGGCATGATGGTCTTCAGGCACGCATGGCACTTGGAAGAGTACTCATTGCTGTAGCACTCGATGCACATTGGTACGTCGTCCTTGGTGGGGAAAGGCCGATCCACCAGAGAACGGCTGCACTTGCTGCAGATGAAGCATTCGCTGTGCCAGTGGCGGTCCTTGTATGCCAGATCCTGCAGAGTCGACAAAAAGGAGAGAGCGCTTGTTTTAGCTAGAAGACTCTTATTTATCTGCATTCAGTTTGGACGCTGGAAGCATTTCAACAACCTTTAAAACCAAACTTTTCCTGTAAAACCTTCCCCTTAAACACAAAGAAGTGAGATCTCAACATATATGAAAGGCTGAATTTGACCTTGCTGGTGCAGCCAATGAGCTTCTGGCACTCTTCACAGTTGCTGCAGAAAAGCTCCTCATAGCACTTTATACAGTACGGGTTGTCGTCCTTCAGGATGTACTTCTGTCCATACAGGGATGTCGTGCACTCCGTACAGTCATAGCGCTCAGCCATCGTGACCGAGATCTCTTTGAGGCTTCTGTCGGAAGAGAAAATATGAAGAAAAACAAAAGTCTGAAAGATGACTGAACTTTGACACTTGTATTTGAACACTACACATAGTCCATTTCAACATCAACCAGACACGGATAAACCTAATTGAGTTATATGTACATCAAATTAGCCAAAGGAATGTCCCAAACATCCCCTGGATGGGCACGCACTGCAGAATAAATGCCTTACACTCTATTAATGGACATAATGTGACTTTTAAAATGTATTTTATTTGCTATAAAAGAGTCTGAAGTCTAACAAGAAGATGTAATCAGTTTGAATTTGTAATGAGACTGGAGATAATGAGGTGGATAGTTTACCTTCATTTTTTAATCTTAACGGACTCACAAGTTCCTGCCATTCCTGGCAAACATTCCTGGCAAATATACAATTTTATTAAGGAACGGGGTTCAGCATTTCTCATCCACTTCACCTTCAGTGAGCAGCTTCAAAAAGGCCTCCATGGAACCTTAGTATATGGTATATGTGGATTTGATTTTGTTAAAACCCTCTAAAACCCTTTACTCTTTATGCCCCTGGCTAAATCCCTCTTTATTACCTCCCTAATATGCCTCTGTGAAGCCCTCATAGTCGCATCTAAATCCACTAACATCCTCTAATGTGACTAATACGTTGCCTTCCTATCATACATTAACTTTATACCTATTTCCTATGCATACCGACTGACTTCCCTGAAACAACATGATGTCACTCAGTAGTTAAGCTGACATCGTAATACCTGACAAAAACTTGCAACTCAAATAATCCTCTGACCCTCCTCAGAAACCGGATTATATTAATCTAATGATGTGGAATTTAGAGACACAACTGCTTTTTTTAAGAGCACAATCGTCAAACTACAAACTATTACTGAAGGCTAAATCAGGCAGTCATTTCACACACACAAGAAGATCTGAAGGAACAAAAATCACACCAAAATGACTTTAAAAATGACAGAAATACAGACTGGAAAGTGCAAACAGGTGAAAGCCAGTAAAGCAGGTGAAGAAAGAAGTCTTACCTGTCGGAGGATGAGGCCGCATGCAGGCTGAGACCAGAGGAGTCTACTGTGCTGTCCTCCATCTGCCTTTTAAAATTTACTGTGACACACACTGGGGCAGGAAGGTGGAGGCAGTGGTGTGACAAGAGTGGGCAGGTCAGATTATATTTAGACGCCTATATATTAAAGACGAAACGCAGAAAATCACAGTCATTCAAAGAAAAGGACAGAACGTCTGCCAAGAGAATTCAGTGGTTTAAGCCGTCTGAAAGTATTTTTAGGGAATCACAGGGTTGTTATGACAACGGAGCAAATTTGATAATGCTTCAAATGTTTAAGTGTTTAAATCCTAAATTCCTCTCTGATCTTTATTTACTATCTTCAATTTGACACCATCATAAAACTGCTATTCACATAAAAACATCTTGATTCGATTACATTTTAATACAATTTAATGACCATTAATAGAGCTGTGAGATGAGTCCAGTTTGTGGACAGCATGTTTTCTACTTTAACATATTTTCCACAGTATTCTTGGTAAACTATTCAAGTTGAGCTGTGAATCACTTGCTTGTACCTTCTTATGAAACTTGCAAATAAAAACTCCTAATGAGAAAATTGTATTAATATAGAAAAAGTCCCATCTTGGAGGTTTTTTTTTTGTGTGTGCCAGATTTGAACCTGCAGTGACAAGAACCGTTTATTTAATGGTTCTAGGAAATGACAAGTCATGTAAGCGCTAAACAGCAGCCACTTGTTAGTCCTTAGCCTAATATGTACAGTTCAACAACATAATCTGCCCATGTGTGACTCCAATGAGCATCTGTAACCATAGTAACCTATACCGTTTTTATTTGTAAGAGGTGAAACAATCTGGAACTAATGAAAGTTCATGTGTGTCGATGTAAGAATTAGTCGTTGCAAAGTAAAAAGGAAACTCACCTTGAGGCATTTTTCACTTTGTGTCGGATTTTTCACTGAACAAGATATTCAAGATGCATGGTCTAAAAACAAGTCCCTATCTGACTGAAATGTTAGGTCTTACATTAAGTGTCATGATATATTTTGGATAAGTAATTCAATAAATGTACTTAGTATCCTAGATTTTGTGTTTTTGCAGTGTACGTCTCCGAACTCAGGAGTCGGAAAGCAGAGGAAAATGTAATTTATCTTCTTTTTTATGAATGGATAACTGGTTCCTTGAGATGTCCACTTTTGATGTCCCAAGTCTTAAAGACCAACACAGAGCTCTTACTTAGAAAACGCTGTGTCTTTTACAAGCACAGGGAACAGTAAACAACTCATTAAGCTATTTGCATTTGACTTAATTGTACACAATTTCACAAAAAAAATCCCAATGTACTACAGTCAGAGGAAAAACTATGTTCTGAATTGGAACACAGGAATGTGAAAAGGAAATGTCAGGAGATAATCCTGATTACATCGTAATGATTAGGTAACCGTTTTCCACTGAATGGAGGTCGTTGAGCCTGATGTGACTATTTGACATTTTCAATTATCTATTTCATATTTACAGTAAACTGACTGAAACATCACAACTATAAATCATCTGTAATGTCATGTTTCTCTAAGCAAAGAACACAGCAGCGATTTAAGGATGTACTTACATAACATGTAGCTTTGATTTCTATTTCATTGTACAGACTTTCCTTCTTTGGGTGTTGACTTTTTTTGGACTGTTTTAATACTTTTAAAAACTTGTACATCAAAGAAAGTTTTTTTTTTTTTTTTACATAATCTGTAACATACATCTGTTACACATAATCTGTTACAATACATACACATGATGCGTCCATGTTTTTACCAGGTGTGTAAATATAAATATATATATTAATCTATTTTAAAATAGCCTTTATTTTCAGAAACACGTTAAGGTTTAAATAATATGAAGTTTGACTTGAAACGGTAATTTATCGCTCCTTAGCACGTAAATATGAGTTATTCTAATTTTATTATAGTTCAGTAGCTTGTAAGGCTTTTGTTTCGAAAATGAACTTCCGCAGCGTTACTTATCGTGTTTTATTTTGAAGGTTTGCCGCAGGAAGTGCTAGCGTGTTGTATCCGCTAGCTTAACCCAAGTAATGATACGTTTTGCTTTCCGGAAGTCTTTGTAAACAACCGGCTTTTGTATTCAAAAACAAGGAAAGAGATGCTTGACATACTTCCGCAATGGAAACAGGAACTATTTAGCTGAACAGCGAAGAAGTAAAACGGAATAAAAATAAATCCGGTGATGAACATGGACGACCAGGAGAGGCGACAGCTCGGGGGGAACCCGGACTGGATGTCCCGTCTGCCCGCGGGGCTGCTGGATGTCCCGCTTTGGAACCTAGCCATACCCGGTAAATGCGAAATAACGAGGATATTTGAATTTCTTTTTTTTATTTCACCTGCCTGCGTGTCTCTCCTCTGTATTTATATACACCAAACTGGCAAAAGTGAACGGACGGGGATACTTTTAGGGCACGAAGCTGATGTGTAACCCCTCCACAGGGAGCCATGACAGCATGTCTTTCTGCCTGGACGTCTCGTCCCCCGTCCTGTCGTCGCAGCCCCGTCTCCTCCGAGTCATTGACCGGCTGTTCCCCTGCTGGACTCGACCCTGTGTCGACCGCTGGGCCACCACACAGGTAGAGGAGCACACACGTAGGCCACCAACACCTGTACTCAGGTATTTTAGGTGATCTGGCCTCTGGTGGTGCGTTCAGGGGCTGTCAAACATTTCCAGTTTTGTATCATTGTATGTGTTCACAGTCACCTTTACAAACTACAGGACAATAGAATGTTACATCTTAAACATTCACAATCATACTGCAGTAAGAATATATTCGTACAAATGTACTATATTGATTACTACATCATTGAATCTTATCTTATCTAAAGTGGTGCTGTCTGAAAGTACTTCAGTAAAATACAAGTGGCCTTAGAGCTGGAGTTGTTGAATAATTGTGCATATTTTTTTCTCCGTTTTCCTCCCTGTACGTGAAGCAATCAGCCCTCCGTGATCAGTGTGATCTTGGTATTCGTTTCTTGGACCTGCGGATCGCCAGGAAGCCAACAGGAGGCGAAAAATTATTCTTCGCCCATGGCATCTACACACTGATGAGTGTGATGGTACACACACTTAGTCTCAAGTTTGAACAGGACAAAATACTGAAGTTACAGCTGTTGCTGAGAAGAAATTAAATACAATATATATATATATATATACTGTATGTGTGTGTGTGTGTGTGTGTGTGTGTGTGTGTAGGAGGCCCTGGATGAACTGGCTACCTGGTTGGACGCCCACCCAAAAGAGATCATAATAATTTCCTGCTCACATTTCGAATCGCTTACCAAAGAAGATCACTCTCACCTTGCAGAGCACATCATTAAGCTGTTTGGAAAGAAACTCTGCTCCTCACAGGTAAACCGGTACAGTCTGAAATGATTAATCAATTAGTCCATCAACAGACTCAACAGTACATTAAGTTTGTTTTGGGGATATGGAATACTTACTGTGAGCACGTGTTTACATGCAGGACATTCCCACTCTGCATTCCTGTTGGTCCAGAGGTCAGCAGGTCATCGTTTCCTATGGCGACCAGCAGATAGTGCTGCAGCACCCTGAGCTCTGGAATGGAATACCTTACTGGTAAATACACAACTGTGACGCTTCAATTGTGCGTCTCTTTGCTGTAGACTCTTCTTCCCTATGAGACGTGAATCATATAAAAACTCATGAGACTGACTGGCACTCTGTGTCCAGGTATGCCGACAGCCCCGACCCCGAGAAGGTGATTGCCTACCTGGATGACCAGAAGCACAGAGGAAGACCAGGTTTGATCTTCATATATAGTTTAATATCGATGCATCATATTTTTTTGACTTGTCTTTACTTTTGCAGCTGGTTTTTATGTCAGCGGTCTGAACCTGACAGAAGACGCCCCCTACGTCCTCCTCCATCCCTTCTGGAGCATGAAGAAGATGACGGTGAGGGCTCTCTCACTGCTGCTTCGCTGGGCGAGCGAGCAGCGGCCGGGGCCGGAGGCGGGCGACGTCAACATCGTCTGCTGTGACTTTGTGGCCGTCGGTCAATTCTGCTCACTTGTGATTGGACTGAATCACAAACTGCTGGGTGGAGCCAGTGTGCTCACCGCTTAACCTCGGTCTGCAGGATGCCACGAGCATCTTCCTCAGGTGTCATATGGCTGTTGCCGTAGCAACAAAGGAACAAATCAATTTTTGCACAATTTTTTTGTAGTATTTTTTCAGATTGTACATAATGAGTTTTTCCAAATGTATTGGAATTTTGTAAAAACTGTTTTGCGTTCTATGTGTTTTTTTAAATAAATACTTTCATATATTTTGCAGCTCTTTTTTTTCTTTGCAAATTATGTTTAATGAGGTCATTCCATGAGGCTGTTTGTTAAATTGCAGAATAAAACTGCTTCAGTCAAAGTTTTAATCACCATTGAGCTAAAACCAGCAAAATGCAGGTTAAAATTAAAACTTGCACTTTGTTTACTACTAAGACGATCCCATAAAGAAATAGTTGGGTAACACATGTAGCTACAGCTCTCAGACAACACGACAACCAATGCACGAGGGGAAATGCTAACGGGCTGATGAACAAACGCGCTGCAGCTCTGCAGGCAGGGGGCTGATTACAGGAACAGTTAGGTGATCATCAGAGATGGCTGGAAAATAACGGAACGCTGTGTGAGTGAGACGAGAGGGCCGAGACGAGGGACACCTTCCCCTTTCCAATCACCTGAGAACAACAACTGACAATATCCACACAGGTTTATTCAATGAGATTTCAAAAATGTTGCTCACAAAAGAAGAAAAACAAATAATAATACAAACAAACTATTTGTTATGGCACACAAAACTTCTCCTTAGGCCGAAACTTACAGATGATGTTGGATGTTTTGCCCCAGTGTTTGTAAGCTAGCTGCAGTGCATTCACTGCAAAACAAGTAAAAAAAAGCAACAGTGCATATAGACAAACATTTATGGCTGAGTCCTATCCAGATATCTGTGCATAAATCTGTCTGATTACTATGTGCACAAACGTTTTCACCGTCACAGATCCTTGTGTAGGGTTTAAACATTTTCTGGATATATTTGGAAATGTTGTTAATCTTTGTCAAAGCATTCACATCACATTATACTAGAAAATGCACGGTTTATAAAATATAAATATCCCTTTGTTACTGCTAAAAAACACAATTTGAAAACATCTTCCCAAGTAAGACAAAATAAAAAGGCTATTACTCAAGTGCTCTGGGTTACAGATCAGTGTAAAGGAAAAGCAGTACATACATTTCATATACATGTTTATCTTGCTGTCGGACGCTGAAATGTGTTGACGGCTGCACCAATGCTCAAGTATTTCAATGACTCCGTTTTCCACTCTAGCACTGACCAATACTGCATGTAAAAAGTAAATGTGGCATTTAAGGCACCATGTTGAAAATCATCATGAACACTGCTTTTCAAATGTAAAATGAAGTTATACATTAAACAGTGGTGGATCCCTCTCTGAGATATGTTTAGTTAGGAAATAGTCCCTATGAAATCAGTCTGTGTGTTCGGTTAATTAACCAGGACGTCGTTTCTGAATCTCATCACCTTTCTAACAAGCACCAAGTTTGCAATATTTATATCAACATAAAGTGACTGCTAGCTGACAACTCATGAACAGAAAATAAATGAGTCGTTCACAGACAACAAACCGTCCTTCCGGAAACCCACGGTGGCCTTAAAAAGGTGTGGACTTCCAACATGGCTGCCAGAGGGTGCGTTACTGTATGTCACCTGAGCGTAACTTAGGTTCAACATGTGGGATAATCCTGTATAGCACCATATAGGAGGGCCATCAAACATGAACTAATTAGTCATAAGAAAGGATGTATTTACAATAGACAGAGAAATGTGTGGACAAAAGCATGAGTTTTGCTTTGGGGATTCCCCCGTCGTCCAGTGTGTGTGCGTTTGCATGTGTGTGTGTCTATCTCTTGCTGACGTAGCTGTTCTCGATGCACAGCACCACGTAGGAGCTGGAGCAGCTGCTGGAGCTCTGCTGGAGCAGACGGCCGCTCTGCAGCGGCGACGCCATGCCGGTCACCGCCGGGTTGTCCACGCGCCACGTCTCACAGAAGCTGTGGACGTGGCCCTGGCCGGCGCCGGTCGACCCGTGCCACACCATCTTCTCTGGCCTGGGATGGAACAGAAAGGTTGTCAGTCAGTAAGATTCCCTGCTAAAGTCTATGCGTTTATATTTATAGGTCGTTCGGCGCACCATGTGCTGTCGTTGAGAACGTCTTTGCCATCGAAGGAGTAGATCGGCACGTTGTCCTTCATTGTGCCGTCGTTGAAGATGGCGTCCCAGCTGTCAAACAGAACCTCGTCCTTACAGAGAGGAGACAAGCATCTGGTGAAGACCTGGACGGAGCTAGGCTAGCTGTTTCCATCCGTTTACAGTATTTGTGCTAAGCTAACTTCTCCCAAAATGTCAAACTATTCCTTTAAGTAGTTGAAGCTGTTGGCTACCTTCAGGTTGACGATTGGCAAATGGTCCCTGTCGACCTTGCGGACGATGCTGTGCAGATCCTGGAGTCTGGCGGACAGGAAGGCCCGGAAGGTTCCCTTCAAGCCGATGGCCTGAGCCTGAGTGAAGCACATGTAGTCGGCACCGCGGATGCCCCGCATGGAGCCAGTCTGAGGGCTGTTCAGGGCAAAGAGGTGCAGCTGCGGGAGAACCAACAGGCTCAGTAGTAGAATTGCATTAAACAATAAAACCTACAGTAGAGCAGAGATGTGATTGTGTTGGTTTAAACGCGGCCTCGCTTACCCCTGGACCTGAGGTATGATGGTGGACCGGAATCTGGGGCACAGGCGGAGGTGGTCTTCGCTGAGGGGTGACTGGGTAGCGAGTGACTGGGTAGCGAGTGTCTGGGCGCTCCTGGGACGTATGGCCTGAAAACCTCCCGTCTGGCTGATTTACCCGGTCTGAGTAACTTGGGAACCGGGGGTCTGTGGGTGCTGGGAGCCTTGGATCCGGCTGATATCGGGAGTCAGGTTGGTACCTTGGATCGGGGTGGGTTGTGTATCGATGGTCCGGGTGTGTCGGATGATGCTGGTCTGGGTTTGACGGGTATCGAGGGTCCGGGTGTGTCGGGTGATGAGGTTCTGGATTTGACGGGTATCGAGGGTCCGGGTGTGTCGGTTGATTTGGATCAAGGTTTGACGGGTATCGAGGGTCCGTGTGATGCGGGTCAGGGTTTGATGGGTATCGAGGGTCCGGGTGATGCGGATCAGGGTGGACCGGACTCTCAGGTGGCCTCTGGGAGTCGTGTGCGGAGGTGTCGGGGTTGGAGCGGTGGTCTGGGGAGTAGGGGATGACCGGCGGAGGTTCAACCGCTGCAACCTCGTTACCCTGGCGATAACGAGGATGACGTGTTAAAACAGGGAACATTTAACGTTATGAAGAGGGAAAAAAGGAAAAATGACACTCACGTCTTCACTGGGCAAAGCAATGTAGTTCCCGAGCTGAAAGAATAAAGCAAGACGACTGTGTAAATACACATGTGTGTTTACGTCTCTCCTGCAGATTTAAAGGATAAAGTAAATACTTTACATGGACTTGACGAATTCCATCGCGGACCCGTAAGTAGAGATCTGTTTGTTCTATGATGTAGACCAGAGAGCCCTCGGGTTGTCGTCTAGCAGTGGCCGTCATGGTGTCATAAGACCTCAACACCGTCACCTGCAAACACAAAACCCCTGAAGGTAAACCGAGCTCTCGTCTACAGCAACATTTGCATGTCATGATGAATTTTTAGACACAAGTCTCACCCCTGATGAGTGTCCAGGTAGTCCGGGCACCCCAGGTGGTCCCGGTGGTCCAGGAATATTGATAGCTGTCATTCAAAAGGGAGGAAATGTAAACTTCTCATTGAGTTTCCTTTCAGCCAAATGCTCTGAGTGAACTTGATTTCCCTCTGGTTGACAGTGTATATGTTGAGGACTTTTATTGTGAAAGGTCGAAAGGAGTAATGAAGTTTAAATAAGAAATCACTCACTCTGTGTGCCCCTGTGAGCTCCAGGTAAGGCTGCACCTGCAGGTCCTGGTGGCCCAGGTGGTCCAGGTTGCCCGTCATAGCCTCTTCCTGGTGGACCTGGTGGCCCCTGAGGGCCCGGTGTGCCAACGATGGAGTCGCCTCTTGGTCCCTGATGCAACAACGGAAAACTATTAGGATTTTCACTTATTTGAGCATAAACTGATTTTGTGAAGCATTATATTTTTGACAGTGGGATCTTACAGGAGGTCCAGGCGATCCCGGTTGTCCGGCTCCGACCGCTCCATAGCGGGGGTCATAATAACCGCCGCTTGGTTCTCCTTTCTCCCCTTTGAAGCCCGGACTGCCCGTTTCACCTTTCAACTCATTCTGGACACATAAAAGAATTTGTATAACATTTACATTTAGGTCATTTAGCAGACGCTCTTGTCCAAAGCGACTTACAATAAGTACATTTGTCAAAAAAAGGAAACAAAGAAACCACAACGTATCATTACCGATAGGTAAGAGCTAAAAATAGAACAAGTGTTAGGTCCTCATCTGAGTAAAGTAGTACCTTAAGAGCAACAGTGCTACGATCAGAGTGCTATAGGTAAGGGTTTTCTTTTGGGGGGGGGGGGGTGTTAGTGGGTCATGCTATGCAGAGTCGAGGTGAAGTCTGAACAGGTGAGTCTTGAGCGTTTTTCGGAAGATGGCAAATGACTCAGCTGTCCTGACATTAGTCGGGAGTTCGTTCCACCACTGAGGACCAGAACAGAGAAGAGTCTGGACTTTGCTGAGCGACATTTGTTTGATTTCAGCGATGGTGGTACCAGCCGGCCAGCTGAAGTAGAGGAGCGGAGTGCTCGCTTCGGGGCATGAGGTTTGACCAGTGTTTGTATAAACACACATCATACTGATAATCGTTAAAAACGACAAGTTGAGGCTTACCCTTAGAGTGTAAATGTCAATGGTTGATCCGCCACCTGGTCCAGAAACAAAACAGCTTGTTTATTATTATTATAAAGAGATATTTGGTTTTATTATTATATTTTCCGATTTTTTTTCTACCTGGAATTTCAAGTACCCCTGGAAGTCCTTGATCACCTTTCTCTCCTTTAACCGCTTCAAACAAGAGGGAACAGCAACAAGGTGTTAACAGGCTAGCTGTTTCCCCCCGCTTCCAGTCTTTATGCTAAGCTAACCGTAGCTTCATATTGTGTGTTTACCTGGGTAATATCTGGAGTTATCCTCAAAACCCTGAAATAAAAACAGAGATTATTATTCACATCCACACGCCACAACATTTAAACATCATAAAAGCACAAGTGAATATGCAGATTTACTAATTTCCCACAAGTCGTTTTTGGGAAGTTTTATATCTTATTACTTTTAATGTCGATATTTAGTTTTTAAAGGTATTTAAAATTCCTCACTCTGAGTCTGTCGATGGGAGCAGGAGGTCCAGGGGGTCCAGGAGGGCCCGGTGGGCCTTGAGCACCCTAGGACAAAAAATATTGATCATAAAATCTCAAAAGTAACTGAGACTGAAATTCAAGCTCTTTCAAATGAGACAAAATCTGTGCTCCTCACGGGGGAACCAGATCCAGATCCAGTCCCGGAATCTCCCTTCTCTCCTCTGGCGCCGTTGAGCCCTGGTCGACCCTACGATAAACAAATACAAACAAGATTAAAGCACCCATGTGTCTAAATTAAACATATCTGAGTTTGTGGACTTCTAGTGGTTGTCTGGAGTTTTTCATTTAATTTTTTGGAAATCTACTCACTGGTCGACCTGGAAACCCGATCTCTCCTTTCTGGCCCGAAGGACCGTAAGGACCCTGGAGAACAAACATACAGGTTTAAATACTCATCAGTAGAACTTCAACATGCGGTAAAATAGAAATATGGTCCTCACTGGAGGTCCCTCAGGGCCAGGGGGTCCGCTGTCGCCCTGGAAATGAACAATAATAAAGCTTAAAAAGATGGAGAAACAAGAAGGATGGAAAGAAAACTAGATGTTCAATATCATTATATTATAATTTGAGCTGTGATGCAAAAATGTTTTTTACCGGACGTCCCGCCAGACCGCCGATGTACAGAGGTCTCCCATCAGGCCCCATGATGAGACCCGGTTCTCCTTTCTCGCCCTGAACCAAACAACGTGCAAAATGAGACAAAAACAACAAGCGGTACTTACATTAAACATCCCATAATATCCCTAAAAAAGTCATGCTTTTCCCTGTAATCTCTGCCATAAAGAGACAGTCAAGTAGTAAGTAGGTAAATACATTTTAAATTGAAGATGAAATTACAAAATGGAATTACTTAATTAGAAATGATTTAAAGGTCATCGCGTGTCTTTTTTTTTGGTCGTTTTTTGTCTCTGCAGTCATCATGTGTTTTTCATCTTTATGGTAAGCTAAGATAACTGGCAGCTTCCTCTGGCCTCTGATAGAAGGGCCCCTGACACTTTGGGGGCCCACAATGCTGCACCAACATCATTCAGCATGTATCTTCCAGCAAAACGCTAAATTAAAACGCCTTACTTTAGGTGCATATCCTGGAGGTCCCGAGGCTCCCTTGTCTCCCTTTGGTCCCGAGGGCCCCTAAATGAAAACAAATAATACACTGACTTCTGTCCGTTTTCCTCATTTTGGTTGGTTTTCCAGTCTGAAAGATGGTGATACGTACTGGGAATCCTGGCCGACCCGGGAGACTGTTCCCTCCCTGCAGAAGAGGGTGACAACGTGTGAAGAACAGAACTGAAATGGTCAAACGTGTGAATATAACTCTGGTTTAGTGAGCTTTGTGCTGAGGTCAGTCAGGGGAACACTCACCTGAGACCCTTCGCTCCAATATACGTCATTATACTACAGCAAGACAAAGTTAGGTCAGTTAGTGTGGAGGTGAGCAAACAGCTGAGCAGCCCGTGACTGTTAGTCAATATGAGTAACTCACAAAGATTAATACGTGATTAAATGGCAGGCTGTCATGTGGGGGTTAAATTCATATCTCGTATTCAAACTCTGCGTTAAGGACCTAAGACTCACGTCGCTATTCCGGTAGACGGCTTGTCCTGGAGGTCCGGGAGGCCCAGGAGGTCCAGGTATTACGCTATCTCGCCCCTGCAGACCCTGCCACACGATGACATCACATTTACGGACGAAAGATCAGTCACAAACAAATAAAGTATAAACTGTAATAATAGTTGTAGAATGTACAGCATACTGCACATGAATATTAATAGGTAGATAGTGGTAAAAGTGTAGAAGAGGTAAATGTTTGTGATCTTCATTACAGCTGAACAAACATTATTTTATATATTTTCCACATGACTCACCTGCTCTCCCCTCTCTCCTCTGTCTCCCTTTTCACCCTTTAAAAATATATATTTATTATGAGTCCCATGAAGAAAAGCAACTTGAATCTGTTTAATTGTGTTTGAACTACAGTAACTGGTCTCCTACCGCTTGTCCCGTGAACCCATCGAGTCCTGGCATCCCAGGAGCTCCTCTTGGTCCCTCTGCTCCTTTCTCTCCATGGTTACCTGGAAAACCTGGCCTACCCTGGAAATTATACAAACACATTGCTAATACTCAGACAAGAATATCTCTCAAACCGAGTAAACACTTCCAACTGCTGCAGACTCTGTACTTACAGGTAGACCCGCGATACCAGGTGGACCCTGGAGGACAGAACACAGTGGAACATGAGGCAGGGCATCTCCTGTAAACACATGGTTTCACATATGGGGGGGGGGGATTGGGTACCTGTGGTCCAGGTGGGCCGGCGAGTCCGGGCAAGCCGTTGCCCATCTCGTATCCGTGCTCGTCAGCCTGTAAGGAGAGCGGAGGAGAGGGTTTCTCTCGGGACGTTTATTTGGGGGGAAGCCAAACATCTACTAGTTGTCTTCTTTTTACCACAAACTCTACATTATTATTTACAAACTTTAACCTCTACTCACATGACCAACGCGGTACCCTGGCCCTGGTGGCCCAGGGGGTCCTGGGGGTCCGACTGGTCCCATGGGACCTGGAAGCCCCGCCAGCCCAGACTGCCCCGATGAACCTGGCAGTCCTAGGTCACCCTGAGCACCCTGAGGTGAGACGGACAGGTTATGAGATATCGTTTAATGGAATTAAGACAGAAAGCAAAGATGACATGCAAGAGATAGAAGAGTAAACACCTCATAATATGCAACATTTGGTTCAAAGAAATATGATGAGTGGTGAAAAGGAAAAGGAAATCACCAAAGCAGAGCAGAGACCCCCCCAGTACCTGCGACCCATTACACACCGTAGAGGCTGGAGCAAAGTAAGAAAACAGGCCCGTGAAAAAGTTGGAATCTTGCGAGTTTTGCTGGAGGAGGACGACAAAGACGGAGGAGAGAATCCATGTGGTTGCCCTTTCATTTTTAAAGTTCAAGAGGAAACGTCAAGATTTGACTCATAAAAGGATTAAAATTCACCTTTTCTCCAGCCGATCCTGGGAGACCGAGCTCACCACCGTCCCCCTGAAAGTGAAAAGGAAGTTTAAATAGCATAACAAGCAGCATTAATGTCCCAACGATGTTCAGCTGGATTGTGATGAAAAAGAAATCTGTGCTTTCTCACCTTCTCTCCACCGAGTCCTGGTTGACCAGGCCTCCCAGGAGGACCAGGAGGGCCCTGGAACAGCACACAACCACGGTTTAATAACCTCATCAGTAAATCTTTACATTTATAAGCTGGAACCACGAAAAAACAACTCACTGTTAGACCGGGGGCTCCATCCACTCCAGGTGGTCCAGGAGGGCCAAAGGCAACTGGCCCGTTGGCTCCCAGTGCCACTGATATCCCAGGAGGGCCGGGAGGACCTGGTGGTCCCGGAAGACCATGGAAACCCTGGACAACAAGTCACAATGGTCATCATGTCGTGTAAAAAGTTCAAAGCGCTGCTTAATTAGAAAGATCATCAACAAACCTGCAGTTTGTCCAAGTCTGGGAGTCCTGAGCCCTCCATGTCATAAAACGTCTGTGAAAACAGAGTAAAGTACAGTGAAAAGTCTGGAAACTATAACTAATGAGAGAAAAGGCTGTTCGAAGTGTTGGCGTACTGGACGGTCACCGGTGCCAGTTCCAGGAGGTCCCGGTGGTCCAGGGGGGCCTCTTGGTCCTGGTTGACCCTCTCCAGTCTCACCCTGGAAATATCACACATTATTACGCTTAACAAATCTTTGTAACAAAATATAATAAAAGTTTATCAACTTATTCCACTACAACCTTCTGGCCTTGAGCACCAGCATCTCCGGGTCTTCCTGGTATGCCTTGTGGTCCTGCAGGACCCTGGGACCGGGAGCAAAACAACCATAACTCATTCTGCTTTTACAGAAACATCTCAATCTGTGCAATAAAAAGATGCTTACAGCCTTCCCATCCTCTCCTGGATCGCCCTGCAGGAAAACAAACACCCAGTGAGTGATATAAATATCAAAAACAGAATATTTGTGAAAATCTCTCTGTACTCACAGGCTCTCCATCAGTTCCTGCAGGTCCCGCGGGCCCATGTGGCCCTGCTGGTCCTGGCGGTCCGTGGGGTCCAGACACCTGCTGCACCACTGAACCATCCCCAAGTCTGACCACCTCAGCTGCAGGTCCGGGAGGACCGGGAGGCCCTGGAGGCCCCTGAGCCCCACGTTCTCCTTTGTTCCCGGAGTATCCGAAGCCAGAGTTACCCTGAGGAACGAAGAAGTCATGTTCAGCTTTGTCCTTCTGTTGATGAAGACTGTGTGTTAAGATTAAAACACCTGGTACGTTTGGTCAAACTAAGAGAATAAATCCTCCTCAGTGGCAACAAAGGAAACATACCTTTGCACCTTTTTCTCCCTGAAATAAAAAAAAGGTAAATATTAGGTTTAAGTGCTGTGTATTGATGACACAGTTCTGCACACAGAGCGATGCTTACCTTCTGTCCTGCAGCCTGAGAGGAGGAACCCGAGGACCCAGAGCTGGAGCCCGATTCTCCCTTCGGCCCCATGGGGCCCGTGTCCCCAGCTGAGCCTCTCTCTCCCTTGTCACCTTTCTCACCTTTAGAGCCGCCGGGACCTGAAGGACGTGTCACATTAAAAAAGGTAGGACCAACTGGATCAACACAGCCATGCATGTTATGCACTTAAGGCATTCAATATGTACATTCATGTTTATTTGGCTGCTTGATAGTAATTAAGTCATCTCAACAAGAATACAATTCAGTTAATTGGCAATTATTAAACATGTGTATCCTATTGGGAAAGAATATAGATTCAAACAGCAATGATGACAATAAGAAAATGCAAAAAAAAAAAAGAAACACCAAAGGCAAAAGCGAAACAAGTCCATAATGAAAGTGTTAATATGAAAGATGAGAGATATAATATATAAAGATAGATATAGCAGAGAACTTTTTCTCCCTTTAGTCTTGCGCCACCTAGTGGACACATTTCAGTAGGTGGAAGCAGTGTAGCGATCAATTCTGCAGAGGTCACTGCTGCGTAATTCATAATTGTCCCTTTTGACCTCGTCTATTAATAAACAAGTATATTTGCACATGTATATTTTTAATGAATTAAGGAATATGCAACATACAAGCTCACAATAAAAACATAATGAGGGATTTACACCTGAAACTGTAGAGTTTGGCTGCTTGAGTGGAACAAGAAGTGAATTATTTGGATGAAGCACAGATTGCAAAGAAACAACAAGACCTCCACCAACGTGCTCACAGCTCCAACACATCAGAAACCACAGCAGCCAGAGACAAAGCACTCATTCTATACTGGGATAGGATGGCCATGTTGATTAGGACATGATCCTAATCTCCTAATCTGTGCTTCTGCAAGGCACGACCCGATCTTCTGCAAAGCACAACCCGATCTTCTGCAAAGCACGACCCGATCTTTGGCAAGGCATGACCCACCTCTTGGGCCTGGTGATCCGGTGTCCACCGACGGCTGCTGAAGCCTGACATCTAAAGTCACACAAACACAACTTTACCGGCTGCACGAGGTGTGCAGGTGAGGGTGGTGCCTCATTTGTGTCTTTTTGAGAGGGGCGACGGAAGAATAAAATTCATGAATGTGTTGATCTGTGCATGCTGGTCTTTAATGTAGAGTTTAAAGCCCAAAGTGAATTTCCTTTCTCCTCATGGCCACTTATCCAGAGCTCAAGTGTCAAAATAAAATCTTCAACTTCTTTATCTATCCACCAGGGGGAGATAAAGAGTTTCACATGTAACCAGGATGTTGAATCCCAGCAGTAAAGCTCCTCACACTTTCAGGTCCAGACAGGCTCCCTGAAGCACAAACTCCTGGATAAAAGCACAGTGATTCTGCAAGACGTTTCCTTGGCAGCGGCTGCTGTGAATAAAAACCGCCATGACACTTTTCTGCAGACACACAGAAGATCTGCAGTGTGAAGAGCTTTTACCTGTTTCTTTGAGTCTGTTTCCCTGTGAGGATATCAGAGGGGGCTCAGGTACCGGCCGGAGGGAAGGCGGTGTGGTCTGAAAACAGAATACAGTAGTTTAAACACAAACACCGTCTTTACGCATTCATCTAAATGTTGTGTTCTGCAATTAACTGAAAATGTGCACGCGATATTGTGTTTGCAGCGCGAATAACCGCAAGGATTCATATCAAGCTGTTTTTTTAATTAGCATTACTTGGTGGTGCAGAAATAAAAAGACAAGTTGACCTTCACAGTGTGTCCCGTCTGTCTCCTTTCACCATCACCGCTGCCAAAGTCACCAGAAGCCTGCGAGACAGAGAGAAACCATGTCATGCACAAAAAGCATTCAGAAATATTTAAAACGAAAGGAAATACTCACGGCGTCAGAGTCGTCCTCGTCGTCACACAGACGCTCTGCTGCCCGATGGTTTCCCACCACTTTAAGATCTGCAAACTCACCCTGAAAACACACACACACACAAAATTGTTTTTGTATGTCTCTCATTGTTTGCAGTCGGTAACTTCCTCTGAAATCTCCACAGAAAATATGAGAACTGACTGTTGAATAATGATCTTAAATCTTAAAAAAAGTGAATCAAATTCTCCCCTCCCACTTCAAATGCCGTGTGATTGTCACATGTGGTCACCTGGGTCACTGACTGGGTGCAAGCTGAAAGGTCAGAGGTCACAAGGTGAGGCGGGGTCAAGTCATAGATTTACAAGAACAGGGAGGGGTTAAGCCTTCCCT
Organism: Eutrigla gurnardus; assembly: GCF_963514095.1. Classification (NCBI taxonomy): domain Eukaryota; kingdom Metazoa; phylum Chordata; class Actinopteri; order Perciformes; family Triglidae; genus Eutrigla; species Eutrigla gurnardus. The sequence goes on from NC_139935.1 coordinate 914,327, forward strand.
TCCTGTGTCCGAGACACAAAACCTGCCGTGAGATACCGCAGGGAGATATAAAAGAGGGAACTGACCCGGCCCAGAGGTCAGACTTCCACATGCAAACACACGAGCAACACCTGCTCTTTTAGCACAGAGGGAATTACTCGGACGTTTCCAGGTCTCGTGGGTGACATTTGGAGGAGGATTTGTTGCCGTTTTTCATTCCTTTTTGGTCAGAAATGTGATGAGCAAACATCTCTTCAGCACTTGAGCATTTCCTCTGTTGGCACCCTGAAGTTTATGGTCAGAACATGGGACTCTCTCTGAAATACAGGTTTTATAGTCTGCAAATGTGCTAATTTAGTTAATAATGTCTGACGCATCATTTGTATAATGTTGTGTATCTTCTTGTATGTCAGGTAAAGAATATTTTAGATAAAGGCATGTGTTATATTTTAATGTACTTCATGGATGTGGATCCTCCAAAGTGTGATGATGGCTTCTCCAAATGCAGCTGAGAACTGCAGCCTCCTTTTTGTCCACAGCTGGTGTATCAAGTCTGACGCCCCATAAATGTGTTGTGCACTGACCCAAATATGACTCAACAGAATCCGAATTCAAACGTTACCTGGAACTTGTCGCTGTCGGCTCCTCCCGCCTGACCCACAAAGATGCCGGCACCCGTGTCGAGCTCCATGGGATCTGGCGAACGCTCAAACCTCACCACCTGCGGCTCGGAGTCGCAGCCCTGGTAGAAAGTCACCTGCTCCTCATAGACGGACAGCGAGAAGCGACTCCACGAGTCCACCAGGCTCGGCACCTCGAAGCTGGCCGCCTCGTACGACGCCTCGGAGTCCGGCTCGGTGTAGAAGAACTGCACCCTCTGACGACCGGACTGCACCGCGCTCAGCTTGACGGCGACGTACATGAGCTTCTGGTTGCCGTCGGTGATGGAGAAGAGGACGGAGGCGGCGGGAGAGGAGGGCTTGATGTGGAAGAGGAGGGAGAAGTGGCGGTAGAAAGGGTTGGGGACGTGGGCCAGAGCTGGCTGGCCCGACACCGCCGCGGGGGTGAAGACGTAGGCGGCCCCCCCCCTCGGCCCGTAGACCCTGCTGATCTCATTGGGTGGAGGGTCTCCGATTAGCTGCAGCAAAGAGATGCCGCTCTCCTCTGCTAAGACACAGGAAATTCAAATTCAGAGACAGACAGACAGAAAGGCATCAGCTGTCATGCATGGATTACGTGAGCATGAATTTACTACTTTCAATGGGGAAAATGTGTCAGAAAAAGATTGTGAATTAGGAGCATACAAGGTGCACTTGAAGGCAGCATGAGTTCAGTCAGAAGCACATGATGATCAGCAAAGTTCTTTGGCAAAGAAAAGAGTTAATGCTTTAGTGACAAACTACCCAGAATGCTTTACTGGGAGAAGATACTGTACTGTCTCTTACTGTGATTAGGATGTGTGCAACAAGTCAGGAGTCACCGACCCGACTGGTCCATGACAAGAGCTTCTGGAACAACAAACACACTGACCCTGCAGGTCAAACCACAGACCAGAGATCGCTTTACTGCTTCAAACAGAGTGCGGCTGACTAATGCTGGATTCCAGCTCATGCCAAAGTGTCCGGGAGCCTCGAAATTAATGGAAAAAACTGCTGATGTTTCAGTTCCCATAGATTCCAACAGCCCAAGAGACCAACAGATTATATTCTCATAAATCTCAAATCACGAGGGAAAAAGCGTTCGGGCAAACACGTCCACTCAGCGATCTCCTGAGGACGGCCTGTCAGCGCAGATTCATGAGGGGGGACGACCAAAATGTACAATGTGTGCATTAAAGGGTCACGGGGGTCAGAGGTCGTGGGGTTTTTCCCAGGCTTTATTAATGATGTAAAGTTTTACATATTGTCGAAGGAAGCCGTAACTCTGAGACGGACCAGTTTAACTGGGAGGCGCCTGCAAAATGGGAAACAGAAACATCTAAATGTAAGGAAATGTTAAGTATGAAGCAGAAAAAAAGCTTTTTGTGGCTAAAAAGGAGAATTAGAAGCTTCACTGGGACTCTCAGACTGAAATTACAAGATTTTTGGATCAAATGTCTGAAACACGACAAATTCTTAGAGCCAAAGTGACTTTTTCAGACTGCTGTTTTGTCTGACCAAGCAGAAAAATATATGTAATTATGACTGTGACAAAAAAGCATTTTTGCCTAGAATATGATTTAAGTCATTTTGAAAAGTTGTCTGATTAAAGTGAGACAAAAACAAGAACTTCTAACTGCAGGACTGAAGGACATGTTTCACCCTAACAGTTAGTGCTTGTGATCGGACGCAGCTTCGTCATCTTGACGTCTTTATGCAGAGGAAAGAGGAAGGTCACATCCTACAGACCGACACTCCTCATCTCCTCCTCTCTCCTGCACGGAGAAATCCCGAACACATGTTCTCGCAAATGCTTGAATACAGATACAGATCCTTGTTGCATGAGCGGTGGTGGTGTTGTGTCAGCTGGATCCTGCAGGATTTCATCCAATTGGAGCTTGAGAACGCCGGGTGGTCGACTTCCCACTGACGGCACCTGCTATTGGTTAATCTCACAGTGACACAGCTGCTGCAGCTGCTTCCCTAATCAGGTTGAATATTTTTTTTAAATGATGAATGACATTTAGGAAACTCCCGATCTTCTGCAGAACTTTTACTAAAGATGCTGTTTCACTTCATATGTTTACATTAACATCTGGAAGCTGCCCAGTCCGACCACAGCCCTCCCACTAAACAGGCCAGTTCAGGCTCCCATGAGCAAACTATTCTCTCGCACCAGTTAGTTACACACACTTTTTTCATTTCTTTGTCGCAGTTGCAATCTCAGTCTGAGGCTCTGGATTTGTTTGTGTTTTTCTCTGTAAACCAAAATGCGAAGCAATCGAGATAAATAATGGGAGATGAACGAAAGGATAATTCGACCCATTTAGTCCTCTAAAATGATTTCAATTAGTCCAGCAGTTAATGCTACAGCATACATTTGATTTTAGAGTGCTTCCATCTGTGCTGTTACTGCTATTTAATATGACTGAGCATTAACTTGGCTGCTCCAGAGGACAGATGGGAGCTGGCATGACACCCAAAGGTGTGACCTTCGCCTCTGAAACACGTTAACCCTGCTCCTCCTCCTCCCCGTCTCCATGCTAACAGGGCCCATTGTGTGCAGGAACAACATACAGCAGTGTTTCACAGCGCTGCCGACAGCATGGGCAAACACAAAAATGACCTAATGTATTCTGTCACAGAGGATTTACTCGAGTGCCGTGTCTGTATTTTCCAACCATTTGACCCCGGAGAAACCTGATGCCTGTTTTACCGTGTGAAGGGGGAAAAGATGTTGCCAGTGAAGAGCTGGGCAGACAGATGGAGGCTGAGGAGGAAATGCGTGTCAGATGTCCATGGGAAAGTGGCTCACGAGGGACTCGAGGATGAAGCGCACACAGACTCAGTCAGTCCCAAAAGCCTGCGTGGACACAACATGCCAGTTAAAACAGAAACATCATTGAGGGTTTGACGGACTCCTCCAGCTTCCCTTTTAGGAATAATACCAGGGACAGTGCAGCCGAACCACCAACGCTAGCGGCCTTTCACCTGTCGTTTTGGTAGTTTCATCATCGTCATTTAAAATCTATCCCTCAAAATGCTCTGCAATATTTTGAACCCACAACCTTCAGCTCTCTAGGCCTTGAACTCCACCACTAAGCCACCTATCACCACACTTATACCTGTCGTTTTGTTATTTTTGTCATCGTCGTTTGGGTTTACAAGTCAAAATTCACTGTGACACCCAAGGATTGAACCCAAAACCTTCAGGGCCCAAGTCAACTATCACAAAGAGGCCTTGACCTTCACCACTCAGCCACTCAGAGACACACATGCACGTGTCGTTTTGGTAGTTTTATCATCGCCATTTGAAATCTAGACCTCAAAATACTCTCTGACACTTAAGGATTGAACCCACATCTTACAAAAACAATGCCAGAAACATTCAAGGGGCAAAGAAATAGCTGATTAACAACAACCAAACAAAACATGTTTGGATGACTATTGGCATCGCTGCAGCAGTGTTGGTATTTCTGGAGGACGACTTCAGGCCCGTTGCAACCTTCTTATTCGTCGTCTGTAATTACACAACAATTATGTCTATTCTGTGAGCAAGCGTCTAGTTTGTTGCATGCAAACATTACAGCATTATCAAAGTATGCCTGCGTTTACTTTACCTCCACATGAGGGCTGCAGTGAACCGTTTATCTAAGTGAATCTTTATGGTTCAGACTGCTCCTCTCTGTTTCAAAAGTCTCCTTGTGACACCAAACATACCAGCTAAACCAGCGGGCTCAACCATTAACACCACCAGCTGCAGTTCTACCCTTCGTGGGACCGAACCAACCAGACTTGGTGTGTGAACGTGTGAACAGCAGAGTGGCATCAGTCAACGCTTCAAATGGAGGCAACGCAGCTGTGACATCTACGGCTGCCTCTGCTCCCCGGGCAGACCTTAATCCGTGTTTGAATAAACCGAGAGCTGGGAGCAAATTAAAGCTGACTGATGTGGGATCAGCCAGGAGCTCATGTAACATCAGCTTTTCTTAAGATCAGAAATAGTCTGGCTTCTTGGCTGCAGTCCAGTTTGAATGTTGTGGAGAACTTGCAACAGGTACCATCAACTCTGAACTAGTGGAAGAATGTGTTCATGCTTGTATCTCTTTCTCTAAAACATGGTGCTGTCCCATAAAAATTCCGTCCTCAAACTCCAAAACCGCTGAATTCTACTCTTTTCCCAAAGCAACTCCATAGTGTCTCAGTGATGATTATAAAGATATTATACTGTCTGACAAGCTTCATGCTTTGTGTCTGTTTCTGTGTTCCACCTTTGCTACTGTTGCTATGGCTGCAGGCGTCACAACCAGCTCTGGAAAACAGCACGTTTCAGGCAAACAGGAAGGATTAATGATGTTTGATTGTAAATTGGCTCAATATGCAGCTTAAAAGAATAAAAGTGTGTTTGAAGGGCCGTCTGTGAAGCACGTTTCCCGGGGAATCCCCGCTCACATAGAGCTCTCTGTCAAACTTTGTCTCTGCTCATCTTCTAATGGTCCGCTGAAGACTTAACCACCCATCAAGTGTTACTGGTTTGAGACGGGAGGCGACTGGGCGTGACCTCTGACCTCTGGCAGGGACCCGAGCCTCCCAGTCTCATCCCAGTCACAAGGCTCTCTTGTTACTAACTGCGACACCGTTGCCCTCTCTCCCCAACCGAACACACAATCGCCACACTCTGTCTTGGGGGGGTAGACCACTTTCCCACCCACGGCCCCCGTCATAAATGCCACCCTCCCCACCACAGATGGCCCGATTGTTTCCCCCTCTCGAGCTTTCAGCTTTAGAGCGTTCGCCTCTAAATCCACACAGAATTCCTTCGCCAGCTGATCAGAAACTGTGAAATATGATGATAAGTGGATAACCCCGGACAGAAAGGCATGAGTAGAATCTGACTGGAGCAACGGGATGATTATTGTTCAACCAGAGAAACTACCAAATCTTCTATCCAACCACGAGAAAGTTACACGTTGTTGTCCATGTCTGCTGAATAATGTTTAGCTAAAAAGTCCCATTTTTTCCTTTCTGCGCGAGTTAATGTACGATGCAGGTGTTTGGAAATTCTCACCCAATAAAAACAGTCTAACAACGAGAACAGTGACGCCTCATATCCTGTGCAGCATAATGTTTAACGTGTGGATACAAGAAGCCACTACCACGATATCTGGATAAAAATAACAGTAATAATTCAGGGTAAACTTAAATTCTGCATCGCGTAATGGACCGTAGAGTTAAATATCCAACATCCTTATCTGTGTTTAACTGTACGGTTTATGTCTGAGATGAAAGGTTATTCAAACAAGAACTCTATGTGTGGCACATGAGAAAATAACAAGCCACTTCAACCCAGAACATTTACATTAGGTACTCCTGTGGGAAAACACACGATGCAGAAGGTTTAATGCAGCAGAGGTCACGCTGTCAGCCCCGGAGAGGAAGAGTCTGTGCAGCAACAATCCTCCACTGATGACGACTTTGCTGCACAATTTATGACGCCACTCGAAGGCTAGACGTGGGCCTCTGGAGCGTTTCCTGTCTTAAGGGTCTAAGCTCGGGGGAAGGCTTCTGTTTATGTATTTTACATTACATCGGGATGCTTTGACTTAATGCAGAACGTCACTTTCAGTGGGTTTACGTGTTTGAGCCACATAATCACAGAAAAAGTGGAATGTTTTGTTATGCATTGTAGTTAGTTGTGTCTTCAATACATAATAAATTAAAAAGCTACAAAGAACATGTGATGTTGCTGCAATGTGCAGTTGACAAGACACTCACATGAAAAGTGGCATGCAGCCTGGGACGGCGACGTGAACTCAGTGTTTTGCTTCATGCGCGTGTGCTAGACGGCGTCCTCTGGGCATGTGCAGTGGGCGGGAAGCAATAGCATGACGCCGCTGGTTTTGCATGTTTAAAACGCATTAATTGCAGCTTTACATTATTGCCAAACCATTTTTCCGCCTTCCAGGCATCTTTTATTTCAATGCAGGTCTTGGAGATTCAACTTGCAGGGACCTGAAACTCTCATCCATCACCGTTAACGCCATGTCAAATCAATCTGCACCTACAAATGCAAACAAAAATGCAACGCTGACAACGAGGAAAGCAGACGTGATGTTGACTGTGATGGACGGCTTAAAGAGGAACTCAGTCAGTGTTGGTTCAGTCTGAAGACTGGTATTTAAAAAAATATCACAAAAGGGTTTGGAGTTGGAGGGAGTGACCTCCACCAAGACACCGCAGGTTAAATGAAAGTGGTTGCTTATTTAACATTTGCAACATTTCAATGTGGTTTGAAAAATGGTCAGCTGCGATGTAAAGTTGCATTAAACGTGGCTAAAAGCATGTTTAAAGTGAATCGTGAGCTCCAAAAACAGCAATAACGTGCTCGTACACGTGTGTTACCAAAGCAAACAGACTCAACGTTTAAGCATCGACAGGAAGTGATGCAACATCGGATTCAAAATGTATCGCCAGGCAGGATACATTCTAACCCGCCGGGTTACCTTTCGGGTTACTAACTGACGGGCACGCAGGATGCCCCGGTTCCTGAGCGCCTTCAGGCAGGAGGCCACAGTCCACCGGGAGACGGCCGTCTTTCAGAGAGGCCCAGCAGCTGTCCTGCAGCACCTTGCAGAAGCTGCGGCAGGGCAGGTACGGCGGCGGTGGGGGCGCGGCAGGCGACGGGCACCTAGGTGTCAGCAGGAGGCAGAGGAACCACTCAGCGCCGTGGTGACACCCCGCCTTCCTCAGCCACGCCCACTCCTGCAGCACCGCACCCACCTCCTCCACAGACGTGTGGTTGAAGAAGTTGGGCAGCGTGAAAAACTTTGGTCGTTTGCCAGAGCAAAGGGGCCAATCAGAAGGCACCGGGAGACAAAGTGGGTCAGAAGCATTGGTGCGACTATCAGGGGGGGTCAGCGTGGAGTTCAAAACACCCGCAACAGTTTCATTGATTTCAGAAACATTAACTAGAACCCTGGTTAAATTGATAGCCAGGATTTTATCACCTTCCAAAACTGACCCTGATCCTGACCCTGACCCGGACCCGGACCCATCCTCCACCCCGATCCCTGACCCCTCCTCCACCCTCTCACCTCTGAACCAGCTTGTATTACCCGTCGTGTTAGGGATAGCACTCTCGACCTTCTCTGTCAGGCCTGTAGTAGTCCTCGTGGTCGAGGTCGGGGTCGGGGTCGAGGCCCTGACAAACTTACGAGTTCCTGTGACCACGTTGAAGTTTTCCTCTCCAACCCCAGATAAGTTGTCGTCCTCCTCCTCTTCCTTCGTCACGGTGCCATTGGCTGTCGTGGTGGCACCTGTCGTCCCTGTCGGCGTCGTTGTCACCGCAGCTGGAGCCTCTGTGGTGTCTTTAAGCAACGAGAACCACCAGGCATCCGAGCTCCCGGCGAAGAGGACCAGGAGAAGCAACAACGTCGGGATCCTCAACATGTTGCCGGCTCCTGCAACAGTCCTCTGTGTGTCTCAGCGTGCAGCAGCAGCGGTTTTCCCCCAGCGCCACCTGTTGCCAGCCGGCAAAACCCTTAAATCCAAGCTGTTCAAAGGCCACTCAGCATCCACTGAATGAAAACCCAAACTCTGCTCACAAGCCAACCAGACTCGTGTAACAGCACTTACATGGGCAGGGGGAGACCCAAAGTGCAGAGGCAGGCTTGCTGCACTGATGATGGATGTCATTGGTTGCTCAAAGTTGCCCCAACGCACACTAAAACTCCTCCCATGAGTTGATGATGGGTCCCCTAAGACCTTCTCTGCAGCACGGAGAAGGGAAAAAAAGCATGCGAGCATTCATGTTACCACAAAGACACACCCCGTTCCTGCACGGAAATAACCTCAGTAAAATATGGAGTTTTTAAAATATACACAGGCCACAATAAACAGGTTGAGTTCACGTTGTCTTCAGCAGAATGTCATGTTGAGACGCTGAACAGCAGCCTCCTCAGTCATCAGCAAGTAAGAAACTGTGTGAAGGTAAGAATACACGCTAATTAAAGTCATAATTATAAAGTGAGAGTAGGGTGAGACCGAGAAATGATTTCATCAAAAAGGAAATAAAAAAAAGTAGTGTTCATCAACAACAGTTGGTTTGATTCATTACTTTGGGGAAGATAACTAAGCGTGTGTGACAGCTTTACACGCTGGAGTGTTGGATGAAGAGGAGGCAGCAGGAGTGTGAGGCATGAATGAAAGACAGCAGCTGAGAAAGTGAGGGGGCGTATCTGATTGGGTCGATGTCTTAAGCTGCACTCCCGTGGGACGGACTCTGTTGCCTCATCTGAAAAAATCCTTGGAATATGTACCACTTCCTCGTTCTCACAGATGGGCGATAAGGAAAGGAGGGATTCCTCCCCCCACCACCATCAACACACCCTTCTTCTTCTCCCAGGCCTCCTCCTCCTCCACATGGCCCTGTGTGCCCCCATCATCCAGCTACCCGCCTCATCTGCCAAGCAAGGACATCCAGCTGTTACACATTCCAGCCCTCAGACCTCCCACGCCCACGCTGCATGACATGTGGAGGTTTGGAAGCTGCCACATTTGTGCATTCATACAAATCTGCAAATTCTCCTGGACAGCGAAGAGGAAAAGAAGACTTCACATTGGACGCTTTGTGGATTCTGTGCTTTACACTTTTACTTGTCTTCATGCAGATTAGCCGAGACAGATCCTCACTGGTGTCTTTTGCATGCATGGGTCCAAAATCTGGGACAAAACCGCACAAAACCAGTTGGAAATGATCTTCTGCTTTACAGGAAAATGTGGACATTGCTAAGTGAAAAGGGACAACATCTGAAAACAATGAGACGTGTTTTCATACAAAACAAAACAGAACAAGGAAAACGGCACACCAGAAGGCATGGAAAACTAACAAAAGGAAAGCTCATATGTCTCAGTCTTGCAGCAATTACCAAAAGCAATTTCACGGAGTGTGTTTGGGGAAAAACTAGACTTCCTGTCTAGTTGTTTTCCCCCTTTTATTTTGGTTTTGCTTATGGCGATTGTGCCATGAGATTCCTCTTTCCTTCACCACAGCAGAAGAACAAACATCATCACATTCTTCAGGAAGCATGAGACGTTTCCTGAGAAGAACGTGGATATCTTTGACATTAAAATATATATATAAACACATATTCTTGTAACCTGAGAGAGAACAAACTAGCTGAGCACAGATTTCTACAGCTATCCAGACTTTAAATATCAGAAACACATTTTCCCCGATAAGATCTTCCCATAATGTGCATTCATGTTCAACAACGTAGTCGATGCATGGCTATAAACGCCCCGCAGACTCTCCCACATATATATGTAAACCCTCCCTCTTTAGTGTCCAACACTTTTCATCAGCTGTCAGCTGCCCTGACCTGCAGAAGGCCACGGCTAGGGCAAGTAAACACACCACGGCCTTATGCTTCAGTGAGTTAGTGAATGTCAGTTTATGAAGCACCTGGTGCTTTCCATAAGGACGATTAGGCAAACTCACTCACACACACAAATAAACGCACGCAGCTATATACAATATGTTACAGTACTACAGCTGCACATTAGCGCTCCAGTGGGAATGTCTACTTCCTCCTTAAACAGTTATAACTGCATTTTTAAAGCTTCCTCCCATCCTGCCTCCTGTTTAGTACATTTCCCACAATGCCTTTCTGCAACCCCCCAGAAAATGTGCACGATCTGAACATGCTGATGTTGCCTTTGTCCCAACAGGGATGCTGGTTCCCCGCTGCCGTCAGTCTTGATGCTAAGCTACATTAGCCAGCTCCCTATGTAGATATGAAGGGCTCATTCTAAGCTGACACTAAAGAAAAACATACTTATGAATATTATATGGCATTCTATCAATAGATCCATCCACATGCTACGTTCCCACATAGACAGAATGTGCTACTTTGTCAAAAGAGCACTGGGAGATATTTGTGTTTTAAAGAGAGAAAAACGAATGAGGGGGTGTATAAATTGCAGCTGTGCTAAATTACCAGAGCGCCCAAATCTCCCTAACCTCAACTAATCGCCATGGCAACCAGATTTCTCCAGAGCCGTAAGACTGTCAGGGGACTTACGGGTGAATGTGTGTTTAACTTGCTGTAAAAACATCAGTCTGCATTCAGCTTAAAGCTTATTAATTGAATATAAATTCCCATATTTGGGATGAAGACTGGAGGAGGAGGAGGAAGTTCCTACATGTCTCCAGGATATAATCAGGCAGTGATTGGTTGCATTTCCATCTTTACAACTTGCTGCACACGGACAGTAATGGCACAGACCACACACTTAAAGGTTAACATACTTTTACTGCTATTTATCATCATCCACTTGCCTCATATCACCTCTCTGTTGACATGATATTAAATTTAAGGGCATTCATTTCAGACATATCGTAATGTTTACTGAGGCAGGTGAAATTACAAAGCCAGGTCCAAAACACAATCCGATACATTGGGGATAAACCTGAACCCCTTGGAATGACACGTTTAATGGGTGTCCACATACTTTTGGCCATGTAGCTATACGTTCATGCGCTCACAGTACTTCCCTGAACCAGCAGATGGCAGCAGCGCAGAGGCTGCAAGGTTCACAATACTATCAATGACATCACTGGTTTCAAAGGAAAGAATGCAAATAGAAGGCAATTATCATATGATATAAGGATAAAACATGTCTTAACAACAATGGCATGCATTTTACCAGGAGCTCATTCTGCCCTCATTGCAGAGCGACTTGTATGCTGTAAACTATGATGATCAGCGTTTTCTTGCAGCTTGCAACACAACTTGTGGGTATGTTGAGAGAAAATCTGAGACAAAATGTGGTTGAAAATCAGCTTGAACTAATCTATTCTTTTGACATACTTCTGTGAATTGTTTCTTAGCAAAGCACAAACCACTAACCATGAGCCTTAATCCAATTCTGACTGCACAAGTGAGCTATTACATATACATTTAACAAAGTGTGTACTTAAACAAGCACAGAAAACTTACTAAAATCTGCTCCTAAAAGTATGATTACTTTCCTAAGTGTACTCTGCAAACTAAAAACTAGATGTATTTCTTGGTTGCTGCACAGTGGATACACGATGTTTTGAATGCAGTGTAAATGCCAAAATATAAAGATGAAATGCTGCCACCTGTTGTTTAAAGTCTGGAGTACTACAGAGATGAAAGAATGAGTCTCTTAGCACCAAATCCGTATCAATATTTGTGTAATTTGGTGTAAATCTCTTAGGATTACGAAGCTAGAAACCTCTCCATTGTGGCAGTAAATCATAGCCACTCCTGCTATCTGTGCCTGCTGCGCTTCCCAGTTATCAAATAACTCAAATTCTTCAAACCGAAGAGGCAAAAAAAAAAAAGAAGAAAAGTCCCCCGTGGGGCATCTTGGCAGAAGCGCAGCAGAAATCAACACCCATGACACCCCCCCCCCCGATCTTTACAACCTGCGGTATGTTGAAGTGGGTTTTTGGCACAGACAGAAGCTGGGCATTTTCAGACGAGAGGGGGTGAGACGGTTCCCTTATCGAGCCTCAATGCACGATTCATTTAGCAACACGGGGAGCTGGAAGACGAGACAGTCGACCTCTTGTGTGGAGAATCGGCTGAATGAGGACGTTTGTTGTCAGTAAAGAATAATGGGAGGTAGGAAAATAAATCAGGGGTCTTGTTCCAGATGAACACTGAAGTGATCGACAGCAGACAATTAAAAGGAATTATGGAGCTTTTTAAGCGATTAAAAGGTCATTCTGGTTCCGTGTTGACATAAATTAAGATTGTTCTGTTGATCTCAGCTGTCAGAGGTACATTTTTGCAGCATGAAGCATGAAGCGACGTGACATTCGAGGCCTCGTAACTTGAGGCCTCAGTGCTGCAGGTGAGTTTAAATTCCTGCAGCACAGATACTGTTCTCAGGGGGCAAGTCCTGTTCATAACCCCGCTGACGCTCACAGCCAGTCGTAAAGATGGCAGAAACCCACAGACACTCATCCCGGAGCGAAGCATGTTAGAAAGTTAACCTTTATCCAAAATATGACGCTGACACAGAAGTCCAAGCTGCTCCAAAACAGTTACCTCGTTCACCCATCCGTGAAAGTATATTGTAGATACAAAGTCTAGTCTAGTCTAGAATGACTTTCCTCAGAGTCACACTCATCACCTTCCCTCATATCAGTGAACCTGCAACGCTGTGCCAACAAACAACTCCATGCATGAGCTGAACATGCACGATAAACCTGCACCTAAACCTCTCCCAATGACAAGAGTCTGTTTGGCCGTCGGCCGTGGAAACGATTAAAAGACTGATGATGGGCCATGTGAAACATGTCGCTGCCCACATGGAAAATATAAAAAATGGATGAGTCATCACTGGTTCAGTCTGAGTCTGAAAGGGATTCACTGTAGAGCCAGTTAACCTTTTTATGTCAACTATGAGTGAGCCGGTGAATAAAGCTGCTGCTGTGAACAAAAAGCTTCTGTTTCTGAGGGTGCAGTGAGAGGCATCGTGGTGCGTTCAAGTGCAAGGAGGATAGTTATGGCCTTTTACAAGAAACTAGCTTCAGGCTTCAAGTTAATCTCCTCTGCTGTTTAAACCTGCACAAACCTGCGTCGCTCTCCAATAAGTTACACATTTTAATCTGTTGTTAAACTTTAAAAAAAACTAAAAACTGCTGCTTCACTTAAAAGTAACGGGCAACAATAAAACTTCACTCCCGTCAAACTTTCTCCACACTCTGGGGGATTTGTTCCATGTTTTGCAAAAGCAGCAATTGGTTTGGATTAAATATAAGACGGTACGACAAATATAGGCTAACAATTCAGAAGAACAGAGTCTTTATTTCTGCTGGTCCAGACACGCCCGGCCTTTGTCTCATCACCAGGCGAGTCATCAGAATCAGGAACAGCAAAGACCTTCAATATGGGATTTAACAGATGCCATGTCCACGTAGGCTTAAATTAGATATCTTGCTCAAGGGCACTTCATCAAACAGTGGCAGGAGGCACAAAGATTCCACCCGATTTGTGGGTAACCAGCAGATAAGATCTTAAAGAGCGGGGCAGGTGGGAGACCCAAACCACAGCCACCATTATCACCAGTATCTCCATTATCACCACCTCAAAGCTGAGCAGCTCTGCAGCTGGGAAAACAAAGCATTCCCCAGGACCAGAGGAACACAGCAGCGTCTGCCTGGCCAGTGGAGATGGCAGATTGCATAGAAAGATGGAAGATGGAAAGCAAAACATCCTCTCGCCCCTTCATCATGATCATGCAACACTTCCGCTGTCACCGGCAGGTAGAAAACACCCCCAGCTGCCTGCCGGGGCCCTTCGCCTCCTCGATGGGAAGCTGTCATTATTTACATACTGTGGCAAAAAGGGGCTTTCATGTTCCATTTGTTACAGGTCTGATCAGTCCCACGGCTGAATGGGAGACGCACGCGGGATAAAAGCTGTAATTACACATAAAAAGGGGAGTGAACCGCGGTGAGGAAATGTCCTCCAGGCCATGTGGAAAATAAGGAGAAGCTGCGTTGTCTCCGCCTCCTCTGCTGCAGACAGATCCCATTCTCACTGACATGGAAATGGAATATATGGTTTTGTTACAGCTTGACATTTACATGACTGCTAATAAAAACAAACATAATAATCTTATGAACAACCATGGTTCTCAACGTTTGGCTTGCTTTGATATATTGTAAATTAAAAGGATATATCCTAATTACAGATCAATAATATAAACGGATTGTTTGGGAAGTCGAGGATCACTTCTACACTGTTTAGTCTGTTGTTTAGGGTTCAATTTTAAATATTTAGCTATTCTTTTCCACTTATATTTCATTCTTTTTACTATTATATATATATTGTAAATGAATAAAATCCAAAAACCTGAATAACTCAACCAACATAAGCACTTTGCGATCCCTGAACCGCAAAAAACAGATATATGTAATATGACACATCAAAGTATAAATCAGCATTGTGAAATGACACAAACAGAAATGATTGAGTGAAAAAGAAACCCAACATGCCGCCGTTGTTCCAGTAACAACAGGGCTGGTGAAACGCCCACTTCCTGTCCTGTTAGCAGCTCTTTGATGGCGAGGTGGTGACAGACGTGTCCAGTGTCCAGTCCCCATTCATCCACCCAGCCGACTCCCAAGTCTAGACTTGCCATCCAAAACCTTTAATCTCAGGGTCAATATTCTGTCCGACACAATAACAGAAACTCCTCTCTGAGTTCAACAGCACTAAACAGTAAACTCACAACATAAGTACAACAAATCAAAACACTAAACAAGACACGACAAGATGAGTAATAATACAATAATAATCAGATTCAATCTTATTCATCCCCCAGGAGATAAGAAACATTTTTTAAATCTTATCTCATAATCAACACAGATGAGCCAGACATGTTTTAAAGTGAGTCTTCATCACATCTTAATTACACCAAATCATAATTAGTGGTTCAACTGAGAGCACACCACACTTACTAATACTATAAATAACATTTAATGAGCTTCAACCTCAGCTCTTCAGGAAATAAGGAATGTTATTGGTTAGTCTTCAAATGGGTTATTTGTGCAAACAACAGCCCTAAAGCAAAATATAATGAATTTATTACGATATAAAAAGAGAAGAGCATAAAATATTTTGTGAAATGATGACTTTTCTGTCCATCAACTACATTTTCTGCAATCATTCAAAGAAACACATTTCTTAACGCATTCTTTATAAGATGGCAATTATATATATCTTCATTAATGACACATTTATTGACTTTAACCTGCAGGAATATAGACGATGGTGTAAAAGGGCCTCATGCTGAACTAGGAAATCAAAAGTGAAATGATGAGAGATAAACAGTCTGCTGTAATTATGCTTGTATTATATTCCCTTTACATCCTGAATAAACAGAACAAGGGTTTTATTACCACTTTGTGTGCTTTGATGAAATATAGAGTCGTAAATATCAGGGACCACCCGGGGAAACGTTGTGTCCCGGCATACTTTACTGCGTACATGTTAGGTAAACACCGTAAATCTGAGCGCCGTTATATCCGTTCAATGTAGAGAAACAAAACAAAGACTTCTCCTGGAAAAATCCCAAACTGACTTCCTTATTTGGTGGAGCCACTCTCATTCAGTTACTCCTATTTCCCAGAAAACCTTTCAGAGCGGCTGCTTTTAGATTAAGCAATCTTTGCGTTGGCTCATATTTCAAAACAATATCAATGTGTAAAGATGTCATAAAAATAAAATAAAAACCAAATCAAATAAATAATGCATCGTGTTTCTCAAAACGCAACCTCATGTTGCTGCATTGCATTCTGGGCTTCCGGAGATCTACTCAGACACAGATTTCTCAATTTCTGCAAATTATTGTTGGACATCAGTGCAAACATGCAGAGTGTAGAGAGGGAGGTTTACTACTTCTTTTGCTCTGCAGATATCTGAGAAAACGTCCCGATATGCAGGAAAGCAACGAGAGAGAAACACAACGAGCTGCTTCACCAAGATTCATGAAGAAGAAGCAGCCGGAATTCTTGTGTGAAGTTTGTCTGAGGGTTTCTGCATATGTCTCTACACGAATGTAAGGGCATGCCTGAATGTCAGCACGATGTTTGTGTAGCGTGTGTGTGTGTGTGTGTGTGTGTGTGGGTACATTTTGGCAAAGAGGATGAAGTGTCTGTACAGACAAGGAGCCCTGAAGAAGGGAAAATCTGAACAAACCGCAAATTACCACCATCTACGCCCACACTGTCTCTCTCTCTCTCTCTCTCTCTCTCTCTCTCTCTCACTCTCACACACACACACACACACACACACACACACACACACACACACACACACACACTATTGTCTCTATTATAACATGCTGAAAAGCTCCTTTACAAGTACCATCCCTCCCTGCACGGACCCTTAACTCTTGACTCCACACACACACACACACACACACACACACACACACACACACACACACACACACACACACACAGTAGTACAACATCATGGGCCAACCAGGAACAGGTGCAGGGGCTCAAGGGGTCAGAGTGTTCCTCAGACCCAGAGCCTCTGTTGAAGTGATCCATAACATTTCTGGATGGAAAGTCAATAAAACACAGCCTCCGGACGTTTAAAAACACCAGCGGGAGCGCAAAACAACCACGGAGAGATGCAAAACTACAAAGAAAAATGCTAAAAGAGATAGAAAACAAGCACAGAGAGACACTAAATGACCACAGCGATTTATTTTTTTCCACAAAAATGGAAAAATAAAGATGCAAAATCAAAAACTAGGCTATATTCATAATTCTTAATAGACAAGTCCAGATATTCATCCTCATTCCGGCCAGGAAAAGAGATCATGTGTCAGCAGCACAGAGCTCATTACTCACACAAACGTTTAGTTGAAATGTTAAAGTGTGGAGATGTTGTCTATAAGACGTGCTCTATTTAGAGCCAATTAACAAAAATAACAATTATTTACTTCAATAGAAACGTTCTGCTGTTTCTTCCAGCAGCGGTTTTTAATGCTAACATGCAGAATAAAACGCAGCATCTGCTCACCTCTGCGCTGAGACTCTATGCGCGTGACCGCCAACAGCAGGAGGAGGACGCAGGTCTGCGAGGTCATCGTCATCATCGACCACCTGTCGCGTCCACGCATCCCAGAATGTTTCTTATGTACTTCTTCAGAAGAATAAAACCGTGATTTAAATTCCTTCAGAGGCGCCGAGGTGAGTTCATCTCCAGCCGACGTGTTCACTCAGTATGAGGGGGAACTTTCACCGAGCGACCCGTCTACCTGCAGGCTGCGTGCACCTTTACGTACAGCAGCGCAGCGCGCAAAAGAGTCCGGCGTCAAACTGCGGGGCAACTTCCTGCGCGTTGTTTTTCAGAGTAAAAGCTCTGCTCGTGACCGCTTTCTGCAGCAACATGGTCAAAATGATAATAATATTGTTATATTATATTATATAATATGCTATTACAGTATTTTATATTGTTTGTGTTTGTATCCACACTGCAAGCAATTAAACCATCTTCAGATCATTTGATTACAAACTGTTGCACCTGCTTTCATGTTAAAGAGAGAAACAGCAGATATGTCAAATTATTCACCATAACAGGCATCTCACTCCATCTTCAACTTTAAGCTTAAGATTAACTGTCCCACCCATGCTGCAGCCATAAAAAAAACAAATACAACACAATATAATGCAATTATAAGAGAATTAACAGTACTTTTACCATCATACTTTTTATATATATTTTATATTTACATATTTTGATATATATAAACTTGTATTCTAGACTTGCTAACCTCACACATGCACCATCATTCAGTTTACAGTTCAGCCTCCAGGTTTCACAATTCAACTGACTTTATGAAGCTTCACTAAAAGTTCCCTCGGGCTCCAGAGAGCAGCTGAACTCACTGTCCAATCAGTGAGCAGGAGAGGGGCAGCTGACAGAAATAGAAAAGATGAGCAGCTCTTGAGCATTTCGGTGAGTTAACCTCCGCTGACCCACAAAGTCTACCTAATATTACGGGGAGATTAACCTAAGATGGTGTGTCATATTGTATCAGTTGATTTTAATGTGTAAATAGTTGAATGTTACACAACTATGTCTACTCAATGCTTATAAGTTAATACATTTTACTTGAATATTTCCATTTTGTACAACTTCAGAGATCCAGCCCTTTCTCCTGCCTTATCGTGCTACATTTATCTGACAACTCGTGTGATAAACAAATGAAATATGATGCAATATTAAAGTGCGACCAGAGACTAAACCTTGTGTTGAGATTCTCAAAAGTCAGAGAAACTAAAAGTCTAACCAGCCTTTATTACAGCGACATAGGAAACATCAGCATCATAGTCGGGCTGATGTCAGTTTTCCATGTGTTTGATTCTCTGTTCAGACATGTTGGCCTGCAGTGTGGCACCTGTCTGCGGTCCCGACTAAAAACTGCATTCCTGCAAGGGAGAAAGGCTTCACATGACCACCACTACAACACACCACCTCTCCTCACACAAATCTGACTTTTCTTATAGAAAGCTGCATATTTTCTGCTCAAAATTAAGCAAAAATGTGACTTTTTATTCAGAAGGATTCACCGCACAAGGTCAAGAATCTGCTCTTTGTTTTTGCATATACGAGTAGGCAGGAGAAAAGTGTTGTGGTTTGTCAGAACATGCCCTCCTCAACACTTGAACCATATGAATAGAAGAATCCCTTTGACACATCTCCCCCCGTGGTAGTCTAGATTTTGGCGTAAATCCTGTGTGCACATGCAAAGATTAGTCCACTTTTCGCCATCGGCTGTGTCCTCGGGGCTGTGAGTCCCCACACTCACACACTTCAAAATTTAAATTCCATCCATCTTCTCCCTGAGCTCTGAGCTGTCAGCGCTCAGGAAGAGTCATCCGGGAGGTAGCACTTATGTCGTAAATGAGCACAACACTCACAGACGTCTGTCATCTGTGTCTGACTGTAGCCTACACATTATGGGAGTTGTGCCCTCCCGCCCACCGAGGAGGAGAATACAGAGCTCAAACATCCTGATCCATCACGTCCAGATATCAGAGAGCCTTCCAGAGAGCCTAATTTGCTAAATACACAAATGTATTATATAAGCACCATGTTTGCACAATATCAGCTAAATAAATCTATATCTAAAAACTACATTTGGACGAGGCAATGATGCAGGACTGTTTTCAGTTTATAATGTGCTTTAATTGTACATTTAACAACAAACTAAATGAGATCGTTTTTTTTTTCCAATGTCCAGTGATTTTTTCTCATGGAAACTGCACGTAGGGACACAAGTGAAAGAGACCTTGAAAGCAGACATAGTAGAACAGTGTGAACAGATACTACTGTTAACCTGTCATTGAGTAAGTGCTGTTATATGAGAGACGCTGTGACAATGACCACGCAGCACCTGTCCTACATCGGTAAAGTCAGCCGGGACGACACGAACAAACAAAATGTGCAGAAAAAGGATGTAGGCAACGTGGTCGTATTTATAATATATGTTCTGTTTTTGACCAGAAAAAATATATGAAATCATTGTATGAGAAAAAATTTAACAAGTAGTGTAATTGTAATTACTTCAAATAAATTAAATCTGATTAGATATTCACTATAACTTGAAGTGTTACACTCATGTATGTCAGCATCTCTCAGAGAAACAATGACAGCAATCATGAAAATAATACAACAATGAAAACTCAGTAAAAGAACTAAATAAATTAGATTTTTTTAAAAAGTCAGGATTCACACATGTGTGGTCTATCTTTACAGCCTGTGTAGTAAACTCACAATCTGTCCACCAGCGACCACTGGTGGACAGATTAGGAATAAAACCCAAGTTAAAGAACATGTAATAAATACAATTCCTCTTCTATTGACTAAGACACTGATGCAACAAAGGCAGAAAAAAACGCCAGCATTTCACATTTATTCTCTTTTCTTTACAAAATCTTTAAAAAATAAACTAAAAGCGTCCCCCTGATGTCTTCCTGCAGTTTATATATCTGTAACAGCTCATTGACATAAATAAAATGGCATTCAAACCACCAGTTCATCACAGAGTACTTTTTATATACCTAACGTGTTGATATAGCACCTGATAATATAAATATTACAAGCAGCCTGATGTTGTCAGCTCAATAAAAAGGACCATTGATTGAAATGAGTTGTGGAAAAATTCAAATAAAAGAATAAAAAAATCACAATAATCAGCAGGAGCAGCAGGAAAGTCGTGTTGTGGAGCTGAAATGAGACCTTCGCTCACATGAACGTACGTTGAAGAAGATACTTCTTACTGTGCCTCCCAGGTGGGCGTTTGGTCGAGTGCCGATGTCTGCATTTAAAACATGCAGCTCAGATGAAACTCCTGGCCGGACATTTCTTCATTACTTCACAAGTTACCAACCTTTTTAAAAAAGGTTACAGAGCTGTTGTTTCTCTGACACCGTTTCCTGTACCAGAGATGAACAAATACATGTTAGCTCATGTAATTCATCAGGGTTTGTGTTGTATTCTGGTTTCATTTGATATCACAGAGTATTACAACTAAGTGCGTGCCGTTTCAAACAGGAAACTGAGTCAGACTTGAATCTGTCTTTTCATTCACCAAAAAGGAAGTAGAGAAGAGTCAATCAGTCAGCCACCATTTTGTTCTCTTTCTACCCAGACACTTAAAATCCTAGATCCCCTTTGATTGTGAGGAAAAACGTTAGCAATGACGATTCTCAGGCAAGTTCTGCTTTTCTTCATGTTCCCAAAATATCTGCAGCACAGCTGAAGCCTTCGCTGCTGACGCTCTTTAAAATACTGAGCTTTCATTTCTCTTTACTTAAATATAGATAGATCGATAGATAGATATTATACGCAGTAATGTAGCAGAGGAAAACTTCTTACCGTTTTTGCATTTGCTCAAGAGAAGGCATACAAGCAGAATCATTCCTGCTAACGGGAGGATGCACGTTAACGACCACATCCGATTTCCTACCAAAAAGAATTATGAATGAATAAATGGTTTGCAAGGACTACGTATCCCAATGTAGAAAAGGTGGCAGCTCACTGTTGATGAAGGGGTTCTGGACTGAGTCACTGACTTCAGTGCTGACCGGGTTCTGCAACCGACAAGCGAAGCTGGGCTCCATCGTCTGAGTGAAAGATTAGTTTGTGTTGGAGCTTGTGAAGCGAACATACATGTTGTATTTAAGGGGGTCAGACTCATCCTGCTTGTACCTTTGTCCTATTGTACACCTTGGTTGCCTTCCCAATCATGTCGTTTTCCCTCCACCAGTATATGATTGGCTCGGCGCCCGTGGTGTTGCCTTCACAGGTGAGCAGACAGTACGCCAGGTCAGGCTCACACCATATGGTGAGGTTGGGCTTCGGGACAGGAGCTGATGGAAAGACAAGAGGTGAGAAACCAAACAAAAACACAACCTCGTTCAACATTACTCCACGTACAGATGACCAGCAGCTGAGTGGTGGCGTTGAGGGCTTTGCTGTTGATCTCCACCGTGTAGTTGCCGCTCTCGTCTCGAGTGAGTCCAGTGATGGTCAGCGCTCCCGTCAAAGTATTCAGCACACTGCGGTCTACGGATACGCACCAACACGGTTAGAAAAAACACCCCTTAATGCATCACGATCCATTAATTTACCGATTCATTCAGTACAAGTCTCACGGAAGTTTAAACCCGATTAAAATATTCAGGTTATTCCACCATCTGCACGTTTTTAAGGTGTCAAAAGTAATACCTTAAAGCAACCCCTTATACAGTATCTGTTAAATGGCCTTCATGTTTCAATTCAAATCCCATCCATCCATCCATTGTCTACCGCTTATCCTGTATTTAGGGTCACGGGGGGGCTGGAGCCGATCCCAGCTATCATTGGGCGAAGGCAGGGTTCACCCTGGACAGGACGCCAGTCTATCGCAGGGAGACATGTAGAGACAAACAACCATTCAAGCACACATTCACACCTACCGGCAATTTAGAGTCATCAATTAACCTATCCCCATCTTGCATGTCTTTGGACTGTGGGAGGAAGCCGGAGAACCCGGAGAGAACCCACGCATACACGGGGAGAACATGCAAACTCCACACAGAAGGAACCCAGGCCGACCCGGGAATCGAACCCAGGACCCTCTTGCTGTGAGGCGAGAGTGCTACCCACTACACCACCGTGCAGCCCCAATTCAAATCCCTTCAAATATATTCAATTTACATGTGAAAATATCCAGACCCCCAAACCACCTTAATATACCTTTCATTTTAAGGTTTTCACCCTCAAAATTCATGCAGAAAACCAATTAAAACCCTGTAATGTATTGCAATCCATACAGTTAGCACAAGTTTACCCATTAAAATCTCTGAATGAAAATCCCTTTAAAATGTGAATATTCTCTATCTGTGTGCATATTATGTGGAAAATGTTGCACAGAAGCCATCATGTGTTGTATGTTTTTATCTTGCAGGATGGAGAACAAACATTTCCACCTTAACGACACCTTAAACAGATTGAAACCTTCAAATCTACTTAATTAGCTCATTAATTTGTTGATGAAACCAGTGTAGGCTGTTGAATCTGAAGTGACGTGTGTGAATGTACCTTTGAACTGGCGGAAAGACAAAGTCTCCTTTCCGTACCACTCCACAGCGATGTCATCTCCGTGTCTCCACATGACGCTGGTGATGGGATCACTGGGATCCACAGCAGCCGGTGTGAGGACGACTTCGTCATCTTCTCTCTTGTAAACTGGTCTGCCTGCAAAAACAAAACAAAAAAACAGCATTATAACTTCATATTTAATTATCTGAATGTTTCTTTGACCGTGGGAGAAAAGCTACTATGTTTTATCTCCATTATTACAGAATGAATAAGTACTTAACATGTACTCAAGTACAGTACTGAGGTATTGATGACATTTATTTAATGATATACCGTCATATTTACCAATTATTTTCTGATCACTTACACTTCTAATGTAATTTTTTTTACAGTGTAAAAGTAAATTAATATTTCCAACACTGGCGGTGAATAATAAAAGGACAACACTTGCCCCTGAAATGTAGAGCTTCATACATTTGAAATATTAAAAGTACAAGTATCTCAACCATGTACTATACTATACATGTGATACTGTGACGTGTGCACACGCCCATAAATAATCTTCATTCATTATTTCCTGATTTATAAAAACAACGTTTTGCTTCTCTGCTGGGTTCCAAACAGGATCAGAAACATCCATCCATCCATCCATCTTCTACAGCTTATCCTGTATTTAGGGTCACGGGGGGGCTGGAGCCGATCCCAGCTGTCATTGGGCGAAGGCAGGGTACACCCTGGACAGGCCGCCAGTCCATCGCAGGGCCGACATGTAGAGACAGACAACCATTCACTCTCACATTCACACCTACGGGCAATTTAGAGTCACCAACTAACCTATCCCCATCTTGCATGTCTTTGGACTGTGGGAGGAAGCCGGAGGACCCGGAGAGAACCCACGCTTACACGGGGAGAACATGCAAACTCCACACAGAAGGAACCCGGGCCGACCCGGGAATCGAACCCAGGACCGGATCAGAAACATGTCAAAGTGAATTAAATGTCATTACCAGAGTTGACCGGCATCGGCGTGCTCGTCAGGACAAACAGCGTCAGGAGTCTCCACGTTGACGTCGCTCCACACATTCGATCGACACAGTGAAACGCAGTGATTCTCTTTAAGTATTTAGAAATATTCCAAGTGGATAGTTGGAGACAGAAAAACGCACCAAACTTAGAAAAAAAAAGACTGAAATGCGTTTGAGCGTGAAGGACGTGAAATGCACGCGAATGAGGAAGTGCGCTTCTTTTAAGTGCGCAGGTGTGACGTAAATAAAAAAAATGCGACACATATTTAAATTTTTAGGACCAAACAGGAAGGGAGGGACAAAGGGATTTCTGATGAGAAATTCCAGCATTGCGTCCATAAAAACACGATGAGCAAGAGAAGGCATGTATAAGATTATCACTACATGAAGAGACATTAAAAAAACAGAATTATTAATTTGACCAACTTTAGTGCAGAAGCGTAACAACTTACCTTATAAAAGATCCATTTACAGCAGCTGGAGAACATGCAAGTCCAACAAACAAGACAGGAAACACAAATGTGAACGTTATCAACAAGAACCAAGCGTTACTACAACGAATAAATCTTAATCATTTTATTGTCTTTGTTCTCATGATTTTACAAATATGATACTTCTGCAATTCAACTTTAAACTGTGCAACACAATGGCATTATGGACTGTTAAAACTTCCCGAGGGACGTCTGTGACTCCATGGAGCTGTGAATCCTGCAGACCAGGGCCCTGGTCTGGTTTCGTGTCTTAGTGTCATACGTTTGTGATCACCTTGGGGCCCGTTGGGGTTTCTGTGTCCGCAGGATTCACTAGCAGCTTAAACACACGACCACTGACGTGATGACGGCTACCGTCATGGGGGGAGAGGGGGGAAGCCAGGTCCCTCCCATCCCCTCCCTCCTCCCCCACAGGTCAGAGGTCACAGGTCACTCCTGGGACTTGAGCTTGAATTAAGTTGTACAGTCTCTTTGGATGAGGCTGGCGGTACCTGGTCAGAGCTGCAGGGCTGCTTGTCTTTTTAAGAATGGGTGATCTCGCCACAGAGGTTTTTGGGACACCAGTACAGATAAGAACAATGGCATGCAAGACTCACATACAGACCCACTTGTTATTATTTCTTTTTGCTTTTTTTTTTTAATAGAAAATAAAGATTCTGACATAAGTACAAGCACTGAGCCCTCGCAAACACCCAACAGCCAAGCGTATTGGAATTTTTTTCGGAGGACGAACGACGCCTAAACGGACGCCGTTGAGAAGTTTTCGGGGGCTTGTGACCGACGGTTAGAACCATTTCAACACAACAGCTGGCATCTTTTCATATTCAATAAGTCCAGTTTTGAGGACATAATACATCTCACATTTATATTATTTCTTCTTCTACACCTTTTTACTACAAATGTATGTGCTTTTGATTTAAAACAACTTGGGGGGGACTGAAAAGGAAAATAAAGATTTGTAGTTCAACGACCATCCACCTCACTCTGGCCAATTTATTGCAAATGAAGTGATAACCTCTGAACAGCAACACACACTTCAATATGGCACAAGCATCTCAGAAATGACCTAAATGCACCGTCGTCGTGGGTGAATATCAAAAACCAAACCACACCATATCTAAAAATATTAAGACATTAATCATTAGTAGAGCAGAAACTAAATGTTTTTTCTCCCTCTTTGTCGAAACATGCAGTCGGTCGCTCTGCAAGCAAAACCCGATTCTGGACCCCATGGTAAACACCAACCCCCCAAAAAAAGTCTTCATCTTAAAAGCATACGAACACTGCAAATGATTAGCCTTGTCAGTCGAGCTAATATACTTCTATTATTCATTGCAGGAGCTGCAGAGTAAGACTTCAGAATCCAGGTCATTGTGCAATTGAGGAACTCGCTTTCCTGTCTTATTTGAGGGCTGGATGACGATTCCTTCGCACTTAAAAAAAATGCACACTGGCCAGCAAAGTGAAGCATGTAGTGACTGAACTCGCCCCTTCGAGTAAAATATCAGATTAGCAAATTAACTTTGAAAAAGAAAAAAACCTGTGTTTAAAGCACTCTTGGAGCTTTCTGCTTGCTTTCAGATGTCTTCTCTGACCCACTTTTATCTTTAGCTTTGTGTGTCACCTTAAGACATTTGATGTGCTTATCCTAGTGAATGTCAGCTTTGGCACACTCTCTGCTGAGGTACCTAAACAAATACTTTGTCAAGTACGGAAACTACTGTTTTTTTCACCCCCACTGAGGATATTGTTGTTGCATTATACTTTATATATATATATATATGTATATGTATATATATATATATATATATATATATATATATAGAGGAATATTTTTCTCTAAAATGTCTCTGGAGTGTTAAGGAGAAAACTACACATCAAGGCATTCTCCTGGAGCCCTTTCTCCGAAGGCTGCGACATGGAAAGCCCAACTAAATCTCAGCGGTCCCGTCCACCTGCTCACCATTTATCCCACTACAAAATCCAAATAAATATTCTTTAAAAATAAGGGCAAATTGGTAAAAAGATAACAAAAAAAATGAAGCGAAATTGATGTAGTGGCCTCATAATGTAACACAAACTCTCAAAATACAATAACTCGATCACCTTCAAGTCCTCCTCAGTCAAATAAAGAAACAAAGTAAGAAATATTACAGGGAAGGATATATGTAGAGTAGTGGTTGTTTTACAATGGCGCCTATGTCGAGAGACTGACTGGGCATCAGTTTGTCATGTTGCAACTTCCACGAAAGAACTGCTTCTTCTTACCCCGTCTCTTTTCTCTTCGCCCGGAGGTGATCATGCTCTGTCTGATCAAAGTCTTTGACCTTTAACCCTTGGCTCCCCTCCCTCCCCTTACCCTTCCCCATCAAACGCTCCTCCCACTCCTCTTACTCGTCCACTCAGAGCGGGGGATTGTTCAGTCGGCGTAGTGCATGATGGACTCGACGTAGTTGCCGGGGAAGAGGCCCGTGGTGCCGTTCATCACGCCCTCGTACCAGCCGTCATCGTTCTTCTTGATCACGTAGATGATGGAGCCCTCCTGGAATGAGAGCTCGTCCTCCTTGTCCCGAGCGTAGTCGTAGATGGCCACCACTGCAGCAGCATGAGGGGGAAGAAGTGTGTTGGGAAAAATAATCAGGATTTAGGTGCAAATGGAAGACAAATGCAGGCGTTGCTACATTCTGAACTAGATTACTTTTATTATACTCCTCTAATTAGGGCTACCATCAAATAACAAACTCATCCTGTGTTCAAACACACAGAACTTTATTTAAAATATTCCCATCTAAATGCAAGTCAGGCTCCAATTTGAGGGAATGTATGAAGTGATTATAGGACTAACGCAGCCCAGATATCTGTTTCAGCATTTCAGGTGGATCATCTTTTACAGTGAGCAGCCAAGGCAGACCTTTCTCCTGGTAGGTGCGTGGAGCCCAGGGCGGGTCCTCCTCAGCGTAGGGGTCACTGTACTCCACCACTGCCGACTCTTCCTCCTCGTCCTCCTCCTCCTCGTAGTCCTCCGGCAACGGAGGAGGAGGTGTAGGTTCCTCAAACACCGGCTCGTCGGCAGGAGGAGGTGGAGGCGGCACGTCTGAGACTAAAAATGTGTTCAGACAGGCGTGAAGAAAAAAAAGAGGGAATGAATTAGAGGCAAAGAAAGGAGCAGGAAGACGGCTGCATCAGTCAAGGACATGGCTGACTGACATTCTCATGCATTGGAGAAAGGAAGAGGAATAGTCCATGCTGGATGCATTTAGACAACATTCAGATGCTCGGTACGCTGTTTGTGGAAATCAAGGAAAACTTCACTGATACTGAACTGAAAACACAGAAAAAACGCCACAGGAAGAAAACACACACACACACACTTCGATTTAACGTGCATTTAAAAGTTGGGAACTTAATTACATGGAAACATGATCATGCAGAAACATGCTTAATATCATGTGTTTACTTGTGAGTTTCTTTTTAAATCTGTTCACACACATTGTAAACAAAAGGTCAACCAACAACATTTGCTGCCAAAGGGACCAGAAATTATCTCCCTAAACATCAACAATTCTTATCTTCTTAAGAGTGATTTTAGTGATGCTTACAAGATATTGTGCATATCAACAGCCATGGAGGCAGAAGAAACTTTTAGTATCCTGCACTTGGAATTTGCCATGTTGATTTCTTACTGCTCTACCCACAGATACGAAAAGAAATGCTAAAATGCCAACTGTCAAATTTGTTTTATGCCCTAATAAAGACATAAAAACAACACTCAGATCACACTATAAATGTCTCCAGAGCTCTCCATCTCTGATAAACTTACACAATCATAATTCGGGTTCAATGTACAGGAAGTTGGGCTACGTAAACCTGAATGTGGTGGCAGCAGATCCCAGACCCAGCTGATATTGCAGGTTGATCACTTGTTTACTTCAATAAGACAATATTCCACCACAGGGGGCGAGTCACGGACACTAACGGTTGGGGAGAGGACTTAAAACGAGTGGCGGTCATGCAGGTTGGGGGCGTGGGGGCTTAAATCCACTTACTGGTCTCCTGAACTCGGGCCACAAAGCCCATCAGAGGCAGCTGAGGGGTGATCTGCATGGAGGGGGGAGGGGGCGCGAGCGGGCCTGCTATCACCAAACAGCATCAATACACAGAGTCGGAGGAGGTTCGACGTGAGCACAGCAGAGACAAGAGAGAACGAGGTTAGAAGAGCAAAGAACAGCAGAGTCGGGAGTTAGAACAGGAATCGAACACTCAAAAAAAACGGTTAATGTGTCCAAACTTTAGTATTCTTAAAAACTAAGCTTCGTAAATACAGATATTTGGCAGTTTTCTTCAATGACACTAATATCTTTGAATGTCTTTGTTTTGGACTTATGGTCAGACAAAAAAACATTTAACAAGACATTTAAATATGTCACCTTGAGGTCTGGGAACTTGTGATGGACATTTGTCGCCATTTTCTGACATTTAATGAACCGCTTAGAAATGATAAGTCAGTTAACGGAGATTAGTTACAGCCCTAAATTACTTTTAATTCATTGAATTGCTTTCTATGCCACGTAACTAAGTGTTCCAAACATTCAGCAGGCAAGATTTATAAGGCGAAAAGCCACTTCACATTTAATTTTTATGGCAGAAATAAACTCAAGGTAGAAGATCACTAAAACCAGACATTTGTCAAGACAAATGGAGGACAAAGGATTAAAAACAGCAGTGAGGACGGTTGAAGAGGTGAAGCCTTGTGAAGGCAGTTACGATCATGGGAAATGACAGACCACAAAACCAGAGAGGAGATCTTTTCATAAAAGATGCAGCAACATGTCAGACCCTGGTGACCTGCTCTCTCACAAATCAAAAGACTGGGAGAGAAGCTAGACTCTCCTTGAACCAGAAAATGTAAAAAGAAGAAAGAGAGATAGTTCATTTAAATTCAAGGAGAGAAAAAAGCTGCCATTCATCTGAGCAGATGGAGATGAGGCTCAGTAATCCATATTAAATAGCAGTAATACACCTTCTTTTTAGATGATCATATTTACAGATTTTGTTAATAAAAAATAACAATAAATAATGTCCGTAGCTTAGTTTATGATTTTGCTTATGTGTTACTTTGTTGTGAGAGAGAAAACCATAAAGGCATTATGATTAAAAGTTTATATTTAGGATCTTTACATTAAAAGACTCATGGTCTGTTGTCGTGCAGCGGTACCTTGGTTCTGGGCAAAGTGCGGCCCCCCGTTGAGCTGGCTCTGGTTTAGGACCACGTTGGGTTGGCCGGTGACAGACGAGGGCCGGCGGTACGGCAGCGAGCCTCCCACCTGTGAGTTTTGGGGCGGCTGCGCTGGGCGGTTCATGCTATAGAACTGAGGAGCACCTGAAAGGAGACGACACCAGCAGGGGGCAGCAAAGAGTCAGAAAGGAACATTCTGTTTGGTCATTTACTTAAATTCGAATATTCATTAATGATGATAAAAACACACTGAAAAAAAAAAAAAAAACTTTTCACTGACTACATTCCTAAATTCTGTGAATGATTCCATAATTCATCACTGTTAGCAATTGATCGTGTTCATTTCTACCCTGAACAGCACATTAACTTTAATAATTGCAATATCCAGCCACACAACAAAAAACAAAGGGCCGAATAAACACATGAATGAAGATTTCACTGTGCAAGCATTTCACCACACGGTCCATGCATTATACATCAGAAGAATCATCAACACAGACACAGGCAGCTTATGAGATGCTCTGAGGGATGACGAGCAGCAGAGGATAACGGGGAAATCTGATCCAGACTTTTGATATTCCAGACATACTTGCTAAATATTCTGAAGTGAAATCTTTAAAAGTTGAATTTCTTTTCGAGCACTTAATTGAACTTAGTTGCTGAATGAAAAAATAAGAGATAAAAGATCCAACGCTACATTCGTTTGTGTTTTCCTACATTTCTGTACCAGATTATAGATTGATTGATTGATTGACATTTCTGAACACAAAGCACAGAAGACTGTGGTTGGTATCTGAAAGCTCAATCTCCTAAAACAGGAAGAAAACTATGATGCATTGAACAGGTCCATCTGATTTGTATTAGTCTTAAATTGAGGTGTTGTTATTTCAGAACTTCTTCTTAAGAGGAACCTTGTGGTTTCTGAGCAGTCAATAAGCAGAGAAAGCTGTCAGACAATGAACATCCAGGGCGATGGCATGCCAGTGGATGAACACATCTGGCTCTTGTAAGCAGGAGGATGCATGTCGGGGGAGGCGGGATGGAGGATGTGCAAAGGAGGGACGCTTCTCCCACCGGGTTACACTCACCTTGTGCAGGGTTGCTGTAAGTAGCAGGGCCTGTGCCAGTGGGGGCTGCAGAGGCAGGGAGCTGGGGAGGGGGGGGTGGTACAGGCGGGATCTCTACAGGGGGGTTTGGGGCCTGTGGGGGGCCGTCTAGGGCAGAGGTAGGGGGTCCTGGGGTGGTGGCAGTGTTTGAGGGCGGTTTAGCTGAGTTGGATGGGATGGGGGCTGAAACGAGGGGATTGAAGTGGTCAAAGGTAAAGGGAGGAGAAGAAAGTACAGGTGAGGGAGGTCAAGACAAGATCAGAGAGAGAAGGGAGGGAGATCCAGGGTTCCTATTAATTCATGTCCCACTAGAGCATGCAGGAATCCTGGATACTGAACTCAGATTAGTCAAGATAGTTAGTTTCAGGCGCACACACAGACCTATCCTGCAGCTCTGAGGAAAAAGGGAAGTAGGTGTTACCTGGGAAGGCGGTGGGCGGGGCTGGGGTCGGCACGGCGATGGGCACGCCAACGCTGCCACTGCCGCTGTTCTCTCGGCTGCTGCTGCGACTGCTGCTGGGGTGGCTGCCTCCGCTGCTCCCACTGCTGGTGGTGAGTAGGGCAGCAAACACGTCAGACCACACAAACACAACTCCGTCACACCGCCGCACGCTCACACTTCTAGGAAACGACACACCTCTGTGGCCTAGCTCTTTTTCAAAATGTCTCTCTCTTCACATATCGCCCTTTTTGACCAAAAAGCTCCTTTTATGAACTATGGAGCCACAGGAACTCAACTCAGGAACTAAAGAGCGTTCCTGTTTGGCTTTCCATCGTATGAACAATGATGATTCAGCAAATTTGTCTAACGGCTGAGAAAAAGAGGACAGCCAGAACGACACATTGTCATTGTGCTGTTTGGTGCATTGTTTGGTTGCTACTCTGACATTTAACTGGATGCAACCAGTGATTGGAAAGGAGACGTACACATAAAAAAATAATATAAAATGAAACACCAACAGGTAAAGTTCTTGAGTTCCTGTCATTGTTCCTGGGCCCCTGGAAAAGTTCAGGGCTGATATGCAGACCAATTATATTGAATGCATCTAAGTGGAATTTTACACCACATGAGAGGATCTCTCATTTTTTTTTTTTAAAATAAAACCCCTCTTTCAGCGGTCTTATCCTGCCTTATATTCCAGTTGCAACACAAATCTTGATGTGCAACCAGTCTGGAAGAACACAGCCCTGTTTCCTTCCCAATAACTCACATTATTAAAGTGGCACCCTCAAGAGCGTTGGTGTGTTAGTGTGAGCAGTTACACCTTTGAAATGACTGTCACAGTGATTAAAACAGGAAAAAAGCAGCCAGAAGTCTCACCAAGGACACAAGACAAAGACAAAGATATGACTGTAAAAGCATTGGGAAACATGGGGCAGACTTTCTGTACGACAGAAGAGAGCGCATGGCTGAGAGATGAAGAAAATGAGCTGTGGATGCAGCGGGTGCAGATAAAAGACTGGTGCTGAGAGGAGAGTCAGGGATCAGAAATATTAAAAAACATTTGGGACGCACTGACGAGTGATCTTGAGACTTGAGCAGTGGAGCTGACATTGGGCTGTTAGGAGTGTGGGGGCGACGCTGACTATTTCATGACTATTGCCATAGGAACCCGTGTCTAGCTGTGCTAATACAGCTCTGAATCTCTACCTCGTCCTTGTTTCCATTTCCTTACGCAACACACAGGTGAGGGATTTCCGCATAAAAACCAACTCTCTGGGAACAGGAACTTGTGATCAAAAAAGTGGATGTTGATCAAACTTTAGGTGGAATAAAAAAAGAAGAAGGGAGTAAAACTGATTTCCACGAGGAGTCATTTCAGGGAAGAAGGGGAGTCGTGTTCACAGGAGCTGACTTGCATCTTAACTTTAGGAGAGGAGAAGAAGAAAGGGGGAGGAGGTAGAGATAGGGGTTGTGTTTAAGAGTGTAGAGAGGCATGCTGGGAAGGGGGAAGGGGGTACCTGTACGTGCGGTTCCTCTGATTAACTGATGCAGTGCGTGCAGGGCTCTGCTGGGGTTGCGCCATGTTGCGCGTCGGACTCGAGACGTAGTCGTTAGGGACAACGGGAGGACGCACCGGCTCAAGCGTCCTATAGGGGGAGTGGCGCCTGCGAGAGGGTCAGGAGGACAGGAATCGAGGGAGGGGGGGAAGAGGGGGACATCCACAGAGAAGTGTAGGGGAGGGGGAGGAGAGCAAGAAACAAACAAGTGCAAACTTAAAAAAATGGGGTATGACAGGTGAACATCGGGGTAGGCTGGGGGTGAATCCTCAGGTGGAGATCGGACGATGCACCATCACTGCTGTCGGCTAAAAAAACAGACTGCCGTGATGCACACACACTATATTGACTTAATAGTCGTGTGTAGATAAGATTCTGGCGGCTGCATTAAGCAAGGTTTGAGTCAAATTTACTGCAGTGCCATACATAAATCCCAATGATGGACAGATGTTTTTGTATTTTGCCGTAAAAACCAAAGTGATGCGATACATTAAGGTTAAAGTCACGTATAAAGAAAAAGCAGCATCAGTTACGGCTGGTTTGAATTAAACCGTGTCCATGAGCACAGCTGTGAATCTCTGCTTACATAATCCAAATGTGAAACCTGCAAACTCATTAAAAAAACATGGAACGCAGGTTTTTAACTCGACAGTAGCGCTACGCGGATGATGTTCTCAGGTTTTAAAGTGGGGGAAAGAAAGACACAACCCTGAGATTTATTGATCTGAGCCTGAAAAGATGTACTGGCATGTCAATATCCCAGCTGACACAGCGGGGTGACCCGTCTCTGAGCACTGTTGCTATGGCAAAACGTTGCTATGAGGAGGATGGGGCAGCCAAGTGGGCGGGCTGGGTCAGAAACACACAACTGAAAGTCAATTTAAAAAAAACAAAAAAAACAAAGAGGAAGTTGGATAACAGAAGACAAATTAAAAGAAAGATGTCCACTCGTAGCCACAGGCTGCGGCGGAAGGTGAATCATGGAGGGTTGCGGTGGATCGGCATGCGTCTTGAGGGGGCGGAGACACAAACACAGACACGCCGACACACCTTGAAGGTCAACATGAAGGGGTGGACACACTCAACCACTCAGACACAGAAACATAAAGAGCACTTGGCACCCAAGAAGGTCCCACGGGTGACAAGAACATAACATTTATGTGCTGCGCTAGCCTGTGGGATAAGAGAGACCTTCAGCAGTCAGACACAGAACACAAAAACCATCACCATGTTAGGGATCATTAGCTCTTAAAAACGAGGTATAGAGAGAGACAGACCCGCTATCAGTTCACACTCTAATTAGCAAGTGGAGCAGAACAAAGTGAAGTCAAAACTTAACATAATGATAGCTGCTGGTAATTTGCTGCTGATTCGTACTGCCATGAAGATCAGTTGAATTTCTGAGCGTGACCTTTAAGATCACGTCCCTCCCCGTCCCCGACATTACACCAGGGAGATCTGAGAGCTCCCCACCTACATACAATGGTCCACTCAAACTCTGGCTCAGTCTGAATCAATTACGTGCCTTTTTTTTTTTTTTTTTTTTTACATTTTATCAAACTGCTTGCCTGTTTCATGTTTCAAGCACCCTTTACTTCTGTAAAATCAAACTGGCTGTGTGGATATTTCAGGCCCTGGTGCATATTCCTCTTGTTCCCTCCTGCAGTCCAAAGACATGCTCGTCAGGTGGCCTGGAGACTCAGACCTGACCACAAATAAAAAATGTGAGTCTTCTAAACTTCAGCTGCTTTCACATTGGACTAAAATCTAATCTAAAAATCAGATCGTTTCAATTCAGGAATTCAAGAAATGCCTTAAAATGCACCCAGTGCTTTTGATACACTGGTGGCATTTTAATACGTCAACACATGCAGCATCCATGAAACCTAGTTGTGTGTCCTTGTGTGCAATAAAACACCTAAAAAGTTCTTATATAACTGCCTGTGTTCAGACATTTAATATTTGAGAACTTTGGCTACCTTTCCTAATAAAAAAGCAAAAAATGTCTACATTTCTAAAACCATTGTTGTTATTTTTACAGAAACACAGCTATCAACTCCCCTTCCTAGATTTTCTTCCCTTAAAGTGTGAAAATCTTTCCTACATATGAGGTTGAGAAGCTCCTTTAAAAAAGGGATACTGCCAACCCTTTCTCGCCAGCGCAAATGAATAACTGAAACAAAGAATACCACTGCATCCAGAAGTGGCACTGAAGTGCATTTTAAACCACTCCAAGGACACTAATTAAACAAGGATGTAAAAGGGGTGATGATGATGAAACGGGGAGAAACCAGGCCCATCTGAAGGGCGTGTGGTTCTGGCTTAAATCCCCCCCAAAAACAGCTACAGTGAGCATCTGATGGACACACAACTCCACAATCCTTATGTCCGTCTGAACACGCGTCACCGTTACATACCCAAGGGTCCCTTTCCCTGACATGGGCGGGCTGGGGGGCTTCTGCGTGGGGGGATTTGTGCGAGGGAGTGCACCTCCTCCAGCCTTCATGTTCTGAGCGCTGGCCTATTGGGAGGAGAACATTGTTGTAGAAATCTGTCAAAAGGCAACAAGATCCAACTACTTCCTGCAGCTCTATTGCTCACTAATGGCACAAATGAAAGAAGCATCAATCTAATCATCTCACTCTCAACAATAAAACAAATTAGCATATCTCCCAAAAGAAACACTAATCCTTTAACAGCAAACAAACAAAGAAATACATAAAAATATAAAAGACAGCTCTCACAGCAATTCAAAACAAGGAAAAAACAATCTAACCAGAAATCACCAAAACTCCTCTCTTTCTTTGAGTCTCTTACTTTGAAAGTCTTACCTTAAACCTTAGCAACCACTATGGTTGATAACAAAAGCAATTAGGCAGGCAGGAAAAGAGAGAGAAGAAGAAGAAATCAGAGGATTAGTGTGTAGAGGAGGAGAGGAAAACAATTATTCATGCATGTGGCACATGAAGCTCAGCCGATTAGGTTCAGGCAACAATGGCTCAGTGTTAAAATCTGAGGAATTTGTTCTTTGAGACCTTTGTGAGGTTGAAGGGAAGGATTTGATTTTTTGGGACAGAAGCTTCTCTTTATTCAGAAAGTCGTTGGGAAAACTAGCTTTTCAAAATCAGCTACTTTCACCATTTTATTAAATAAAAAGATAATTGCACAGGGACCTGTTAGCAGTAGCAGGTGAGGTGAGGAGATTTACGACCACATCATTTATGTCCTGGGTGACATTAGTTTCCCAACATGCTGAAAAGTAATTAATTTTTTTCTTTCATTACGTGATACTGAAACCCCAATAGGGATTGTTTGACTTCTAAGAGTCCTTTTCATTAGATTTTCTGCAAAGAATAACCCACATTAATGCTACAACACAAACCCATTTTTGTGATTCAACAATCCTTCCAGAAATATTTTTAACTTTCAAGTTAAAAAGGTGTATTAAAATGCAAGATCACGGTGGTTCTCGACCCTTCTTTGCCTTGTCGACAGTTAATATAAACTACTTCCATTGGCAGCAGCGATTCAGACACACAATTAAGTCAACCTGATCAAACTAAGGGGGGGGGGGGGGGGGACAAAATGACCACCTTGACTCCATGGCCCATGTCGTCCAGCATGCTGTAGTCGATGGGCTTGCGGATGTAGCGCACAGGCCTCTCCGGATTGGCTGGAGCGATGATTTTGTGTGTGCGGGATGTGTTCTTGTTGGTAGTGAGGATGCCAATCTCCCGCCGGGCTACCTTCTCTTTGTGGATGTCCACCGTCTGAGGACAAGAGGCAGAGGTATTTTATTTCATGTCATGTATTTTTGTAACGTTACGTGCTTGACTTTATGTGCAAGTTAACTTAGAGGATGTAATGTTGAATGTGTAACCTGTGAGATGTGGTTGATGGAGGACTCCATGCGACGGAGCTGTGAGGCCTGGATGTCAAGCATCTGCAGGACATTGTTGGCCAACGTGTTGATCAGGTAGGCTACGCTGGCCAGAGACTGGGTGGTGTAGTTCTTGGTCTCCTCCAGCGCCCTCTGCTTGTCTGGAGACTGAACGGGAGAAAGATGTTTGACTTTTAAACAGATACATCTTCATTTTATCATGTGCAAAAGAAAGCCATCTGTCCAGAGGGAAGTGGGTGAAAATATAGTGTGCAAACCTGCAAACTATGACCACATGCTCTTACTTGCCGTGTAGACATGATCCTGAAGCAAATAATGCATTTAAACAATTAAACACCAACGGGAACCTGAATGCAATTTGTGGCAGAAGGATGGAGCAAACATGCTGCAAAGATTTTAGTGCTAAGAAGTAACATTTTAAGTGAAAAAAAAAACCTTAATGGGAAGTGAGACTTTCGAGGCAGCACAGGCACATCAACCAGAGCATCAAAGAGCAGATGGATCAGCAAATGTTTCTGCTGGCAAACTGTGTTCTTTCCTGACTGAATGTATCCCAGCATGCAAGGCTGAAGTACAGAATATGAGTACACTACGAGTACACTGTTGTAAGCAAGCTGAACCAATCTATTATTGATAACATTAAAAAAATATATATTGTCTTTGGTTTTTAGACTGGTGGCTGGCCAGACAAAATGAGCCACATCAAAGAAAATTATGGTGAGCCTTTTCCACTATATTCTAATGTTTTAATCAATTTAAAATAGTCTGCTGCAGAGTAAACGATAGGCTTATAATTAATTGTGGCCCTGAAACAAAACAATTCATTATCTATTTCTAAACAGCATGCATTTCCTTCCGAGTGCGCAGCAGCAGATTGATTACGACACACTCCAGACCACAGCATCCTCTGGGTTGTGATTGGATATGGAGTGATTGATTGATTTTATTCCACTCTTTTCTATTTAAAATCACACCTTTTCACTGTGAGGATAGCCCCCCTATAGCTTCTTATACATTTCTTTGTATTTCCAATCCAAGATAATGAAAACATGAAACTCAATCATATAACTTAAGAATCAGATGATTTTTGGGGGGGTTGAAGTGATATTAAATAATTATGAAACTGAACATAAAAAAAAACAATAATAAGAGGCAGCACAATAAGGTTACAGCAGCATCCTCTGTTGTGACCTCTTTTATGTGAAATTGTGATGCAAGATAAATCTGAAATGCTACCCAACAACTCGGTAAACACAGTCTGCAAACAAACAGCATCATTTAAAAGGTGCGTGGAGGGTGCAGCATTGCTCGAGTATGAAGACAAACAGGTTATGTGGCAAATGTCAGGAGTGCAGCTGCTTTCAACATATTTGATATGCAGGCCTGTGACGCCTTAAACTGATGGGAGGAAACACTGAATTATAAGTCATTGCTTAAAGAATCTGAATTTCCAGAGCATCTATCTTCCGTATGGTGATATATTTCCAAGTGAAAAAGGACAAGCAGACGGGACATATGTTGGGAGGAATTTGATTTGATTATCCAAAACATTAGCTCGTGACCGTCTCTGCACACAGCCGAAGTTGCAGGTTGATTTGGATGGATGGATATTATGATATTATTGGTTGGTACTAGCTGATGTAAGCAAGCGTCATAGTTTGTTTTCCAGGAAGAAAAACACTACATTTTGCACATGCTGTTGAATAGATGCACAATATGAGGGGATGTGATCTAAAAAGATTAAAAAGGCATTCAGCATTCGGAAACAGCACTTAATATTGATCGGCCACATCTGGCGTAAACTCCACCCTTAATAAGGTCAGTATTGAACCGTATATTGATCTGGCGGGTAATTTCAGTTAGTAATGGTTGGGTAGATTTAAGAAAAATCACAATTCATGTACAGTATAAGGTAACAAATGACTACCTACCTAAATATAACTTAAAGTTCAACAAGTGTCCTACATGACACATGGCTTCATAGATATGACGGGGCAGTAAATATCGCTCCCCCTGACAAATACTTGAGTCCAGCTGATCTATAAGTGGTAATACCCATCTGACAGCAGCCCTGCAGTGCGAGAAGGAAACCAGGGCAGACAGACAGCAAGCAGCCAACATCCAGGGCCGTCGCTGCCTTCACGGGGCCAACCTGTCAGACCTGATCAGCCCCGTTCATCACGTCACGTTTCAGTTTCACACCTTTGTCAAAAGCCTCTCCCTAATAACAGTGTGGTCACACAATCTAAACCCCTGTGATAACGGACTTCCCACCTGCAGAACACTATCAAATCAAAAACTCTGGGTTACACTCGTAAAAACACTCTGCTGTGCAAACTAAATCATATCGTTCACGTAAATATATTGACAGAATCAACGTAACAGCCCCATAAACAGCATGCATGAATGTTTTTTTTTAATGCAAGCTAAAATGATAAATCACGTGGATCGTCCAACGTTCAGAGCAACATCATAAAGCAGCGCTTGTTGCTGATATTGTCACGACGGTTAATCTCCTGTCCAAGCCAAAACTCGTCGCAGATTAATCTGCCTTGATATCACGTCCTACAAATCTCCGGGCGCGCACACGATCAGCTGGCTGCTGTAGCGGCCGGGATCGATCCACACAGGAGCGGATACATCGATTCCCATAGTGCCTGTGTGGTTATTTAGACCCGTGGGGTGATGCTGGCTAGCAAGCTATCCGGCTAACGCCACAGCCCACGATAGATGTACAAGTCACACACGCAGTCATGTGGATAGCAATATCAACCCACGCGCGATGGTGAAACCCCTTTACACGACTGTGGTGGCAAACACGCGGATTAATGCCTTGCTAGTGGGTTGTTTTCGCTTTAGCCGAGGCTAGCTAGCGAACGCGACTGCATCGCATCGGCAGCGTTAGCAACTAGCTAGCCTAGCATCAGTTCGCCCCACCGTGACACCCTTCAAAAAACACACTACACCGTTTATTCTTCCGCACACGTGGCTGCCTACCTGGACATAGTTACTTTCGCAGTACTCCGCAACTCTTTCCAAATTGGTGAAACTGTCCAGTAGTGCGCTTCGTCCAGCTGGAATCTCCTCTTCCAGAAGCATTTGTAGCTCCGCCATTTTCACATCTTTAGCGGAGCGGAGTGTGTGTGTGTGTGTGTGTGTGCGTGCTCTCTGGCGCCACCGCGGCGGTGTGTGGTACTGCAGGGACTCTCCCAGCAGCTGGGGTTCCCAAAATTAATGTTTAAAACAATATTAAAGCATACTCCCTATTTACTGTGAGTACGGGATTAACTAAATAGGTTTAATTAAGTAGTGAACTTAAATACATCAGTTCCAGTATATTGCACCTTAACATCAAGCCAGAGAATAATAATAAACTATATCCATATCCCTAGGGAAATACCTTTTTATTGTTTTAACCCTCATTCCCCACATTGCTAAGTTACAGAGCAACAGGCCTGAATCATGTGTGGAAATATGGCCAAGCACCCTTCATAAGAAGATGTATTACATCACATATTACATTACGTATAATGCTATACTGTATATATATATATATATATATATATATATATATATATATGCTATAAGTGGCATTTGTAATAATTAATTAAATTTCCATATTGAAGTTGAAACCTAATTTGTAATGAGTGATGATCCCATTTCCTACTGACACAAATTCAAAATGCTGTATTTGATGTAGGAAAATTGTTTGTTGGAGGAAATTAAAAGAAAAAACATGACACAAAGCCTCACAATCATCATACATATTTAATAACATGTAAGATGTAACTGTGTTTATGAAAAGTGTAAATGCCATGTGGGCATCATATAAAAGGACAAACAAGTCCCATGTTATCAGGATTTTTTTACTTTGAGCTGTACTTGTGAACAGACATGGTCATAACATGCTCAAGATTGCTGTACATTAAAAACTATGACAACTGTGGGAATACGGTGTGGTGCAAATATGATTGTGTATTAAAAGAAATCCACCAATTTGGGGAAAAGGCCTTGAAAAATGGTGAGAATTGTATTTTAAAAAAGTGGCATCTATCATTATTTTAAAAAGACACGAGTTAATGTGAGAAATTATGTTTCTGCTGCATTCAAGAAATGTTTTGCTGGTAATTCTTTTAAGATGTTGAATAAAAGGGAACTCGTCAGGTCTTCTGCCTGCAGAGGTTTTTAAAAACTAGTTCTAGCTTCTTCTGCTGACAGTGATCCAGGTTTCGTCCTTCGGCGTGGATACCAGCTCGGATCGGACCTCCATGACCTGTCCCTTCAACGGGTGAAGCTTCAGCTGGCGCACCAACGTGGTGAGCAGGACAGTGGCGACAGTGTAGGCAAACCTGTCACACCAAATATAATTGATTGTGACGGTTTCGTTGAAGACACCCAAACAAAGAGAGTTAATCCTGATGCTTTAGTCTTTACCTGAGCTCTGGGCACGTTTGATTCCCAGAGAACCCGAGCAGACAGAAGCTCTTCCTGACTGACTCCTCCTCAAACCGATCCGGGTCAAACCTGAGGGATTATCAGAAATTTGACAAATCAATATATTGTTTCCTATGTTCCAGGATTTCGTTTTTACAACGGTTCCAGTAAATGATGGACATACAGATTAGATACTGATTACTGATCATGTCAATAGCAAATGTATGTAGAGTGAACCTGTATGGCGTGCTCCAGGTGTCAGAATCTTGCAGGACCACTCCCAAAGCGTAGATTACCAAAGTCTGAAATATGGAAAGAATAAAACTCACAATGATTTGCATTTCTTATCATAACCTCATAACAATTTCTTTATCACCTGCATAATAATTATTTGCATTCTGTCTTTGTCTGATTGTCTGGCTGAGATAATCGTGATGAGCTGAAGAGAAATAGATCAACAGAGAGCCACAGGCAGCAGGAAACCAGATACCTCTTTGGGGATGACATGCTGATCGACTTTGCCCTCCACTCCTTGAAGCCGAGCCGCGACGGGGGTCAGCTTGGCGGTCCTCACCGTCTCGTTGAGGACCTGCTGGCAGTATCTTTCCAAGGACAGAAATGTGATA
This sequence comes from Eutrigla gurnardus, assembly GCF_963514095.1. Classification (NCBI taxonomy): domain Eukaryota; kingdom Metazoa; phylum Chordata; class Actinopteri; order Perciformes; family Triglidae; genus Eutrigla; species Eutrigla gurnardus. The sequence continues at coordinate 955,915 of NC_139935.1, forward strand.
ATATCAAGGTTATCGAACACAACAACTGTGCCCGGATGTTCAAAAATATGAAGAACAAAGTATCTTTGGATCTTTGAAATCATAATCTTGAATTATTACACCTCCTCCTGGCATATCTATGTCGTTTTTTAAATGCATTATCTTTCCTTTTTCCTCTAAAAGTGCACCAAAACCAAGTGTCTACCCTGAGATAGAATAGATGGGACATTTTATGGATTACATGTTAAGCCAGGTCCAAACGTCTTACCTGAGTTGAGGGATCTTGTCCAAGGTAACTGGGTCCGAACCCAAAACCTCCTCCATCTCCTGGTACAGTTTGTTCTGAACTTCCTCTGAGGTGGACAGGAAGTGAAGAGCCCAAATACACACTGTCAACGAAACATTTAACATTTAAGCTTCAGAGAATTGAGAAAGGAGAGTTTTGGGGTTTGATTTCTCAGATACTTTAGTTGCTATTTATGGACATGGGTTGACTGTTGCGTGCCATTTAAAATGTAATTTAATTTAAATAGTTGTTGACTGCCGCCTGAAATAATTAATTAATCAATTATTTAATTAGAGGCGCTGCTCCTCCACATCGAGAGGAGCCAGTTGAGGTGGCTCGGGCATCTGTATCGGATGCCCCCTGGACGCCTCCCTCGGGAGGTGTTCCAGGCATGCCTCACCGGAAGGAGACCCCGAGGAAGACCCAGGACACGCTGGAGTGACTATGTCACCCGGCTGGCCTGGGAACGCCTTGGGGTCCTCCCGGAGGAGCTAGGGGGAGTGTCCGGGGAGAGGGAAGTCTGGGCGTCCCTGCTCAGGCAGCTGCCCCCGCGACCCGGTCCCGGATAAGCGGAAGACAATGGATGGATGGATGGAATTATTTAATTAACAGACAGACCACATTTTTTAATGATTGTAACTTACAATTGGCAGTGATGACGCATCCAGCCAAAGTGAAAACCATACAGTCCTCCATGATCTGAAACAAATATGAAAAAAATATTTCAGTGCGTTTTTGGTAACCAAGACGATCCCTCAGTTGCCTTTTGGGTTTTAAACTAGACTCATGACCTCATTCAGTATTCACCTGTCGTTCTGTGAGGCTGGACTGGAGCAGAGCGTCAACAAATGCCACCTGCTTCTTCTGGGCTTTTCTCTCCTTCGCAATCGACAGCAGCACAGACTCCATCTCTGACAGAGCTGAACATCCAGGCAGGAAGCAAAAAAAGTAATACAAAATAAAAAAGCATTGTCATTTGACTTCAGTTACTTTTTCCACATTTTTGGCAGCTGCCTGAAACTCACACTGGGGTCACAAGTTAAAAAAAAAGACTGAATTTGATGCATACGTCTCGCTTTCCAGCTCTTCAGGCAGCATCCGAAATTAACTCCAGCAAGAACCAAGCCCCAGGAACAACCGTCCTTGGCAGATAATCAATAACAGTCCCCCAAAGCAGTGGCTGTTTACTGATTAAGGCAATAATACTGAATGGGTTGGTTGTGCACAAGGTCTGTTATCTGTCTGTTTATAAAAATCTGCTCCACACAGATTGTGTCTGAGCCTCTGCAAAGATTTCCTCCTGCTCCTGCATGTCAACACACAGCAGGACGCTGAGACAACAGCTCAACTTGAAGAGGACAGAAGCTAGTGTCCATAAATACGTCAACAACTCGACATATATTACGTCAGTTCTGTTGAAGCTGAGAAAACACATGATGCAAACCTCACTCACCCTTCTCATAATGTCCTTTCCTGCTGGAGCTCTTCTCCAGGGAGCCATCCAAGTAACCCTTTCCAATTTCTGACCAGATCTGATGAAATGGCAGAGGAGAGAAAACAAAAAATTAAGTGATACATCTCAGCAGAACATTATGAGGTCAAAGAAACGGTCCATAGGTATTTCTAAACCCCAAAGAAGTAAAATGAGACTGTTCAACTAGTACACTGTCACTTTTCCATCTCACCGCCTCGTGGTTCTTGCGGAAGGAGAGGACCTCAGTGTCGTCCCTGAAGCTCTCGCCCAGTGCCAGCTGGGTGACAGTCTTCATGGACAGACCAAGCAGATGGGCACACAAAGGGGTATGCTGAGTCTCTGGGAATGACTTCCACTTCCCCACCAGCTGCTCCACCAGCTACGTAAAAAGAGGGTGTATTTGGAAATACATCTGAATGCTTCGTAGCGGTTTGCAGTAGTAAATATGTCTTTTCATGTGTGATACAAACCTTGAGCACAAGAGGGAAGTTGTTCTTCAGTGTGCTGTTGATGGCACTCTCATACACTTTTTTCCTTATTACTGTCTCGGAGGCCCCGCCTCCCATTCCCGACTGGTAACCCAGCAACGACTTCAGCATCGTCTCAAAGGAGTCAGCTGACGAGCAAAAATAGCAAGGCTTTGTTTATTTTTGTCTACTACACAGACACAGTCTCTGTGACATCTTCACTCAGTTGGACAACAGTCAAATCCAAGCTGCATGGAAAATGCCGGTGCACTTACTGGCGTGGTTGGGGTTGATGTGTTGCCGTAGCTGGTGCACAGAGCCGAGGCTGACCACCGGCCGACCACCGAACCAGAACGAAGCCACAGAACCAAACTCCTGATGCAGACTGACGAGGAACTCGTGCAGACTGCCTCTGGTCACTATGTCCTGCAGGTTCCCATCCCTGAGGGAGCAGACAGCCATAGTGTTAGGTTAATGTGAATAACCGATTATGTGCATTTACTGCACACTGCCCCATATGCCATGTATGTTTTGTCAATAATAGTTTTGACACAATATTTTTATTTGTTTTGATGTAATTGACTTCATATCATCCTGAAGACTTACTTCTCATCTGTAGGATTGAGACCCGGGATGCCAGATACCCTTCTGGATGACTGAAATGAAGAGTAGACATTATATTTATACATTTATACAGACAATACTCTTCTGGGTGACTAAAAACAAGAGTAGAAATGTAATTTATTTATTTATACAGACAATATAGTGTACTTCCAACACTGACTGGTTATTCCTTTCCCAATAGCGTGGAAAAGTTGTTGTGCCATTCAGTAGTATGGAATCTCATTGAATAACATGACGATTTAATACTTCCTCGCTTACAAACTAACACACACATTGTATGATACATCACCATTGTCATCTGATCTATACTTAAGGTCTTTGGGTGAAATCGGCATACAAATGGCGTACTTTACACCATATATTTTCTAAAATGTAACGGAAATGGCTAGATTGGGTAAAGGAATCATGGGTGCTCGTTACCGCCCACACCCATCCTTGCAAATGTATTTCACAGAACCAAGTTATCTATTAGTGTGTTGGAGGTACGCCGAAATGAGAACAGAATTGTCACATTTCGTTGAAGACCTTGAATGATATTATAAGACACGTTTTCGCTGACCGGTTATGAAAGGAAATTGAATCAACACTTTTTTGAGGGGCTATTGGCGCAACAACTTCTACGTAGCTAACGTTAGCCTTAACTTGAAGCTAACTTTTGCAGCGACTTACCGGGTACAAATACAAAACAGCGCCGACCAAAATTATGACAAACGTGACGGCAAAGATAGCAAAGTCCAGCATGACTTATCAGTTATAATAGCACAACTTTTCTAACGTATCTTCATGAATATCTGAATAGACAGTTACCACGTCAACAGAACCTGAACGGGCACGATTGACTCTGTGTTTGACTACACGGCCTGGAGCGGAGGCAGAGCAAAGTAATCGAACTCAGTAAGAATCGATGGATCAGATCCAGCGGATCAATTATATTGAATACAATTAAATAAAAATTGATTTATTCTCTCTTCCCTCTCCCCGGACACTTCCCCTAGCTCCTCCGGGAGGACCCCAAGGCGTTCCCAGGCCAGCCGGGTGACATAGTCACTCCAGCGTGTCCTGGGTCTTCCTCGGGGTCTCCTCCCGGTGGGGCATGCCTGGAACACCTCCCGAGGGAGGCGTCCAGGGGGCATCCGATACAGATGCCCGATACAGATGCTCCCATGCATCTTATAATTCTTACAATTATGCATATAGTTATTGCATCTAATGATGATAGGCTATAGGAGATATACCGTAAATATTTAAGTAAGTATGATAAAATCACAATTCCCATATGTTTGAACAGGTTTCACATAATTCCTTCAGTATGTAATAAAGAGTCGTTGGATTTCTTCGATAAATATTTATAAAGAGATGACACATTCACATTTTAAAAATACAAAAATAATCTAAAACACATTCAGAGTTATACAGTGCAAAAATATGTGCAAAATGACAACAAAACTAGTACGTGTCAGAGCAGATGAACAGATTATTTCTTTGTCAGGCAATCATTTCTGATTTGTCCTCTGGCTGGGGAGGCTCAATCCTCATGTCATTCAGGCAATCTGAGGAAGAAGGACATGATAATAAAACAATCATAAAACTCGCTTTTAAAAATAATATTCAAGGTGGATTTGAAATATTCAACACAGACTATTTCCTTTTACCCTGAGTGTAGTCTGTGTCTGGTTGGGTGGCGATGAAGATCCAGGCCAGCCCCACCAGCAGAGCCACCACCAGGTTGACTGTCACCCATGGGTGGAGAATCTGGTGCTCCAAACCTGGTGGCCTAGAGAAGAAAAAAGGGTGCTTCATGCATCACATCCAGGCTTCATAGTAAGACAGAAATATCGATTGATTCCAGCGAGCTCACCATACTGTTGTGTTGAGGATTGGGTACAGGTTGATTCGATCGCTGGTCATCTGCTGGCTCAGAGAGAGGACCAACGCTGCGAAATACACTGGAGGAACCCAGAGAAAAATAAACAAATAGTGTGAAGTGAAACAGCTTTGTTTAGAAACCTGTGTTGAAGCGATAAGAAATAGTGTGGACTCACAGAATGAGGCGAGAGCAACCGGGTTCAGTGTGATGAAATCCTGCAGAGCCGCGGAGCTTTTGGCCAGGTTCACTCTGAGAACACAAGATTTGATCGTTTTCAGCGTCATTCCTCTTCATACTTTTACACACAAATACATTTTTACCGAGCAGCTTCACCGGAGGTTTTATTTGGGGGCTTTACCTGTCAAAGGCGGCCACCGTGCTGATGGCCAGCAGCATGTAGAGCAGAGACTGGGAGGGGTAGGCCAGGCTGTGGTACTGCTCCAGCAGGTTGGACAGAGTGGTGAGGTGCTGCCCAGCTAACATGTACACCACTACGATGTTCCACGCGGCGTAGCCCGCTAGGAAGCCATGGCAATACAGACCGAACACCCTGCAACACATAGAAAGTAGAGGAGAGACATTCAGGGAGGGGGCCGCAGGCATTTTATTTTCATTGTATAAGACACCTTTCCTTCACCTGAAGCCTCCGTGCACTCTGAGAGAAACGTCTCTGGTGGTCCAGAGCGGCTGGATGTGCTGGAAATCTGTCATGTTTTCCGTCTGGTCGCTGGTTTTCCTCCAGTCTGAGCGCTCAGCAGCCTGGAAACGCTCTGCAGTGCGAACACACAAGAATTACACATTTTGCTATTTAACATACGCAACTACATCTTCTTCTGTTTTTACTCACTATTCCTCTCGACAAAGACTTTTCCCACTGGCTGGCTCTGACCATGTGGCGCCGAGAAAAGGGAATGCTGGGGGATAGGAGGAGGGGTGTCGGTGATAATATCATCATCTTCTATGTCCAACTCATCAGGAAGCTGAGATTCAACAACTTTGGATTTCCTGAAATGACAAGAATAATGGTCAAAGAGAAAAATGTACCATATAAGAAATACTTTTCTCTGAATTCATATCCAATCTTACCTACACTTGTCCATGGGACTTGGACTTAATGATAACTCTACTAAGTGTTATTTTCTTACTTTTTCTTTCTGGGTTTTCTGACCACTTCTTCTCCGTCAGTGGTCTGATCTGCTGCATCTCCGTTTACCAGGTCGGTTTGGTCATCATCAAGATCTGAAACCATGAAATCACACATCTTTATATGTCATGATGAACCCTGGGCTGCTCGTAGTTACCAACGCAGAGATCAGTCTGAAAGACCCTTTTGAGGGAAATTGTTTTCTTGTGATGGCCGAAAAGCATAAACAGGTCAACTTATATTTTCGGTCTTTACCTATAGTGGCAGCTTTCTTTTTCTTCCTCCTCCTCTGAGGTGGCGCATCTGTCGCCGGTTCAAGGGTAAGTTGCTCTCCGATGTCAGATTCCGTCCGGCTGCCCAGTCCTCCCATTTCCACCCCGTGATCTAAACAGGAAACAGCAGAAGTACAACTGACATTGCTCCCTTGCAGCAGTCCATGATCTAAATGTGATTCTACATTTCAAAGCTACATTATATTGAATGTTTTTGTTTTTAAATGATAAAACTGAAGTTTAAAAAAAAAAACTTCATGTGAGAAGTGATTCAAACCACTGGCCTACTTAAGTATCTTAAGTATTGTTAAGTCAGTCTTAAAGGACCATGTGAGCCTTCATGTTGGGGTGAACTGGCCCATTAATCAATACACAAACACACTTATGATGCAGCAAAGATGCATTTATGTGTTACGCACCGAACGTATCATCGACTCCATTCGTCTCCTTTCGAACCTTCTTCTTCTTCTGTTTCAGTGCTGGTACTTCTCATGTACAAGGTGAGAAATCAAGAAAAGTTCATTAAGTTGTCAGTAAAAGATGAGGTGAATTTACCAAATCCTGACTCACCCGCTGTGTCTTGACTTCATGTTTCCACACGCCAGATATAAGAGAGAAGAAGAGGTTTAGTTTGACTGTTCGGCATAAATACCGTAGATTCATATATTACATCACGATAGAAAGACACTTTTACTTACCTCGGCATTGTTGGAAGTGCTCTCTGTCCTTGCTTAAGAGACAAAAAGAGAAGTGTGAGTCCAAGTTTTGTTCTTTGTGTTTGAATAATAACCTCAATCCTTACCTTATTTCCCTTCTTTTGGTTACTTTTGTGATTTAACAGCGTCTCAGCACATTAACCAAGGTAATACCACATAGAGGGCAATACGTCGCAGTAGTTCATAACAATAATTCATAATATCATCGCTAATCATTCATGATCCATGACATGGAATAAGCAGCAGAAAATGGATGGATGGATGAAGTAATACAAAAAATAGTTGATTTCAGCCTTTTTCTAAAGCTTTTATTCAAAGAAAACAGGAATAAATTAAGTTTTGTACAACAATATTACAAGTTGACCTATTATACTTCTACAACCCACAACCATAAGAAATCTGCTTTACGGTTGGTAAAATTGGATTGAGAAGGTCTAATCAAACGAAGCATAAAGACATTAACAAATTACCTCTCGTCAGATGCAATACACCAGGATGCAAAGAAGAGATTAAAATTCAGATGTCGTGAGAGCTGTATAGCATACAGTCAGATAAGACTGTACTGATGTCTTTCTGGTCATTTCACCAAAGAACCAATATAAGAGTGGAGAGCGGCTACACGTAACATCCTGGCCGTGGCTGTTAAATCCTGATCCTCGGCTAAATCTGTGTTCATACATCCGCCAGGCCTGGGGATTACTCAGGGCAGAGGTCATGCGTCTCAAACATTTTAGAGTGTGTGTGAGTGAAATGTCCAGGGGAAAGTGTTGATCTGTGGAGTCCGTTTTAATCTTCCTGACAATGCTTGTAAACACCAGCCTGATATACTCTGCTAAATTACCTTTAAAGGTTTTGTGAGGTGACAATTAATGTATAAGAAGGTATATTTCTTTAGATGACGTAAGAAATGAAGTCACTTTTAAACTGTTGCTTTATTTTGTCCAAATCCACAAACAATCACAATACATGTATGTATGTGACACAGTACACATTTAATTTGAACTGTGAAACATGTATATGGTTTGGTTATGAGCTGATAAGGTTATTATTGTAACGTTAACTTGCAATTACTTAAACATTAGGTTACCGTAATAACACCTGGAGTACCCGGATTTACCTGCGGAAGAGGCGGCAGCTCCCTGGGTCGCATTTTCTATCACAGAAAAACAGAAAACATGTTAACAGTTTACAAGTATCCCACATTTAACTTATTACGACTAGTCTGAGGCAATTAATCGGCAGTTAGCTTGAGTCAGTTTACACCAAAAATCACGCATAAAAAGTTTGCACAATATTACAATTTCCTCGAAATAGCACTGAATGCTATCGCTATAGCTACAATAACTGTTACAGTTAAAGCTGCCGTTACCGTTAAGTTACCGTTATTAATGAAAAGTAGTTACCTTCGAGTCTCTCGTATCCATACTATGTAATTTTTCCTACAAAATAACCTTTAAATATTCAGTCAGTTAAACGATCTTCAGTCTATACGTATATTTGAACGATTAGAGCCGTTAAAAGGCGAGTAAACTACTTCTTATTATGATTATTTGCTTTGTTTACGGTCTGCAAGATGAGAGCTGTAACCCGGATGCACTTCCGCGTAGCACAAAATACTTCCGGTAACTTCAAAATAAGAGCTCCCATTCATAGCAATAACACGGATGAAATAAACTTCATGAATAAATAACTAACTATCAGATGTAATTTATTAATTTCACAAACAGGTACAAATATTAAAATATTAGTATAATAGTTGCTTGCACTTTTGCATATCATCACATTATTTTTTATTAAATAAGGACACAAAGTGTAATTTCTGTGCCTTTTGGCATACAATGACATATTTTAGGCTACAGCAATCCACAAAAGAAATGACACAAATTCAGAATGAAAAACAAAATATATATCATGAAACCTCTTTGCTTATGTAAACATGAATTGGGAAATATCACATTCCTTATTGCAAGTCTTTGTAAAACAGTGGGGGAGAAGGGCAAGAAAGCTGCACCAATAATAAAGTACTACAGTAATAAGAGAGAGAGCTATGGCTCAAGTTCCTTCTTAATTTGAGAACCAGATCAAACACACAAGTAACATCAAGATCTAAATAGTTAGATTCCTTTCCTGCCCTACTCCCCTAAACATGCCAATAATTTACAATGGGGAACCTGTTAAATAAACAGACAATAACTGCTGCCATGATAGTAGGGTCACATTTCTCTCGTCCCCTTTGTCTCCGCCTCCGTCCTCTCTCACGTGCTGGTGGGTCGTATCCAGCTGGCCGGGACCCACTGCGGCTCGTCCTGCGCCTTCCTCACCGCCGTCAGCAGCTGGACGCAGGAGTCCTGCAGCTCATCGTTGATGATCACGTGGTCGAAGTACTGACAGAAGTGAGACTCGATCTTGCGGGCGGATTCCTCCATCTCTTGGAAGTCTTCGTCCTGTTGGAGGAAACAAAAGTCAAAACTGATTCCATACTACAGAGTATCTTAAAATAGATTGTTGTGGAAATGTATGGAATGTAAGCATAATTACTGGCAACCTTTATCAGGTCTTCTTCAGGTGAAAATGCCAGCTTATAACGTATATTAATGATAAAATCTGGACTTACCTTGAACGGTCGGTTGGTGTAGTAGTTGGTGGTGATGCAGGCGTCCTTTCTCGTCTCTCTGAGGCGCTCCGATGGAGGAGGCTTCACGTAGATGATGTAAGCCCTCAGCTCGTGAGTCCTCACGGCGTGAATAGCCTGATAGGAGAAGTGACACATACAAATTAAAGCCTCAGAGTGATACGAGTTAGTGGTGCTTTGGGAAGAGGACAGTGACATCATCGCTGTTCTTACATTCGCATCGATGTCCATGACGCAGATCTTTCCGCTGTTTAAAACGTCCCTCACAGACTCGATGGTGGTGCCGTACATGTTCCCTTTGTGTTCCCCGTACTCTAAAAACCTGCAGGACATTATTGTATTTTTAATCAAACACACATAAATGACTAGTACTTGATGTTTCTGAATACATTATATAAATATAGAGAAATATGTATTAGTTGTGATATACACAATCACAGCTTTCTAGAATTTCAGTGGGTGTCATTCATTATTCATGGATTCACAGGGGAGACATTTGCACCTGTTGTTATACATCATGTTGTCGAAGATTTCCCTGCTGGTGAAGTGATATTCTCTGCCAGACTCCTCGTATCCTTTGGGTGCTCTTGTGGTGTCTGGTGAAGGGGGATAATATATTGTTCTTGTTTCTCTTGGAGACAAACAATCACTCAACAGCTGACGAATGATCATCATAAAACAAAAAAAACCGATACAGAAAAAAGATGATGATGATTTGTACGTACGAGGTACAGCTCCCTGGAACATGTTGGGGTTCAATTCAATGAATCGCCTCCGGACTTCATTCACGCCCACGCCGGATGGACCTGGGAATAGAAAAAAAGGATTTAATCACAGTGAATTTTCCGTTTGATGTATGAAACTGTAGTTTTTTAAAATATATTTACATGCTCTGTAAGAAATACGTGTTTTTAGAGACTGTAGGGGAACTAGGATGTGAGTGTTGAAGCTGTACCTAAGAGGACGATGAGGCGGTGTGCATCCTGCGGGTGGCGCTGGTAGCGCACCACCTCCTCGTAGGGGCTGTTGAGGGTGCTGTGGCAGCTGCTGGGGCAGCGGGTGTGGCAGGGCGGCTGGGTGTTGCTGTGAGACCGCCGCCGGCACAGACGCATGCTGCGCCGGAAGCCCACTGAAAGAAAAATCAAAGAAAACCCTGATAATCAACATAACTTATATATAAATGACTTCTGATGCACGTATCAGTGCAGGTGAGTGTCAAATCTTTGCTCAGACTTACCTACGTAGATCCCTTGAGAGTTGCTGCAGAAGTCATCCTCCTCTGGTTGAAGAGAAGCAGAGTAGACGGTAAAAAGATAAACACAGAAATACATACAGAAACGAGAAAATATTCTATATAACAGGAAGTGTGAACTGTCATTTCATGACCATAAAAGGGGCGGATCTCCTGAGAATTAACAGTTTAAATTAGAGCTAGACAATTATGCAATATTTTTGAGTTAATCAATAATGTGACACTATTTTGGCTAAGGCTGTTCCAGGAATCTGGCTGCTACTGGACTTAAGTAAAGTTGTAGGACTGAAACTGAAGCAGCAGAGGCAAAACAAAGTCTATCCTACAATTCCCATAATCCAATGCATCAAATTTGAAACATTGACCTCCTAAATGAGGGAGTTCACTCTCCACATGCAGATAAAAGGACAAACAACTGGGGTTTTCTCACCTTCTCTGAGCTCTTCTGACATTTCCCCGACAGCCAGAGAGTTTGGAAAAGAAGCAATAAGAAATGTTGCAGATGAAGAACAGTAGACAAGGCGACACCGAATTCCAAACCAGATAAGTTCAACAAAGACTTACCTACCAGATTCAAAGGCCTCCTCATCTGGCAGAAAGGAAACAACACATGAGGGAAATTAATCACAGAGCAGCAAAGATGCGGACAAGTCTGCGTATCAAAGATCATATGGGGCTTTACCTGCTTCCATGCATTTATCATCGATGGCCATCATGTCTTCCTCTGATGGTGGAGAATGAAAATAAAGTTACATCTATAACATGTAATTAATATAATTTTAAAACTATACGATGCAAACACTACATGAAGTGTAATCTCCTTACCTTCTTCTACAGTGCTCACTTCAGTAAGCGTGGGGTAAAACACAACGGAAACTCAAATGTGAAACCCGGTTGTAGAGAGGCCGTCAACTCTGACACTGTTACGACGTTTTAAGTGAAGGGAACTTACAGGTGTGTATGCAGGCATGTGGCTGATAAGGCTGAGACCACCAGAACTCCCTCTGCTTCCTGGTACAACATGCACATTACCGTTCAAATGATGGATGCCACATCACACACTAACTGCTCATACATGTATATGGTTTTAGTGAAATATAAGCCAATAAATAAGAGACATCTCAACTCTCCTGACCGTTTCAGCAGGTTCGCGGAGGGGATGAGGCCGGCGCAGCCCGTGTTGCAGGGCAGTTTATTGGCCTGCCACCAGAGGGCGTCTGTCTGGTCCACGATCTCCAGGATGTCACCTTTTCTGAAGCTCATACCAGCGTCAGCGCAGGGGATAGCCGGGTCCTGCTGGGGGCTGTAGTCTGCCATGGACCGCACGTAGAGCTACCAGAGACGTTGCTTTATTATGATGACATATACATGTGTTTTTTTAATGTGTGTATGGATGATGACTTACCATCGTCCGGTTGTGGACCGGCCTTTCTGTGATGGGAATGACCTTGAACATAATGGTGCCTTGTGACCTCGCTTGCTGATTGGTTGGAATAAAAAAAACATGGATTAGTTTGCAGATATTGACAACTCCTAGACTTTCTGGAAAATGGATTCAGCGCACTGACAAAAAAATGAAATCCAGGAAAGACGTACCACAACTTGGATGACTTGCTCAGGTTCCAGCCCATCCACAGGAAAACCATTCACCTCCATGATCCGGTCCCCTGCATGGAGCAGACCTGCACGCACACACAAAACCTTACATTTAAATAATGGTATCAACTTGACAAGTTGTTCACCTTAAACTGCTTCTTTCAGGGCGTGAACATCTCCAAAAACCTGGTTATTTTTAAATTGACAGAAATATGTATACCTTACTCTTGATATCATACTGCCTTTTACCTCATATATACCATAATATGTTCTAATTAGAATAGAGAGAACAAATAAGATAAAATAAATGTGCATAATCAACAGGAAACAATACAATTTGAATTTAATTTGATGCTCTAAATACTACGAAAGTCAGTACTGTATTTGTTACCGTGTCATATCACCAACATATTCTAAATAAAATACAAGTCTAAAACGTTCTAGTTCAAGCTGGCATGTACAGTGAATTGAGGACATTATCCTGGAGATGACAGGCTCACCACTTCGATCAGCCAGCCCTCCGTGAATCACCCGGGCAACAAAAATCTCCCCTGTGATCTCGTTCCTCTTTATAGTCGCTCCCTGGAACAGAAAGGATGAAAACAGAGAATAAATAAAGCTGCTGTAATGTGCAATAGAGGTCAAACCCAAACACGCAAATGAAGACAAATAAAACAGGATTTAAAGACTCAAGGATGAGATTGGAGGGTTTAAATTATGACGGTGTAGGCAGAAAAATAGCAATGACACAAATGGAAGCTGATGAAGGTCCTGAAATGAGGGATCCAGAATGAAATGGCCGACAGCACGATGGACGAAAACGCTGAGATGCAACAAAAAGTAGGTAATAAATGTCAGCTACCACCGCGTGCGTCTGCAGGTCAGCCACTCGGCAGAGACGACTTGAAAGGACCCAAGAAGTCCACTCTTTGGACACTCTTCGGTGTCTCTCACGTTGCCTTCTTCTTCTTCCTCCTCTTCTTCCGCTGGTTGGAACGACTTCCTTTCACAGCGTGGCTGGTCTCCTTGGGCTCATCCAGCCGGCCGTTCATCAGGAGGTGCTTGGGCGCTTGAAGCTCAGGGTGCTTCTTCTGTGGCGAAGGGGCATTCTTGGTGTTCAGGGTGGTTCGGGGTGACCCGTGGCAGGAAACGGACAGACAGCTCGTCCCCTGAGAGGTGGACGGTGCTTCCAGGGAGCTGCCGAGGGAGCTGGAGGAGGAGGAAGGAAGCGAGGGGAAGAAACATCTGGATTGGTGTGTCAGAGACGGACGCTTCTGAGTTTGGCCTTTCTTGGGTGTGCCGTCTTGCTCAGAAGGATTCGGGGTGTTGGTCTCAGCCCTGGTGGCGGCGAGGAGCGTCTGCAGCCTATCCACCACCTGAGTGAGAAGGGCCAAGGCCTGGGAGTTGTCCTGGACCGTCTCTGACATGCGTTCAGTCGCAGCTGCCATCTTCTCCCCGAGGAGCTTGATGTCTTTGGTGCTGCTCTCCATGGAGCAGGCAGCCAGCTGCACCGTCGTCCTCAGCTCGTCCAGACTCTCCTGCTTGGCGAGCTCCACGGGGGGCAAATCCAGCACGCGGCGAGGGCGCATGGGGCTTGGTGGGGCAGTGTGGATGCGAGGGCTTTGGCTTCGAAGCCGGGGAGGCAGACCCGGATGGAAGTAGTCGGGACCGGTGAGACACGGGGGAGACATAGTCCACCGCCGGGCTGTGGGATGTGGCGATGAAGTGCTGCTGGACTCTCCTGCTTCATATTCATCTCCACTGTCTAGCTCTTCGATGACGTTGTCTCCAATGAAAGAACAGGCGTTACTTATCCATGAAAAAGTAGCTGTGATGGATGATGGATGAAGACTGATGCCGCTTGATGAAACTTTTCTTACCGATCAGGACGGAGCTGTAGACCGCCGGCGCCGAGCGGTTCAGACTTTGCTCCCAGAGCAGGTTGGAGTAACAGACTCTACACCGGCTCATCGTCTTGCTGCAGCACATCTGACAGCTACGACTGGGCTTGTAGCGAGGTGGAGGGTCCGGCCGAGCTGCTGCTGCGTGACACAGCAGCTCGGCCGGCGGGTAGCTGCCTCTGCGAACGCTACACCACGACGAATCATTGCCATCCAGGCACACAGCTGCAGGGCTCTGGACCCTGAAGGCACCGCCTTGGTGTAGCCTCCGCTGGGTTAGATGCCTCAGGGTGTCCCAGTGACTGTGGATCCCCCCTCGGGAGCTTTCTGCACGAGGGGGGGAAGCAATGAGCAGCGGCAGTCCGACTCTGTGGTTGGGAGGCTGCGAGACAACAGAGTCACTCAAAGGTAGAGAGACAAGTTCAAAACAGGAAGTAGAGACTGAGAACTTGGAAAACCACTGGAAAAAAACAGCTTCATCAATCATCGCTTATCAGTCTCACAACAATACTTTCCCTTAAAAGAGTTGTGTTATAAAAGACCCAAAAGACAACGTACAACTTACTTTGGAGACATTGGTTATAAATGAACTCCAAACTAGTTTTTTTAAATCCATCTTTTTCAGCAGTTCCTTTCCTTCCATCTGTAGGAAAATCTGTAGCATCAACAGACAATTACTCAAATGAGAGATTATGAAATTCAAGCATCTGGCCTCCGTTGGATGCAGTCAGCTGTTTGATTTATATTTGGCAACAACAAAAACAAGCCTACATATTAAAAAAAAAAGAAAAAAAAAAATATATATATATATCCACGAGCATCTGCTTCGATTCTATTATGGTCTAGTTTATATACTGAAATATGTGTATGTTTTACAGACAAATACACAACTGAAAATGTGAATAGTTTATTCTAAATATACTCAAAACACACAAATATATTGTGAGCAGCTTTAAGGGTCAGGTCACCAAAATACAAAATCTTTTTTTTATATCCACCGGAGGCCTAAATACTATGGACATTTTAAGCGACAAGGAGACTGTGCAGCTCACCAGAGGCTGTTTGTTCTTGACCAGACAGACGATCCTGGTGGCCTCCTCATCGTCCGGCAGGTCATCTGGCATCGGCGGCAGCACCGGCTCGTAGTCCTTCTGGGCCACCGTATCGTGAGCTGAGAGGAGAGCCTACAAAACATCAAACAGTTGTTTTTTTTTAATTAAAATCTGGAAGTAGTTCAGGTTATGCATGGTTCCCTTTTTTCAGCATGCTCATCTATAAGTCTTTTCATCATTGTGTCAATATAACAAAGTATAAGGCTGCCAGAAACCCAAATTATGAGAAGAATGACCCAGGTGTGTGTAAAAATGTACAAATCTTTTGGTATGATCAGTGAAAATATTACACAGGAAAAAGAAATACAGTTATGTTACTATAAAGACTTCCCACCTGCAGGTGCGGCTGTCTCAGGAGGCGGTAGAGCTCTTTGGCCTCTTCAGAGCAGCCCGGCAACGCTCTGATGTCGATCAGCAGCTACGCAGACAACAAACCACACATTTACCATAAAAAAAAAAAAAAAGACTTCCACATAACAGATGGAAGCAATGAATGATGACTAAAACACAATCTGAAGTGTCACCTGAAGTGACAGTCCTGATGCGTAGTCCAGAGATGGTGCTGGAGAATCTCTCAGCTGCCTTTGGAGACGGTCATAAACCTGAAAACAATGATTAAAACTATAATAACAAAAGCAGTGAACAATTAAATTAAATTTTAAATTTTTTAATTAAAGAATAAGTGAGCTTCCAGACCTTGAGCAGCGACTGCAGCCAGGATGCATTCAGCAGACTGTGGAGGACCTCAGCTCCATCGATGTCCTGGTTCACGGACTTCCTCACCTCATCAATGACATCAGTGAGGATCTGACGCAGACCTGAAACGCACCAGGAGGGTCGTCAGAGCACGAACAGGAAGAACGGCACGAAATGCACCTGCAGAGTCCCATACCGACCTTGTTCTCCGAGTTCACAGTGGGGGTTCAACACCTGAGCCTCCACCGCCTGCCTCATGGTCACTGGACCCCTGACCTTTGACCCCAACTACCCGCTGACCGCTAACAAGGACAGGACAAACCTGGAAAAGTGAAGGGAACGGTGTCACTCACTTTTATAATGGCCATAACAATTTCCCACAGGTGACATTTTCAAATGTTTGGTTCTGCCAACAGTTTAAAACACACCAAAATTATTTAAATGATAATACTTGATTATCAAAAAGCATCTTCTTCTGAAATCTACATGAGAAACAATGATTTTCTGGTTTGTTTTCTCCTCTTCAGAAATCTTGAAATCACTACATTAATATTTTTCTTCTCCCAGATTAAATTGTTGATGTTGGACCCTGATCGATCCTCCTCACCTTCTAATTAAATACATAAACCTGTTGTCTCACATTCCCATTATATAAAGCCCCGTCTGTCTTTGTGGTGACTTGACTGATTTCATTTGTGAATGTGCACCATGTTTTAAAAATAAGAAGTCTTAAAACCAGTGCACAAGACGAGCTGTGACATTATTTATTTACTAAACCGTCTGATATGATGCGAGACTTGGTTCCCACTTCATTCATCCAGCGTGAGCATGCAGGCGGATCAGGTAGGGAGGTGAAGCCACAACTCCATCGGCAGTTAGTGTGAATGGGGTCAGGGGTTAATGGCACACTTCACGGCGGCTTGTGAGAGCAACAGTGATGTAAACACAGAAATGTGCAGACCCTAATCTCCGGTTTGCAAACCATTAGGAGAACGCAAACACCGCCATCAACTAAAATATGTTATTTCTAAGGAGATAATTCAGCAATTTGACATATAAGGACGTCTCTGTGACACACCGGAACAGAAAAACTCTCCTTAAGTCAATAAACTAAATTCAGGCACCTCTTTTTCCTTAATCATGGCTGTGATTAAACTATATTGAAAAGCTTTGATGTATTAAAGCATCAAACTGTTAAAATCTGAAATAAAACAAGAGCAGCTCCTCAAGTGGTTGCTTGTGAAAGGTGGGGGGAGGCTGATCCCTGTGGCCCTCCTTGAAGCCCTTCACTCTTCAGTAAAAAAAGCCTCTTACCTTTACGTCTGGATCCTTAGGGATGTTACAAGCTGCTATCCTTCAGCTCCTGCAGGTTTGAGCACCAACACTTGTGCAGGGAAATGTGCATATGATGGGAAACTATTCCCTGGAGACTGGACGCAGCGCTACACTTTCATCTAGCTGCAGGAAGGGAGAGAGGGAGAGAGAGAGAGAGGGCTGTAATCTCTCCCGATCCCACTTAATCCCAGGCAAGTGCCCGCCTCTGGCCACCGGAAACCAGTTACTCCCTCACCGGCTGGCCGGTAGAGCAGCCAAATCTTCTTAACTCTTTCAGCTTTCTGCAGCACGCAGGAGGAGCCGTGTGGGGAGGAGGCGACTCTGACCGGGGAGGAGAGACTTTAGGTGTCAGGAGGAAGACTTACAAGATGATAAACGTTCCTCAGGATTTTTGTTCTTCCTGTTCTTGGAAAGGGAGATGTGTGATTTAACACTTGTAAAAAAGACATTAGGGGGTAATCAAAGCATCTGCTAATCTGCCTCGCCAGCTGTGGTTAATGGAGAGTGGACATCGGATCAACAATCTTTCGTCTCTTTCAAACACAAATCTGTCAGGAATGAGGGTAATCTCCTGATTGGTAATCTCATTCCCAAGGAAATACGACAAAATCTTCCCTCCCTCCATCTGAAAAGGCGTAAAATGACTTATTGGGCCCACAAACACTCAGATTATCTCTTTGCACTTGATTTAAATATACCTTTGTTGACTAAATCTCACCCTTAAGTCTCAAAAGAAGAACACCGAGAGGATTTTGTCAGAAGAACACCAGAGCTCCTCGTGACCTGCACAAAGAAACATTTACAATTAAGAGTTGAAACCCTCTCTTGCTCTCCCACAACTCTTTTCTATTTCTCATATTGAGTTATTGAGGCTCAAAGCTTCAATCATAAAACACAGAAGTTTGAGGATAAAACTGAGGGAGCAGATTAGTTAGCAACGTCCATCGGATGAGTTTATTGCCCCGTTATTATTTAAAAGGTACAACACATTTGACTTCATGAAAAAGTCACACAGGTGGGACTCACGTCAGCCAGCTGAAACACAAACATGTCGACTAGTAAACAGCCATTTAAACACACAATACAACATGGTGACCTGCGTGGGACGTCAGTAAACACGTGTTGAGGACATGAACCCAACATGAGCTTATGGATATTATCTTCAGTTTCTCTTTATAACCATTCAGTTTGGATTTAAAATAACACTTCATGTAAGTGAGTCAGTCAGTTAAGGAACAAACCGTTACAACAAACAAATGTCCCCGTTTTGTATTTTGCGATTTGGTTTTGCAAAGTCAGTTGTGTTGAAAATAGGGTTGAATCCCAAATCACACGTACAAGACACACTGAACAAGCAGCCTCGTTTTTTCAGTCAGCTAACAATTTTTTTAAAGAATAGCAGGAAACTTCAGAGTCTCTGGTTGACAAAATAATGTTATTGTACCTGGAGAACGTTTTTCTTTTACACACAATATTTCTCTACACAATATTGCGTCACTTTTTTAAGTGTCAGGCACATACGGTCTCAGCAGTAACAAGAGCTCATAACCAGGGATGGAAGAGAGTCAACAAGAGGCTGTTTGTGATTATTACTGGGAGTGAACTTTTCCCCAACATTTCCAAATAAAAACCGTATATCAATCTTGGTTTAACAGCCAAAGAGAAAAGTTGCTGCTTTTCTGTTGCGAGAATTTCAACGGAGAAAAAACAAAACAGCAGCTTCACCTAAATTTAGTCCCTTTGAGAAAAAGGCCTCTGATCCACTGGCTTTTCTATTGTTAAACCATCTGAGAAAACAAAAAGCCATTATATTAAAAAAAGGCTTGGTCATCCTCTGAATCCTCTCTTAAGCCCTTTTATAAACTGGCAAATCACAAATAAGCAACGATGTCAGACAGTTAGCTCTGTGAATGGTTTAAAAAAAGAACAGCTAACAGCGTTAACAGATGGAGCAGAGAACCAGCTTTCAACATCACAGTTATGAAAACTGTGTTTGCATTAAGCTCTCTGCTCTCTACTCCACCTGCACTGCAAAATAAAGTACAACCTTAAAGTATACCTTTTGCATTGATTCTCTTTTACAGATAAACATTTGATGCGGTGGTGAGTTTCACAAAGATTGTGCCGACTTCTCTCCCTGCCTGCATGCAATAAACAGTGTTATCCACAACAATACAATTAATACAAGCTCTTGAGATTATTTCTACTGGATGTCAGTGAGAATAAAGGTTATCTCTGAAGGTCAACCTGCAGTTCAACTAATCTGTCCACACTGTTAAAAAAATAAAGAGAAAGATTTATAATCATGATTGCAGGTCACAAGATTGCATACAACAACATGAGTGCAACAGGAAAGAAACAAAAAAATATATGAAGCTCCAAATCTTCTCAGGACCAATAAAACAGCCCTGTTTTCTTTATGACAAAGCATGTAAGTGGTTTATTTAGCTTTATGTAAAAAGGAACAGCTAGTTTTTCAATGTTTCAGAGTAAAATGAAAAACTACCAACTTCGGAGAAGCAGAATTAGCTGAGGGAAGTAAATGTCTGTGATGCTGTATAAGTCCAAGAAAAACATAAATGTGCTTTCTTTAAAGTGTTCGGCTTCAGAAACAATCTGTCTAACTAGGTTTAGCTTTATTCCGCTGTCAGCTGGTGTAACAGGAGAATATTAGCATAATTAAGAGTCAAGTCAGTTTACATTTATAATACAGTATCGAACCCCGCTGTGAACTAGTCCCTATTGTTTCCGTAGAGAAGCTCAGGGAAGCAGCTGCGAGGTTGGAAAATTAACCGGAAGAGTTTAAACGAGTCAGTGCTCATCGCTTCTCTGTTGTAAAACGTTTAAACTGTAGTTACAGCGGGAATCTCACCCATGTGTCACTATTCTCACATGATAATGACACTAAATAATAAAACGTTTGTCAGTTCAATAAAGTGGCATGCTGAGAAGATCGTTTCCTTGTTGTGTCCGTTTCTTCATGCTTGTGTCCGGTGAATAACGAGAGGCAGAAATGACCCCAAACACTGCTGGCTAAAAAAGCTTTTCTTGCCAAAAAAGTTGATTCTTATGAAGGAAGAAATATACCTGTGGTGTCTCACAGCATGCCGACTGTGAGCAGAGAAACCAGAGAACAAAACACTCCCATTGGCACTAAAAAACAAACAAAAAACACTAGTATGAAGCTTGAATCTCTCCCAGGTAACGGCTCATCTACATGGGGATTTCCCACGGGACTGTCTGAAACAGGACGGTATGAAGTGGCTCATCTCTGGCAGTGTAACAACATTCACATGTGTACCTTCATGGTCAGTGGATAAGAAGCTGGTAGGTCACTAAAAAGGGGACAGAGCGTGTGGAGGAGGTGGTTTCGTCTTCATGACAGCAGCAGATGTAGTTGTTGGCAACCTGTTATATGAACCTCCCGTTCCCATTGGTCGGCAGATCCAGGCCCCGTGATTGGCTGTGATGTGGTACAGTCGGGACATCAGGAAGTAACACCGCGCTCATTAAGTGATCTTCTCATGCTGGATCTGGTAGTAACAAGCCTGAAGGTGGCAAAGAAATCATGTAAATATAAACACCTGCAGACCAGTGCATGGTGGGTTTAATGCTTTTATTTTGTGTGCTTGCCACCTTTAACGTGGTGAACATGATTCCATGCTCTCCATGCTGCACGCAGGGGTCCATCAGGTCTTCAATCAGGCTGACCTCTGACCCCAGATTCCTGATTCTGAGGACAAAAAAATGGTTTCTTGTTTTCTGCACTAAACTGCTTCAACTACAATTATTTTCATGATTGATTAATCTCTTCGTTATACGTTATATGTCAGAAAAATGCCCGTTATAATTTCCAGAGTGATGCGTTTAATTCGGGGCCTCACCGCGCACGCAGCACCACGTAGAGGAAGACGGGGAAAAGGTCGTCCATGGACCAAAGGAAGTCCTGCTTCAGCAGCGACTGAACCTCCTGGGTGATCTCCTCGAAGGTGAGCTGGATCACCTGCAGCTTGTCCGACGGGGTGAACGTGGTGCTGCAAATAAAACAAGAGCACTTGTAAGGAAATGTAGCGCAGCTTATCCACGATAGCACTTTGTTTTCAACTCGTTGCTGAGCAGAGCCCTACCTGATCTGTTGTAACGTTTCCACTGCAGAGGCGAAGCAGGCGTCCTTAGTGCTGGAGAGGACCTGGAGGAGAGACCAGAACAAAGACTACATCATTGTACTCGTGGTGGACGGACTGTCACATGCCGTATTATACAAGGACATCCACTATTGTATTTGTTTAACTCACAATCATTAGATTAAGAGATAGAGTTAGAGATTTGAATTGTAAATAAAATAACAGGATTTTGTTGTTTTCTTGTACGTAAAAGTAAGCTGAACTGAAACCGTACCTGCTGCTTCTCCCCCAGTGCAGGCACAGAGACGGGAAAGGAAACTGGCCAAAACTTTCTAAAGGAGAGGAAGAAATCGTTTAAGATTTAAATGCATATCATCATATGGCCATACTGCAGCGGTTTGTGACATACTGCTGAACACCCAGGAAGGCGAGCAGGGCCAGGTCGGGCTGCTTGTTGAGGCGGAGCACACAATCCCAGTAGACGTCGTCCTCCCTGTCCTTGTCCAGAGCGTAGAGGGTGAAGAGCGGCGGGTAGAGACGAGGAAGCAGGACAGGAAGTAGCAGAGCTGAGCTGCTCACCACGCGACTGAGGAGACACAACAGAATTTAATGTGATCCAACCGAGGACCACCGAGGCTTCAGGAGGGGGACATTGCCTGGTCTTTACCCAGGTTTTGGGGACTCCAGTGGGGCATCGGTTGAGCCTGGCTCCTTCTTGTCCTGGGGGTTGGTTGTCGGCTCAGGAATAAGACCGCCCTCTTCTGGCAGGTCTGGGAAAAGGAACCTGCAGAGCATTCAAGAGCACACGTAAATAAAGCTACAAGCATATACTGTGTTTGTTTTGTACATTACTTTGAAATTAAGCTGCGATCAGAACTTTACTGTACCTGACGATCTTGAAGATGCGGCTGAGGTAAGACTTGATCTCGTTGACGGCCTGAGGCAGCAGCCGACGATTCGCTCCAACGCCCACGTAAGTCATCCTGTAGACCGCCACGAGGGTCTCTATGAGCCGGCCCAGCGGGTGGAGGGGGGTGTCACACGCCTGGAGGAAGGAGAGAAAGATTATTGGTACTGGTCAAAGTAACTCCTGTGTTCAGCAGTATTTGATTTAGATGGTAAAACCGTGAGACAGACAGACATCATTTTACACATGGATCATTTGGTGAGCTTAAAAACACACCAACCTCCACAGAATGGTCCTGAAGTAAATATGAATAACATTTAAATAGAAAACATTTCCTGCTGCTTCTCATTAAAAGTACAGAACGTGGCAGTCGCAGGGGATCTACTCTCTCCATGCGCAGTATGAGATCAGGTGACAGGATTACACCTTTAAGCTCCGACTGAGCTCGATGTATGCGTTCTTGGAGGTGAGGCGCCGTGCTGGGCTTACCTTGATGAGATAGAGGTGGACGGTGTGATATCTCTCCATGGAGATCGGTCCTACGTGCTGCGGGATGACCTCCAGGCTCTCCAGGGTTCTGCTGTGACTTCGAGACAACATCTGCGGACTGGGAGACACAACAAAATCTATTCTTTGACTTGCTCACAAGACACTAAAGATGCTATAAATGTCAAAAGTGTGTGTGTACCTGTCCTGGATGTGTCGCCGGCTGGTGGTGAGGGCCACGGCGATATTCTCCCAGGCCTTCCAGTTCTCTCCTCGACCCGGTGCCTCGCAGCCCAGCTGACTCCAACACTCCTCAAACACCGCCTGCCACTTATCCTCCGCGCACACACACAGACGGCCCAGTTTCCTGCCATAGCACACAACAAAAGTATATAACAACGGACATGTGAATTCATTATGATAATACATTTCCTGCACATTTCAGGAACTCTGCGAGCTTACACGGCGCGGGTTTTCTCCTTGTCGCTGTCGAACAGGTGTGGTTTGAAGTAGGACCCCGCCACTTTGAGGCCAGAGCCCCATTCGCCATTGAAGGAGCCCTCCAGGTAGTCACCGTTCGCCATGGTAAGCATGCCCTGAGCGGAGAGCCAATCAGTACATCAAACAACAATGACTGAATGTGTTTGCCTCTTTGCAGTCCTGAAATGATGTAATGCTGGTTCAAACATGCAGGCACTTTATGTTCATTGGTTACCTTCCCGTTGAGGGTCCAGTCGTCACAGAAGTCCCCCTCGTACGTGGTGTCGTCCTCTGACAGCAGGATCCCAGTGCCCTAAATACAGACGGCATCTCCCTTTAATTCCCTCTCCGACTCGATTACCTTAAGTGGCACTCCAGCGTTTTAGGAGCCGTGGAGTGAAGTTTTTGTAACGCAGAACAGACCCAAATATTCAAGACACTGACGATTAACAACCATCATTTCAGTATCTTTTGTCCTAAAATCCTGATTAACTAAAAACAGAAGTCAATGCTGGTACTCTCTCTCTGAGAGCTTCACAATCACCACAAATCTTATCTGATATATCGTACAAATATTGTAAATAAAGTGAGCACGAATGTATTTTGTAGTCCCAGTTACTGATCCTCTCCACCTATCTGTCCAAGCTATTAAAGCTTCCACTGAATGCGATCGGAGAGAGAAGCGCTCACCGTCATCTTATTATCTTTGAAGGCTCCTTCGTAGTAGAGGCCAAACTGAGTGACGACGACGCCGGTGCCCTGCCGCACGTGATCCTGCCACATGCCCATGTACTTCTCCCCTCTGGACGGAAAAACAGACACTTCTATAAAACAACAAGCCTTGGGACTAGTGATGATGATGGTCGTCTGTCAGCATTTCCTGGTCTGCGTACTTTGTGATATCGTCGAAGACTCCGTAGCCGGTCTTCTTGTCCTGCAGCCACTGGCCGATGAAGACGCTGGGGGAGGAGGTGTTGAGCTTGCCACTACGCAGCATGCCATGTCCGTGTCGCATGCTCTCCTGGAAAGACCCGTCGTAAACCTCGCCGCTGGCATACCTGCAGACGTGAGGGTGTTAATTCTCTTCTCACAAGTGACCAATCCACAGCTTTGAGTCCTGCTGAACATCCTCTCTCTTTCATGCCGATATGTGAATAAGTAGGAAGCTCACCATTTTCACACACACTTACCTGTATGTCCCGAGGCCGTGCATCTTGCCGTCTTTCCAGTGACCTTGGTAGTGATCGTTCTTGTTGAGCGTCTTATTGGGAGCAACAAACTCACCAAAGCTACAAAAACACAAACATGAATGAAGAACCAGACGCCTGACTCTGATCACCTGACTCTGAAAACATTGAATATGTGCACTCACCCGTCTTCCAGTCCGTTCTTGAACGCCCCGGTGTATATTCTCCCATCAAGCCATTTTAACACTCCCCTGAAAAACATCCCAGTCATCACTACGTATCAGTGTTTAAAACATTCTATGAAAATGCAGACCTGAAGAATGTGTGTCCAACCTGCCGTTGGGCTTCCCTGCCAGCCAGCGTCCCTCATACGTTGCGTCTTTCAGCCGTCCGTCCTTATAGAAAGTGTAAGAGGCCGTCCTGGAGATGGGAGGCTCCAGCTTTTGCCCCGACCCCGAGCCGACTGATGTGCAGTCCTGCCCCGCCCCGCTCAAGGCCTGGTCCACCGCCTGGTTTATGGAACGGAGCCACTTGGTCTAGGAAACGAAACGAGCACACGTTTAAGAAGGATATCACACAGGATGAGCATCAAAAGATCCGTCGCATCGAAAGATTTACCTTCTCTATGGGAGAGGAGGCCAGCAGGGTGAACGTCTCCTCTGGTGTGATCACCTTTAATCCATGTCTGTAAACACACACACAGTTTTACTGTCAGCACATAATGAGTCACCATATAAGGTCACATGCATGATAAATATATATATCAAGCACACTTACAGGCCGGTGTTCTCCTCCGGGATGGGCTCCACCCAGAGTGTGGCCAAGGGGAAGACATGATGGGTGGAGAACTGGAGGAGCAGATGTGGAGAATGGAAAAGGAGGAGGGAATGAGGGAAAGCATGCATTCTCTTTTTCACCGACACTTCTTTACAGATTCACGAAAACAGGACGATCACAGTATACCGCTGTCACTTCTTCCTCAGCAGCGACTTTACAACCAGCTTCAGGAAGTGGAATGCACAAACTGAACCTTCAGACCATTTAATGTTTACAACTACAGACTACAGGAAGTGTGCGGGACAACCACAGGACTGGTGCAGAATAAAAGAGGAAGGGGGAGTGAACAGAAATGCAAATAGAACTGAGAGGAAAGGGAGAAAACAGGGAGAGAGGGAAGGAAATATTTGGAAAGGTGAACCATAAACTGTTGGTTCCTTTCAAATCCTACACATAGCATTAAATGTGAACCAACAATAAAAACCAAGGCTTCAACACTGAGAATACAGGTTTATTTTGAGTTTGGGATTTCAAGCTGGGTTGGTTAAAATGACAAACAAGAACAGTAATGTAAAAGAATAGAGGTGAAATGAATTTAGAACAGGTTGAGCCTTGGTTACAGTGTGTTCATCCTTCCATGCAGTCTCATAGAGCAGGCAGAGGGCGAAGGTGGGGATAGGGCTGGGTATCACTGGACACGATTAAGTTGTAGCCTGCTTATACTGTTTCAGAAAATATTCTGCATTACAAACTTCAATTCAAGCAGCTTGGAGTATTCTAGACAGCTAAAAATATCAGCTATATATGTTTTATTCTAAAGAGAAAAGAAAACCGCAATTAAAAACACTGGATATTATCTCCTATTTCAGAATTATTATTATTTTTCATCAATTTGATGAACTACCTTAATTTGTCAGGTATTTAATTTACTTTTTTGTATTGTATACCTCCCCCACCCACCCCAAAACATGTGCTCAAGATTAGTTTATATAATCAAAAGTAAACTGGAGATAATCTCAAATATCTGCCAACATCACTTTCATTATTTAATTATTGTGAACAAGACCTCATTCATATTTTGGTGGCCCCGTTCAACATAACTTCACCAGTGTTTGTCATGTGTTCTGTTTATCAAGGGCTGAATCCTATGACACAGAGCCCTAAGCCACACACACACACACACACACACACACACACACACACACACACACACACACACACACACACACACACACACACACACACACACACACACACACACACACACACACACACACACACACACACACACACACACACACACACACACACACACACACACACACACACACACACACACACACACACACACACACACACACACACACACACACACACACACACACACAAGAAAGGGTGGGGAGGGGGACGGGGAAGAGAGCAGGTTGCTGTGCTGATATTTGCTTCTGGCCGAATACTTACAAGATTTTTACAAGGCGCCACGCCCTGACAGCACGGAGGCAAGCACACACAAACGCTTGAAACACACCAAGTTACAGTGTCTGATACATGGAGGGCTTTACGATAGAAAAAGTGGTGTGTGTGTGTGTGTGTGTGTGTGTGTGTGTGTGTGGAGCTGACCTGTGCGTGGACCAACGCGTCGTTGAAAACGATGAACCAGTTGACGGAGAACCTCCCGGCGTTCTGCAGCGTCAGAGCTTTGTTGCTGCTCTCGCAGATCAGCCGGCGGTTCGGCTTCCGCAGAGAGTCCTGGTGAAACGCAATGACACTGTTCAGCAACACATGACATCGTGGGGCACCTCGAGGACCCAACGCGAAGCACACGGACACACAAGTTTACCGTCATTTTGCCAGGGAAGCTCTTCCAGAAATGACAGGTGTAGTCGGCGTCCTTCCTTTTCCTCTTCAGCTGGAGGGCCAACGCTTCAAACTTGGAGCAGCTGTCCTGCAGCCTCTGGTAGTCACTGGAGCTCTGGCAACACACACACACACACACACACACACATATATATTATTTATGTTTATTATGTCATTTATTAGTAAATGATCATTCTGACTGAGGCTCGTGTTTGTTTCACCCACCACTTCAAAGCAGGTGGCCAGTTTGAGCAGCAGCCGTCCGTATTCGTGGAGGTGGCGAGTCGGGAGATAGAAGAGCGCCACCAGGAGGTCGGCCAGGGCGGGGTTCTCCTCGCTGCACTCCGACAGCCTCTTAAGGAGCTCGGGACTCTTCCCAAAGAAATCTCTTCAAAAAAGGAAATTATTCTTCAAAATAAGTAATGTGTTATCTTTGTAGATTTTGGCTGTTATAGTACTACTTATGAAGTAGTGTGTGTTCTCACAGTGAGGGTTTGGTCAGGGTCTGGAAACCTCCCATCACCTGGAAGTTGCCCACCGCGCTGCAATACCTTTGATGAGAGAGACAAAAATAGAAGTAAATCTATCGTTTCATCTACAACTGATGAAATGATGCCGATGCGATTACACACTCGCTGTAGGAGTCGAGGAAGATGCTGGCGTGGTCCAGGATGAGCAGGCTCTTGACGTCTCGGACTCTGCGCAGGTTGGCGGTGAGGCTGGCGGTGTGCTGCCCGGTTAGGTGACACAAGAGGCTGAAACGGCCGGCCAGAGTGTGCAGGAGCCCGGTGGCCACCTGGCCGAGGACCGAACTCAGGGACTCTGGAGGAGGACGGCACACAAACAAAACAGATAAAGATAAAGATGTCGATTTAAAAATCCAGACTCCCTGAAGTTAAACATACCCAGCTCCAGCAGGGGGCGTATTATCTGTGTCTTGATGTTACACAGCTTGCAGTAGAACTTCCTCTCGGCGGAGGCAAGCTCGTGGAGGCTGGCGATGAAGCCCATCACGTTCCTGTCCGACAGCGCCACGCAACGCTGGCCGCCCGCAAACACGTTGCTCACGTAACCGAGCTGGAAGACACGGGAGATAACGGAGAATATCTGTAATATATTACGGTTAGGACCTCTCATGTTGCATCATCTATTGGAATATTGGGAATATAATCAAAGCAAAAAGTAGGTTTCTGCATCATTCATCATATTTATGTGCATTCAAACTCTCTAAATCTGCATTTGTGCTTACGTCCATGCAGAAAGGCAGCAGTACAGGCTGCTGGGCGTAGCCCCCCGCCCGCTGCTCCTCTTCCTCCCCTTCTTCCTGTTGACCCTGCTCCGCCTCCTCTTTCACCTGCTGTCCGCTGTAATAAATGATGGGCCGGAAACAGTCTCCGTCTGCCAGCAGGAGGGTGTGACTCTGTCCGGCGCTGATGTCCCAGGCCCGGATGCCCTCGGACAGCTGGGAAGGAAAGAAAAGAAGAACGTGAACCTTTTATGGCTTTCTCTATGTGTGTTTGCACAATATTGGAGGTCAACTCACCTTTGCAAGGCGGGGGACAGTGCTGGGTGACTCCATGTGTCCAAGCTGACCAGAACTGTTACTTCCCCATGAAAACACCTGGAAGATTCACACAAGGATAGAAACGTTGGAAGTAAACCCCCCAAACATGCAGCTGTTTCTTCAGGGGTCTTGCAAAAATGTGTACAAGTAAAAGAATAAAGTGATTCACCTGAGACTGAGCAGTCAGAGCGAGGGAATGTTGAGCACCAGCCGCCACCCGCACCACCTCCTTACTGTTCAGACTCTTGATGCACAGCGGCTGTAATCTACAAGTAGATATATTCATATTTGACTTCTTGTTATATTTAGTGTTTTATGTATCATCCAAAAAGCAGGTGTTGGAATCTTATATTTGGGCCAATATTATCATATCATTGTGTCAGAAAAGTAATTGCATTGCCAAGAGACTCCCTCCAACCTGGCCAGACTGTCTCCATGTCCCAGCTGTCCCTGCTCGCCGTGGCCCCAACTCCACACCTCCGTCTGCAGGGTGGGAAACACCTCCTGGGCCTCGGGGACCGCCCCTCCCAGTGGGGTGAGGGCGAAGGCACGCATCCTCGGACGGACGGCTTTCCTCAGCAGCCGCGGGGACACTGTGGGTGCAATGACAGGAAAAAAGAAAGTTCATTCCTCCACTGGAAGATGTTTAATCAGCTTCAGGCTGAGTGTCATTAGCTATCACTGCATATAACATGTGTGTGGTGAGATATAACACTTAGTTTATATCCGTGCAAGGTAGTAAAATGTAAAAAGTGCTCGAGCCAAAGCAATGGAAACGAACTCGACCTGAATGTATCTGAGGTGCAAAGTTCAGCTGAAGAAATCAATGAGTGTTAGAACAAAAACTAAAAACAACATGGCCGTGCAGGAACCGTGTCGATCAGCCGGGTCATTTCAAACACATGCAGCAGCAGCAGCAGCAGCAGCAACAATGACGGACGATAAAAAAACACATATGAGATTCTTTCTGCTTCCTGCTGGAAACTAAAGGACTGATCAGAAAATATCCAATATTTTTTGGGGGAAATGTACAACTTTATCGTGGAAATTCAGACAGTAATGCACCCCCTTCCCCGACACTATATTCATTTGATGTTAAACAACGGGCTTAATATGCCGGCGTAAGTCTGATCTTTTAGCCTTAAAGCCTCATATAACCCAGAAGACAAACACAGGTGATGAAATCCACAGCAAATAATCTCTATCTATAAGAGATGTGTTGATGGAGGTGTAAAAGTCCATCCTTCAACCTATTTCCTATACCTGCTTATTCCTTATTCACACAGACATCCCATAATGCACCAGCTGTTCACTCCCAACACCTTCACTCTGCTCCATGAAACCTGCTTAATCCTTCTCTATGTTTTCTTGATCTCTAAAAAGATCTCTGTCAAATTGGCAGCTAAATATCAATCTGCATTCCTGGAGTGGTTTTAAAACTCACACAAAGGCAACCATTCAGACAGGCTCACTTTGCTCACACTGGACCCACAAGTGAGCAGCACTCGCAGGCACAAAGCAGGACACGAAGATTGAGAATTTGGCGTTTCATTATGCCGTTGTGTGCCAGAGTCAGATTTCTAAAGGAGTAATTTGAGGAAGCTGGCAACGCAGTGATTTCCTGTTCGGAGCATTTTAAAAATGGCTTGGTCTCCAGTCTGTCTTGACACAAGTTGGAAATTAACATATATTGAAAATAGTCCTTAGCTGCAGCCCTAAAAATGTCATGTTTGACCAGGGACAGCAAGGGCAGCATAAATAAAAACCACGACTGAGAAGGACTTTGGGGAAGAAATTTCACAACATACTGCTCACAACTTCATGTATCCAGCTCGATGGAGGTGACATACTCTGAATAAAAAAAGTGTGTGACGTGAAGACGTGCTTACAAGCCGGATGAGGAAGCCTGAAGCAAAGTCAAACACATCAACCCGCACATGCGTAAAGAGTACTTACGCAGCAGCGCATAGGAGGAGGATAAGAGGTGAACAGCGTATCTACCCTGAGAGAGGAGTCCCGGCAGCGAGAGGCGGCGCCGCAGACCCTCAGCCTCCTCCTCGCGGATGTCCCCCGTGCTGGAGCTCTTCTTGGCCTGCATGGAGTCCTCCTGGCGGACACGCTCTGTCGTGTTGTCGCCAATAACACCCGTAAACCCCATGGGGCCGCCTGACCTCGCCACTCCTGAGGGCAGGTAGTTCATCATCTTCTTGAGGGACAAGGCCTCGTAGGTGGAGGCGACGCGTTCGCCCACTGCAGAGGCGCAGGAGGCCACCAGGCTGTTGAGTGTGGAGCTGTGGGAGGAGGAGGTGAGTCCTTCTGCTGAGAGCTGTAACACAAACAAAAGAGACCCACTTTTTTATCTCAGGTATAAGTCTTTCTGGCAGCATCAGTGTTGGCACTCCAAATCAGATGAGATCCCTACTGATGTTTTATGTTTCCGTTTTCATGTGACACAGTCCAACTCACCAGCGCACCCTGAAATCCTCCAGCAGTCGCCTTCGCTGTCTGCTCAGCCTGCGTGTTGTCCGACAGTTTCTTCAGGTACTCTTTGACAGCCTGCTCATCAGGATACGGTGAACTCTTGACCCCCAAAACAACACCACCTCTGCACTGAGGCGGTGTCTCGGAGCCCGAGGCCAGCAGCGCTCCATTAGCCAAAGCAGATTCCCTTTTGTCCGAGTCCTGTGTGGCGTCAGATGAGGGATCAGCGTCTTTAGAGGGTGCTGGGGGGTTTGAGGAGCAGGTATAGGAGGGCAAGACCGGCTCGGACGGGGATGTCGTGAGCCCTTTTGTCAGAGCAGGCGCCTCCAGGCTGCCGTCATCCTCCGTCAGCTCTACACCGAGGGGGCAGTAGTGGCCATCAGAGATGATGACATGGTCCTCTTTGTCCGTCATGGTGTACAGCAGCTGGTTACACTGTCTGCATTTGTCTACAGGGGGCCGGTGGATGTCACGAGGGCCCAAGCAGCGCACCAGAGCCAGGCTGTGCGAGGCCCCGCAGGCCACCTGTAATACATACCTGCCCGCCAAGTGCTCAACCTTCTGCGGTTTCCAGACAGGAAAGACGGTGACGTTGAGGCCCAGCTGGCAACCGCTGCCCCAGGCCCACACCTCCCGCTGGACCGACAGCGCCAGGGTGTGCCGCTCCCCACAGGACAGCTCCAATACGGGGACGGTCTGCGGGGGGCTGGTGTC
Organism: Eutrigla gurnardus; assembly: GCF_963514095.1. Taxonomy (NCBI): domain Eukaryota; kingdom Metazoa; phylum Chordata; class Actinopteri; order Perciformes; family Triglidae; genus Eutrigla; species Eutrigla gurnardus. Next base: position 987,845 of record NC_139935.1, read on the forward strand.
GGAGTCCACCAGAGCGACCGGAGTCGGGTTGGGGACGGTACTGAGGCCAGACAAGCCGCACTGTCCCGAGCCGTTGTCCCCCCACATGTGGACGCCACCGTCCTCGGTCACCGCCCCGCTGTGGAAGCTTCCGGCCGCAACGGCGACCACGCGCTGTCCACTGAGCGCGCTCTCCAATGTGGGTTTTGCCGGCTCGGGCACTTGACTCTGCTTCCATGGCAACTCCCCAAAACTGTACACCTGCCCTCCTGAATTGGGGGCACAAACACGCATTAATTAAAGCGCATTAATCAAAGACGAACATGGCCATTAGTTTCCTCAGTTGTGGAAAAATGGAAACTACTACTACAGCAATATCTGGACTACTTATCATATGAACCAGCCATCATAATAAATGTTATTCGATATGTTTACTCCAATCATGATGCAACATCCCAAATTTGTAGGCAATAAAATACCCCAAAAGTAGTTGAAAAAAACTAAATTAAGTTACCTTCCACCAGCAGCACACCATGCCGTGTGCCCAGGGCGACCTGAAGGACCGGCCCGGGGAGGAGCACCCTCTCTGGGGTGACGCTGCAGGAGTACCCCTTCCAGGTGTGTAGCAGACCTCGCTCTCCACCAGCATCATCCCCAGAGCTGAAGGATCGATCAATCGGAAACATAATGAGCAGGAAAGGTTGATCAGATGATGATCAAACACTATTCATCATCATCATTTGTCTTTTCTAAAAAATAATATGTAAAAGGCACATAATGTTCAGAAACACCTCACCCCCCTCCCACCCTCTCTCTCCTGTGCAACACATGTGAACAACAGATGTTTTGTGGGTGAAAGTGACCTCCATCTGCAGGCTGTGTGTCACATGGTAATCACATCCAGCTGCTGCAAGCCTGGAAACTTGAAAGCAACAGTTGAGCAACAATAATCCTCTGTAGAAGGACTTTGGATACCTCTTCCTCTCCATCAGCGGGGTCTATGTCTCCATCTCTGGCGCTGCTGCTGGTAAGCAAACACACACACTCATTAGCTGGCAGCTGGGAAACACTCTTGTTAGCTGACATTTGAATGTCAAAGCAAACAAAGTCAAACGGCTGTCTGGATTTTAGGGTAGTTCACATCCAACTAAAAACCAGACAAACAGAAGCAGCTATGGTTTCATTTCATGCGTGTTTTAAAACACTTCTAACATCTAAATGTATCCACAAACGTATATCATGCAGTACCTGACTGGTGTGTGCCCATCTGCCACTAACTGTTGTTGGCTAGATGACCGTTAATCTCGTTAGCTACCGTTAGCTAATCAGCGTCGCTACTAGCCAAGCAGCTAGCTCAAACCACAGGTGTCTCCTCTTCATTTTATTGATAATAATTACGATAAAAGACCCCCGTTCTTACCAGCTGGCTCCACACACCACTCCTTGATGTGTTCACTCAGACAGGCAAGAAAAACACACGTCCGTTAAGTCGTTGGGCAGCTAACTGCCGCTGGTTTGTTGTTCATCTCTGATGTTGACAGAGAGAAAGAGGCGTCGCTAGCCAAAGATCGTCTATAAGGAGAAGGCTGGCTGAGCAGCGAGACCGAACAAATCCCGTGGTCCACCAGACTCAGCGGAGTGGGACCTCCTACTATTAACGCCTCTTCGAATTGATCTTCTTCTACTACTATTTTTTAGTAGTAGGTTTACTCAATGGTACACCTGGTGGCCGATATCACGCAGTACATAAACAAAAACAGCATACAGTTTAGAAGATTAGAAGATTTATTTCGCACCAAAAAGTATTCATATTAATTTTCTAAATTATGAACACTGCAGCGTAGAAAACATGTTTCATCAGTAGGCACTTTTACTTCTTTAAAAATATAGTGGTACTTTCGGTTGAGTGCAATATTGTTTTGGTTGTAGTCTTCTTCGCTGTATAAATCTCATACGGTGGAGCTATGATGTGGTTCCAGGCTGCGGTGAATAGCAGTGGCTCCCTCGTGTGGTACAAATGGGTCATTGCAAATGGATGTGTCAGTTCTCCACTGAAGGCGTTTGAGCAAAATTAACTAAATAAGTAAGAGAATGCGGGTCTATGAAGACATTTTAATAACGTAGGATTAGCGTACACATGTAGTCAGTTAATACAAATAAGTATGTTCTCATTTTAAACAGGTAAAGGCTATTAATGTGCAGGAATCCCGCTCAAATCTGGATATAAGAGTATTGTAGAAATATTTATGCTAAAGGCTCGGTTATGCTAGGCATAAATAATACCAATGTGACCATTCGCCCACCGTGGCAGACCAAGTCCAGCCCCCACCGTGGCAGACCGAGTCCAGCCCCCTCTACCAGCTGCGAGACCGTGAACCGGTACACCACTTCCTGTTGAGTTTTTTTTTCACCTCGAAGTGGTAATTGAGTCATTAATGGAGCTTTAACGCCCTCTGGTGGCCACAACTGGTAAATACATCAGCGGTGTTATCAAGGTAGACAGATTACATACACGAAGTACTTCCTGTTGAGTTTTTTTCGCCTCGAAGTGTTAATTCAGTCATTAATGTAGCTTTAACGCCCTCTGGTGGCCACATCCGGTAAATACATCAGCGGTGTTATCAAGGTAGACAGATTACATACACGAAGTACTTCCTGTTGAGTTTTTTTTTCACCTCGAAGTGGTAATTGAGTCATTAATGGAGCTTTAACGCCCTCTGGTGGCCACAACCGGTAAATACACCAGCGGTGTTATCAAGGTAGACAGATTACATACACGAAGTACTTCCTGTTGAGTCATTCAAAATAAAAGACGAGTTGTCACTGCAGCGTACAACCGAGATTAAAAACATGTCGTTCTCGTTTGAATGTTTGACCGATAATTAATATATATTATATCAAACGTAATTTCTCGACTAACTAAAAGAACAGAACCCCACGCCGTTGTGGCGGGAGGGGGAAGCGAACGCTTTTGTTAGCCTCGGCTAATGTTGTAAGCTAATCGTCCTGCACTACGGTGGCCCTGTGAGCTCAAAGCAGTGACAACCCATCCGGTTAGCTGTAAGCTAATCGTGAGATTGTAAAGACCACAACGTTCTGACCGAAGAGTTAAACAATAAATACTATTAACGTCATGTTCTACTAAAGGTAAACTAGTCATTTATTAGCTAACGTTAGCTACAAGTATTCTAATTCACCAATCTTATATTTATTCCAATTAGATTGAGATCATGAACGTTATCGCCCTCCTGTGGCCACAGCCGGTAAATACATCAGCGGTGTTATCAAGTTAGACAGATTACATACACAAAGTACTTCCTGTTGAGTTTTTTCGCCTCCAACTGTTAATTCAGTCATTAATGTAGCTTGAACGCCCTCTTGTGGCCACAGCCGGTAAATACACCAGCGGTGTTATCAAGGTAGACAGATTACATACACGAAGTACTTCCTGTTGAGTCATTCAAAATAAAAGAAGAGTTGTCATTACAGCGTACAACCGAGATTAAAAACATGTCGTTCTCATTTGAATGTTTGACCGATAATTAATATATATTATATCAAACGTAATTTCTCGACTAACTAAAAGAACAGAACCCCACGCCGTTGTGGCGGGAGGGGGAAGCGAACGCTTTTGTTAGCCTCGGCTAATGTTGTAAGCTAATCGTCCTGCACTACGGTGGCCCTGTGAGCTCAAAGCAGTGACAACCCATCCGGTTAGCTGTAAACTAATCGTGAGATTGTAAAGACCACAACGTTCTGACCGAAGAGTTAAACAATAAATACTATTAACGTCATGTTCTACTAAAGGTAAACTAGTCATTTATTAGCTAACGTTAGCTACAAGTATTCTAATTCACCAATCTTATATTTATTCCAATTAGATTGAGATCATGAACGTTATCGCCCTCCTGTGGCCACAGCCGGTAAATACATCAGCGGTGTTATCAAGTTAGACAGATTACATACACAAAGTACTTCCTGTTGAGTTTTTTCGCCTCCAACTGTTAATTCAGTCATTAATGTAGCTTGAACGCCCTCTTGTGGCCACAGCCGGTAAATACACCAGCGGTGTTATCAAGGTAGACAGATTACATACACGAAGTACTTCCTGTTGAGTCATTCAAAATAAAAGAAGAGTTGTCATTACAGCGTACAACCGAGATTAAAAACATGTCGTTCTCATTTGAATGTTTGACCGATAATTAATATATATTATATCAAACGTAATTTCTCGACTAACTAAAAGAACAGAACCCCACGCCGTTGTGGCGGGAGGGGGAAGCGAACGCTTTTGTTAGCCTCGGCTAATGTAATCTAATCGTCCTGCACTACGGTGGCCCTGTGAGCTCAAAGCAGTGAGAACACATCCGGTTAGCTGTAAGCTAATCGTGAGATTGTAAAGACCACAACGTTCTGACCGAAGAGTTAAACAATAAATACTATTAACGTCATGTTCTACTAAAGGTAAACTAGTCATTTATTAGCTAACGTTAGCTACAAGTATTGTAATTCACCAATCTTATATTAATTCAAATTAGATTGAGATCATGACCTTTAACGCCCTCCTGTGGCCACAGCCGTTTATTACATCAGTGGTGTTATCAAGGTAGACGATACAAGCAGTTAGAATCATACATAATCAACTACAACGACGTGTAATTACGCGCCGTGACCACCGGAGGGCAGTGTCGAGTCCTCTGGTGGCTACAGGCATTAAGTACAGCAGCGGTAGACAATAAATATATATATATATATATATGTACATGTACCGTCGGCACAACATCATCGTCCACAGGAAAGCAAATGAGCTGATGATGGGCATACAGGGGGAGAAAACACACAACTGGCATGCAAAGAAAGGAAAAAAAAAAAACACTTAAAAAGTGAGTTTTCACAAACAAAGTCACTCAATGTTGTACAAACATGATTAAAAGTCATTAAACAGGTACAGGCTGTGTGCAGACATCTGGATATCAGAACATTGTAGAAATATTCCCAGATTTTAAGGCATAAATAAAAACTTTGTGACCAGCCAATCCCGTGGTCCACCAAACTTAACGGAGTGGGACCTCTTACCGTTCGGGCCCTCTTCGAATCTTTTCTTCTACTATTTAATTTAGTAGTATATTTACTCAGCGGCACCGCCTGGTGGCAGCAATCGCACAGTACATCAACAACACGGCATACAGAATGGAGGATTTATTTCGCACATAAAACAAATAACAATGAAACAAAACAGTATTTATATGAACTAGTATTTGTTTAAAATATTGTAATGATGTTCGGAAACGGCAGATTACCGGTGACGCCCCCCACACGTCATCGTGACGTTGGTTGTATACAAGGAAGTGGATTGTTGGACGCTCTAGCTAACACGCTCGTTTTCGTCAAATATCTTAGCTTGACAACTTTTATGATTATTAGCACCTCGTGTAAACATTGTGCGTTTAACAGCAGTGACGTCAAAGTGTAGCAGCACTACGTAATGCTTGGTGAGGGAGCTGGGAGCACGTGCGGGCTGCTCGCGAGGCTAACATGTCTGCGAGTTACCCGACGCCGGTGTACTCGCATGCGGGACGAGGAGACTTCCGGGACGTGTACGAGCCGGCGGAGGACTCGTTCCTCCTGATCGACGCCCTGGAGAAAGACGCGGAGCGGCTGCAGCTGATGAGGTCAGACTGGATCCCGGATGCGGATCATGTATTTCTATGAACCGCCCGGCTTTCCCTGGCGTCGTTTTAAGACAATCTTCTGAAGAAGTCAGGCTGGAGGGTCGAGGGGTGGGCTATGACATCATCATATGCGTATTTACCGTATACACGTACACGAGACGCAAGGGCGTTTTGTACTTTTTCACCCCGGGTTTTAAACTTTCAGAGAAAACACGTGTCAATGAATGTGGCTTTTCTTTTTACATGTGGGTTTCCTCTGCGCCTTGCAGCCCGGGGGTGTGCTTGGAGGTGGGCAGCGGCTCGGGGGTGGTCTCGGCTTTTCTGGCATCAGTGGTGGGACCTTCAGCTCTGTATCTGTGAGTTCAAAACAAACACAATCGGCCTCTGTGGGGTTTTTTTTTTTTGCAAATGCATGCAAAGAAAAGGCAAACCAATCTCTGTTCCTCCTTCAGGTGCACTGATGTGAATCCTGCAGCAGCACAGTGCACAGCAAAGACGGCTTCCTGCAACAGCGTTTCACTGCAGCCCGTTATGACGTCACTGGTGAGACTCCACACTTCAGGTGTTCACGTGCATTAATTGCAATGTTGAATCTAAAGGCTGCTTTCTTGTCCTTACTGTAGGTGGAGAGTTTCCTGCCCCGGCTCAGTGGGAAGGTGGACGTCCTCCTCTTCAACCCTCCCTACGTGGTCACGCCTTCAGAAGAGGTGGTCCAGCTCTCTGCTGCAGGTATCTTCAGCTCACAGATGATGAGCATGTGATCAATGTGGGCTTTTCCCCATAGCAGGTTGGCAGCACGGGCATCGAGGCTGCCTGGGCCGGCGGGCGGCGAGGACGGGAGGTGACTGACAAGTTCCTGCCTTTGGTGGCAACGTTGCTCTCCAGTAACGGCTTATTCTACCTCATCACCATCGCAGAGAACGATCCAGGTGATTTATCTTTCATATTATTCATGTTTTACTGCAGGATACCTTCTGGATTCAAAACTAAAGTGATATTCCTTTGTTCTCCCCAGATGAGATCATCCGTTTACTGGGCCAACGTGGTTTGAGGGGAGAGTCGTGCATGTCGACGAGAGCTGGAAACGAGAGGCTGTCCGTTCTGCGCTTCCATCGGAGATAACTGTGCAGGAAGGATTACAGGAGCCGATAAGAAGAAATATGATCAGGATGCAGTTTTATCTGCAAGCACGGACAAATGTTTCCTGGAAGATGCACCAAACATATATTTAGTACTGCCGCTGATGTACTGGCACACTTTTTAAATAAATACATAAAACAAATGACACAATGACTTCTTGCATTCAACCAGACAGGTTTAATAATGAAATAACAGTTTCAGCTTCACAGACATTCAAACATTCATAATTATACTCTGACTCCGTCCAGACAGCGTGACACATTTGGAGGTTTCTTCCAGTGTAAAAAAAGAAAAAGCTACCATTGGAATGTCATTTTGTTTAAGTATGATACTTCTTCACACGACAAGTTGAAATGCTATTTAATCTATGAATGTTTGCGAGCTTTAGGAATCCCATGATGATGAAATCTACACCTTAGTGTCTCTTCTGGATCATAAAACCAGTTTATGGCTGGTAATAGTGTAAATCTTTAACTCTGTGAACTGCTCTTCCACGTGATGCGTCCGTCCTCTTCCAGCCGGACGGCGCCGCCGGCCACCAGCTCCAGAGCGGCGGGGAAGGCTCGATGCTCGGCCTCTCTGATCCGGTCGGACAGACTCTCCTCCGTGTCGCCGCTGAGCACCGGCACCGCCTCCTGCACCACGATGGCTCCCGCATCCACCTCTTCCTAAAGCACGAACAAAGCCATCAGTTCAGGGGGAGATTAATCCGGTTCTTTGGTTTGATGTCGATGTCATACTTACTGCGACAAAGTGGACCGTGCAGCCGGCGACCCGCACCCCGGCCTGCAGAGCCTGCTTCTGAGCGTTCACCCCCTTAAACGAGGGCAGCAGCGATGGGTGGATGTTCAGCAGCTTTCCTGTCACAATAACACACCGCATGAAAGACCCTCGTATGACCCCACCACGTCCTCAGAATGCTAATAATAATCATGCATTTTTCACACCGGTCCATTTCTTGACAAAAGTTCCCGTGAGGATCCTCATGAATCCGGCCAGACACACCAGCTCCACCCCGAACTCCTCCAGCACGCCGTCGATGGTGCCATCGAACTCCGCACGGCTCCCGTACAGCTTGTGGTCCACCACCTGAGTTCAGGACACACACACTTAATTCGGGCTTTCACTATATGATATACTGTAATCACAGAGCCTATTCCTTTCAAGAACTTCCATTTCTGTTTTTACCATCTGGAAATATCTTTAAATGATGGAAGATGAAGTTGTCATACATACAAAAAAAGCCTGGTGCATGTTCCTGCACTTTAAATAAGACATTAAGGATTAGTATTAATGTTTAAACCCGTGTCTGGATGCCGGCCAGCGATGCTCTCTTGAGACCCTGAACTCCAGGTCTGTTGGAGATCACCACCACGATCTCTGCAGAGCTGGACGGACGCTTGGCCTGCTCCATCAGCGCCTGGAGGTTGGTGCCTGGTGACAAACGACGTCATCATGAGGAAGTCTATCGATGCTGCACAGAGCTTTCCCAACATGTTGAATTACTCCTTTAAAAGAACTTTGGAGGAACTCAAATGCAAGTGTTTAAATGTGAGATTAATACAAACAAACCTGAGCCAGAGATAAGAACACCCACTCTGGTCCTCTTGTGTGGCGTGACGCTGTTGTCATGGCAACCACCGTTCCTCCCGACCTCCAGCTCTCCGCTGGAGGCGGGTCCTGCATTCTGCAGGCTGGGTTTCAGGTTGCGGACCACCACGGGTTCTGCCCCTGCATGGATGAACAGAAACAACTTGTTTTCCATTCTATAAATGAGAATAAGTATTACTGTTTTCATTGCATTACAGCATCGGTGTTTCAGAGTCTCACCCTGCTGCTTGTGGGCCAGCGAACCCACGATCCAGGCCTCCTCGTGTGCTTGGAGCTGGCGGAGGACCCTCTGAGCATCCAGGGGGGCCACCACCAGCACCGCCCCCAGGCCACAGTTGAAGGTCCGGGCCATCTCCTCCTCACTCAGACCGCCCTCCTTGTGGAGCCAGGAGAACACCGGGGGGATGCTCCACCGGGAGGCGTCTGAGTCAGAAACACCACATATTAATGAGGGCCTCAACACAACGTGACCTCTAACTTGACCTTGAAATGATCCAAAGACTGCTAGAATCTGCAGAGCGGAGGGAAACTAAGCCGACGAGGAAAAGCAGGCGGTTTCTTCACTTACACACCAAACAGTCTTTGTTCCTTTTTCATAATCATAAAAAAAAGAGGAAAAGTGTCAGCGTGCTTTCTTCTCACCTAAATCGACCGCCAGCTCCTGCGGCAGCACCCGGGGGATGTTCTCCAGAAGCCCCCCCCCTGTGATGTGAGCGTAGGCTTTGACAGCGCCGCTGCGGAGGATCGGCAGCAGCAGACGACTGTAGATCTTTGTCGGCGTCAGCAAAACCTCGCCTGGAAGCAGAGATACAGTCACACGGTGGGGTTAACTTAAATAGGCCACTCGTCTGGAAATGCCAGAAAGTAGTGGAAAAAACTCACATCTGAGACGCTGGAACTTTTGGGCATTTTTTTATGTCTAAAGAGAAATATTCCAGCTGTGTGGCTTACCGACGGTCTGTCCCGACTTCCCGAAAGCAGCAGCGGAGCTGTAGCCCACGTTGGCCCTCTCCAGGACTTTGCGGACCAGGCTGAAGCCGTTGCTGTGGACCCCAGAGGAGGCCAGTCCGATCAGCAGGTCCCCCACGGCGATGTCCCCCATCCGGGGCAGCAGACCCCCGCGCTCCACAGCCCCCACGCAGAACCCGGCCAGGTCGTACTCGCCCGCAGCGTAGACGCCCGGCATCTCTGCCGTTTCCCCACCTGCAAGGGAAGATACAGAACTCAGACAGGGGCCCAACACATCAGGACTATGACCCTGAACCAGGACTTCTCCTCCTCCCTCACCCAGTAGAGCGCAGCCGGCCAGCTCGCACGCCTTAGCGACGCCGCCCACCACCGCCGCCGCCACGCTCACGTCCAGGCTGCCGCAGGAGAAGTAGTCCAGGAAGAAGAGCGGCTCGGCGCCTTGAGCCAGCACGTCGTTCACACACATGGCCACCAGGTCCTGACCCAGACCGCCATGCTGGCCGCACGCCTGGGCGATCTGACCACAGTGGTGAGCATTTAACACAACAAACTCATTTCTTCCAACAGATTTTTGGTTTCGACACCATGACAGATTAGAACTGCAACAACGAGCTGAACCTGCCTCCAAGAGTTCATGAAAGAATCCCGGATCTTTCACTTTAAATTAATTACATTTGTATTTCTGTTCAGGCTTTTTAGAGGCCTTTGAATCCGTTTACAGATGAGCATTATCCCCACGCCCCCCGCTGCTCCATTACATCTGAGCCCAATCTGGATCCAGTTTGGCATGGGTATTATTTTGGCCGATCTGGCGTCTACCAAAGCCAAATTGGAGAGAGTCGAGGTTTTTAGTACTTTCATTCTCATTTGTTCCGGGACTTTACATTTACAAAGGCTGCCACGTATTTGCACATGGAAAAGAAATGACGAGGAAAAGAATGATTCTCGTTGCAAATCTTCCATATTCTCCTTCAAAAGACGGGATGAGTCCCACCTTGAGTTTGGTCCCCACTCCGTCCGTCCCAGAGACCAGGATCGGGTCCACAAAACCTGCTGCCTTCAGGTCAAACAGCCCAGCAAAGCCTCCCAGCTCTGCATTGCACCCTGGGAAATCAAACATCAGGTCTACAGCTTCATCCTGTCAAACTACAACTACTTGTTTGTTACTCTAATGATCTGCATTTAGAAGTATTTGGGTTACCTGCGCGGGACGTCGCCTTGGCCAGCGGCTTGATCATGTCCACCAGCTTGTTACCGGCGGCGATGTCCACCCCGCTGTCCTTATAGGTCAGACCTCTGTCAGAGACACAGTGAAATACACTCACTCAGCTGATGAGCTGCTACGTCCCCGTCTTATATCATGAAGCTACAGCGAGGCTTCCATGTATCTGGTTGTGGACTTGAAGAAACACTAGGACACGAGTACATCCCAACGTTTATTATTCATGGATATCGTATACAAAAGGGAATGCTGTAGTGCTTAGTGTGCTTCTCGTTCACACACACCTGCGTTGGTTTAGGTGGGCGATGGCCCGGTGGCCGATGTCACGGCGGTACACGGCGCCGGGGAAGCCCACGGACGCCACGCCCTGATTGGCCGCCTGCAGCGCCGACTCCAAGGACGGCCTGACCGCGGTGACGGTCAGGACCCGCCCGCCGCTGGAGACCACACCTCCCTCCTTCAGAGCCGTGCCGGCGTGGAAAACCTGCACCCCCGAGTCCTGGACCTGGGACAAGCCTGAGGATGAACAGATCACACAAAGATTCCAACCAGACCTGTTCCAACAGCTGCTTAAATGTAAGGATTTGTTGCTTTTCTATGATGACAAACAATCTTAATCGATTCGTACTTGAAGAAACAAACTAAATCAACTGCATTTATCGATACATTTCTGCACACTTGACACAAACATTTTAATTTGGATTAAATCTCCAATGCATGGCAGATTAATAAAGTAACGTGAAGATTCCCTCCGGCGTACCTGTGATCTCCACTCCTTTCTTGTAGGAGCCGGGGTAACCAGCGCTGGCCATCACCACGGTGACCGCAGAGCTGTCCGGGTGCCACACGGGGGCGCTGGACACCAGTTTGCCGCTCATGGTGTTCAAGATCACTTCATGTAGGTCGCTCTGCAGGAGGGGCAGCAGCACCTGACAGAGCGACAGCAGAGATAATAAATATATGTTTTTTTTATGAGGAGATTTATGAGGAAAGAAACCCACCTGACACTCGGGGTCTCCGAAGCGACAGTTGAACTCCAGGACCTTCGGGCCCTGCTTGGTCAACATGAGCCCTGCATACAACACACCTGGAGAAAAACACACAGGTTATTCACCTGAAACTACGATCTCAGCATCACAAACATGAGAACAGAAGCAGCTCCTCTGGACTTGCCCACATACGGAGCCCCTTCCTCCCTCATCCCGTCCACGGTCTTCTGGAGCACCGTCTCTCTGATCTGCTGCAGCAGCTCCGGGCTCACCTGCACAGCATCGAGACACGGCATCGAGACACGGCATCGAGACACGGCATCGAGACACGGCAGCGAGACACGGCAGCGAGGACACGGCATCGAGACACGGCAGCGAGACACGGCATCGAGACACGGCAGCGAGGACACGGCATCGAGACACGGCAGCGAGACACGGCATCGAGACACGGCATCAGGACACGGCAGCGAGGACACGGCATCGAGACACGGCAGCGAGGACACGGCAGCGAGGACACGGCATCGAGACACGGCAGCGAGGACACGGCATCGAGACACGGCAGCGAGGACACGGCATCGAGACACGGCATCGAGACACGGCAGCGAGGACACGGCATCGAGACACGGCATCAGGACACGGCATCGAGACACGGCATCAGGACACGGCATCGAGACACGGCAGCGAGACACGGCATCGAGACACGGCATCGAGACACGGCAGCGAGACACGGTAGCGAGACACGGCATCGAGACACGGCAGCGAGACACGGCATCGAGACACGGCAGCGAGACACGGCAGCGAGGACACGGCATCGAGACACGGCATCGAGACACGGCAGCGAGACACGGCAGCGAGGACACGGCATCGAGACACGGCAGCGAGACACGGCATCGAGACACGGCATCGAGGACACGGCATCGAGACACAGCTGAGTCACGGCATCGAGACACGGCATCGAGGACACGGCATCGAGACACGGCATCGAGACACAGCTGAGTCACGGCATCGAGACACGGCAGCGAGACACGGCAGCGAGACACGGCAGCGAGACACGGCAGCGAGACACGGCAGCGAGGACACGGCAGCGAGACACGGCAGCGAGACACGGCAGCGAGACACGGCATCGAGACACGGCAGCGAGACACGGCAGCGAGACACGGCAGCGAGGACACGGCATCGAGACACGGCATCGAGGACACGGCATCGTCACGGCATCGAGACACGGCATCGAGGACACGGCATCGAGACACAGCTGAGTCACGGCATCGAGACACGGCATCGAGGACACGGCATCGAGACACGGCATCGAGGACACGGCATCGAGACACGGCATCGAGACACAGCTGAGTCACGGCATTGAGACACGGCATCGAGACACAGCTGAGTCACGGCATCGAGACACGGCATCGAGACACAGCTGAGTCACGGCATCGAGACACGGCATCGAGACACAGCTGAGTCACGGCATCGAGACACGGCATCGAGACACAGCTGAGTCACGGCATCGAGACACGGCATCGAGACACAGCTGAGTCACGGCATCGAGACACGGCATCGAGGACACGGCATCGAGGACACGGCTGAGTCACGGCATCGAGACACGGCATCGAGGACACGGCATCGAGACACAGCTGAGTCACGGCATCGAGACACGGCATCGAGACACGGCATCGAGGTCACGGCATCGAGACACGGCATCGAGGACACGGCATCGAGGACACGGCATCGAGGACACGGCATCGAGACACGGCATCGAGACACGGCTGAGTCACGGCATCGAGACACGGCATCGAGGACACGGCATCGAGACACGGCATCGAGGACACGGCATCGAGACACGGCATCGAGACACGGCTGAGTCACGGCATCGAGGACACGGCATCGAGGACACGGCATCGAGGACACGGCATCGAGTCACGGCATCGAGGACACGGCATCGAGTCACGGCATCGAGACACGGCATCGAGACACGGCATCGAGACACGGCATCGAGACACGGCATCGAGGACACGGCATCGAGACACGGCTGAGTCACGGCATCGAGACACAGCTGAGTCACGGCATCGAGACACGGCATCGAGACACGGCATCGAGGACACGGCATCGAGGACACGGCATCGAGACACGGCATCGAGGACACGGCATCGAGACACGGCATCGAGGACACGGCATCGAGACACGGCATCGAGGACACGGCATCGAGACACGGCTGAGTCACGGCATCGAGACACGGCAGCAAACAAGTATAAACCCAGAAGACGGGGAGAGGACGGGTGTACCTGAGGGGTGGGGCAGTAGGCCCCCATGCCGCCGGTGTTGGGCCCCAGGTCGCCATCCTGCAGCCGTTTGTGATCCTGTGCTGGAGGCATCGGTGACACCGAGGAGCCGTCGGTGAAGCACAGACACTACAAAAGGAGAGCGAAGGATTAACATCCTGCCAATTTCCTGCTAAGTCGTACCTCGAGGTAAAGCTGCTTCCATTCTGATATAAAAAGCTTCAACTCACAGAGACTTCCTCTCCCTCCAGCAGCTCCTCCACCACCACCGTGTCCCCGGCAGAGCCGAAAGCCCGGTCCTGTAATGCACAGAGAGACTCGTTCACCCAGTGAGCACCATGTTAACTTCAAACAATTAATTGGCTAGGAAAATAATATCCACTGCAGAATTCAACCACCATGCATAAACTCCAGCCAAGAGAAGAAGGTGGTTTGAAACCGCAGACCGGTTTGGGGGAAAGTTAAACAGCCTAAAAACAAACTGGCAACATGTGTTCTAGTGGGACGGCTGGGTGGTCAGCTGCCAGATCTCAAATGATGAAGAGGCTTTTACTTCTACTAAATACTGCCGGCCACGATGATGATGGAGTCTTTGCTACCTTCATGATGTCCATCACAGCCTGACAGGCCTCGTCCTGGTCTCCGGCCACGATGACTCCCTTCCCCGCCGCCAAGCCGCTGGCCTTCACCACCAGCGCTGGGAAGTCAGCCCTGGAGACCCCCCAGAAACAATGAGCTACACTCAGTGTAATGTGCAATAAGCATCACCATCTTCTCCCACAGACAACACATCTGGAACAGATGCTGCATCGCTGATACGGAGCTTTTTTTTATTATTTTTTTGTTTGGACCATTTAACATTTGCAGCGCAGGATATCGTTTTATGGATGCAGGCTGGCAGAATATGGCAGCTGTTGTTCTGCCCAAGATGGTTTATATGACCAAAGGAAATCACTTTCACTGACGTCCTCTGTGTGGAAGAGATGCAACTCAACTATTGTGGACCGTTAGCTCTCATATGGAAGGCAATCATCACATCTTAGACCATTAACTCATGAAACCATCGGAGAAACAAAACCTCACAGGAGATATCATTTTCTATTACCGTGCAAAATTCTGTGTTTAATGGCTGTGAAAACAAAACTCTGTGGCTTTGATGGTGATGATAAAAAGTATGTTATTGTTTAAGCAGAAACAGTGACAACCATGCATTTAGTACTAATTACTAATCTGAACTGTATATTTGCACATTTTATCCATAACTTCAGACTCATACAAATATTGAAAACTGAATACTCCTTCTTGCTCTTTTGTACATATGTTTATACGTTCATGCCTTTTTAGTATATATATATATATATATATATATATATACGCACACATGTATTTACTATATCTTTAGTTTATATTTTCTATTTGAGGTCACTGTGTGAAGGCAAACTTCAAAAAGAGAATTTCATTGTTCAGTGTGGACTATGTTCCTACTGTGTGTGTGACAAATACTAATCTAGGTGGGACCCTCTTTGCCTTTTTTTAAATGGTAAATTGTTCCCAAAGGAGGGAACTTCCATCTACTGACGTGCGGATGTAGTTGCAGGCCTCCTGGGGGTCCGTGAAGGAGCCGTAACGGGCCGTGGGGATGCCGTGACGCTCCATGAAGGCCTTGGAGAAGCTTTTGCTGGCCTCCAACTGAGCGGCTTTGGCCGACGGGCCGAAACACGGCACTCCCGCCGCCGTCAGGTCGTCGACCATACCTGGAGAAGACGTTAAAGCTCAGAGACGACGGAGAAAGAACCACCGCTAACATGATGGAGTTACTCACCTGCTGCAAGCGGCAGCTCAGGTCCGACCACCACCAGACCCACGTGGTGGTCCTTACAGAACTGAGCCAAGATGGCGTGGTTGCTCACCGACACCTCTGCAGGGAGGAAGCGAGAGGATCGTTAACACCGATGCGGGTGCATTAATTAACACTTTTATGTGTTAATGCACATCTCTTCACCTTCACATAGGTGCCATGAATACATTTATACAAATCCTGAGGATGATCTTTCATCTTCTTCATAGGGGGAACCTGTGTTGTTTAGTTTCTATTATTCTGGAGTTTTAATAGTAAAGACAATATAGATTAACAGACAAATACCCAAACGTTTGTTTAAAGTGTAAAAATGTCACTGTTTTGGAATCAGTGGTTTTGTACCCTCCGACAGATGCAGGCTAACTATTTCCCCCCATTTACAGTCTTTATGCTAAGCTACGCTAACCAGGAGTAGCATATTATTTTTCAGCAAGAAAGCCAATGAATGTATTCTCAAAATATCATTCTACAATAAAAAAAATCAACCAGTCTTGAAGTAATTGACTCGTTCCAGATCCTAAAATGTTAATATTATTGACATTTTATAGACCACACAGTTTATTGATTCATGAAGAAAATAATAAAAATATAACCAGCCTTAAATGATTCAATGTTTTTAATGTAATTAAAAGTTGTTAATTCTAAAATTAGGAGTGAACTGGACTAAAAGAGACGTGGTGCGTGCATTTACCAGAGTTGCTGATCTTCCCACAGTTGGCCGTGCCGGCGTTGCCCGGGGCAACCAGGACCCGCTGAATCTGCGGCGACTGGGCGAGCTTCCAGGCCATCGCATGCTCCCGTCCGCCACCGCCAACCACCAGCACCCTCTCTGCCATGGCACCCGACTGAGGAGAAGATATAGTACACGTCACACCTTCACAGCGACTCTGCAGAGCCTCCAGCGCTTCTCCTTCAGCCGGCCGTTCCTAAAGTAGCCATTTAATTGCATGCGAAGAATGACCTATAACTAAAGGAGTCCTCGAAGCTGTGGCGAAGCGCTGACCTTTTACGAGGCCCGGGGTCTTACATTATCTTGTAATGCCACACTAACACGGATCCAATTAACTAGAACAAAAACACAAGTCATCTACAGTTAAATGGCATGGTCACCGGGCTCATTTGCATGGAAAAACAAAGCCATAATCAGGTTGATATACAGTAAAGTTCTCCCTCTTTGGGTGCGTCATCTCCCAAACACAAAGACTGCATCACGTTTGTTTCTGGAGCCCTGCAACCGTGTAAAAATGGATTCAATAATTAAAGGATTTCGTATCTCATGGTGTCACACAGTGCACTCAACAGAGAGCATGACACACATCTGGATCAATGTAATATCATTATTGGGAAAAGCCTGAATTATTTGACTGGTTTTGGGGATTATTTGTTGTCCGAACTTCCTAAATAAAAAAAAATAAAAAAGACTAAAACCAAAACATTACTTAAGAAAACACTATTCCACCATATAACATTATACATTAAAAAACAAGGACCCTTTAGCCCCATCAACTCAAACAAAGGGTCAGAGGTCAGCCCAGTCTGCAGTAACCTGTGGATTGTGTAAGAGATTCCTATAGTAAAGCCCTGCATGTGCAGATAATTATCTGCCCTGAACACAAATACAGTACAAAGGGGTGAGTGTTGCATAGTGGGTGCACATGCTCTACAATTAGTCAAAAACCACTGGCTTTCATGAGATCACTGCTCATGTGACTCACATGTCACAGGGAAAATCAAATGCATGAGTCCAACAATGCATGTTCCTTAGAAACCTGCTTTATGTGGGACTTTAACAGCGTTCCTTTTTAATATCACTGCGATGGGTTGTTTCTACACCTACAAATCATTTACTGCAGCTTATTGGTGTAAAAGATGTCCAATGAGGTGATGCAAGCGTTTCACTAACAGCATGCATCAATATGGCTGCACATGCACGACTGTACATGCACTTATTGTACAGTTCAGCAGGAACGGTGCCGTCTACATCCGCAAAAAGGAACATTCAACCAACTTTAATGACTTTTCCTGTCAAGCTAGTAAAGCACATAAGCGGCATGCATTTATTTATATACTTTTGCATGAACATAATGACGACTTTAGCTCTGTTTTTAGCAACATTAGCACATGAAAGTAACAACCTAGCATGCTGTTTGGACGCTTACCTGTGTGTTTAGTGGTTTACGTGTGATGCAGGAAATAGCCGGAGCCCGGTTCAGGACTGCAGTCTCCTCTGCTCTCAGCCTGCTGACTGACCGCGGATGCAAACTGTGTTATCACACACACACACACATGATATACACACACACACACACACACACCACGTGGATCCAATATAACGTGATGTCCATCGTGCGCTGACAAAACGCTACGCAAAGTTAGCTAAAAGTACTAAAAAGAATCAAAAACATTCAAACTCAACGTTGTTTCCTGTTTCGTTGACGTGTCTTACCTTCGTTTGATGCACAAGAGACTTTTTGGCAAGCTTTTTTGGGAGGGTTTTCGGGGTTTTCAACTTCCTCGGGGTGTCACTGTCGAGTGCATCATGGGAATTGTAGTTAATTACCGATAGCGTTGGTCAATACCTCGCTTTCAATATATTTATATATATTTTAATGGTTTATTTGTGTCATCCTGTGGCACAAAATATTTTAAATAGTATTGAATATATTTACAACAAATAAGAGCCATATCTGCTCTACATATTGATCATTTTGGCAGAATAACCCCAGTTGTACTGCACAAATACTGAGAGACACTTTGTTCATGTTCTAAAGTACTGCAATATAATTTTGAGGTATTTGAGTAATTTTGTGCTACTTCATAGTTTGACTCCTCCACGACATGTATTTACAGCAATTACTAACTTACATACTAAACCTAACACGAGCTTCTAAATGGACAGTTACATAAAGTAAACTAAATAAGCTTAAAAACACAAAAAAACATAATTAATCATCCAATAAATCCTACAGATTGCCTGTATAAATAAAGGTTAAATCAAAAATAAATAAAGTGGCTTTGCCATCCTTATGGTGAATATCTAAATTCAATTGTTGGCACATTTATATAATACAGATTACATAATACAGAATTAAGTATGGAAGAACAGATGGATATTATTCTTTTATTGTGCCAACACCTAAGTAGCCTGGCAGCCACGACTGTCCACCTCCAGCTCAATGTGGCCTTTGGAGCAATCACAGTATTTGGGTCTACTGATATAAGCTTCTGGCCATCGGGACATAACAAGCTCTGAAATATAAGCTGGAGCTGTGCCATTTATTGCTTTAAAGAAATCAATACGTTCTGACGGTCAATCTTAACGTTAAGTGGAAGACGGTGTGAAGTAGCCAAATAGGGACTGATGGGATCTGCTCTCCAGTTCAGAGTCTGGATGCAGAAAGGAGCAAATGAGGGAGTTACAACAATCAATGCAAGAGTAGATGATGAAGCAAAAAGAAGACAGCCAGCTTGAACGCTCCTCTCATTATCTAAACATCCTTTATTTGAGTGATTAACCGACACAGAACTAATAATAACGCATGGTGAAAACAGAACAACAAGGCATCAGAGATAGAAATGATCATGCACGAGTGTGTTGGTGAAAATATTTGCAGCTGTTTGACGGCAGGAAAGCAGCTGGCAAATGAAGCCCCACATGTGGGCACTTGCTGCAAAAGGTGTGAGAGGGTGCTTCTGCAGCTGAGGTTAGAGAACAGCTGCTGTAATAACAATGAGTATCAACAATTGATTTCTGTGGAGCATGATTTCATAGTCCCTTTATAGCACTTGCACACATCTGTAATGCATTCTCTCACTGTGCAAATGTTTATGTGGTTCATATGGCTCCAACCTGCCTGATAAAATTTCACATCTTTGTTTTTGCATCTCTTCCAGGAAAGCAGAGGGTGGATATAT
The DNA here is from genome assembly GCF_963514095.1 of Eutrigla gurnardus. Lineage (NCBI taxonomy): Eukaryota > Metazoa > Chordata > Actinopteri > Perciformes > Triglidae > Eutrigla > Eutrigla gurnardus. The sequence goes on from NC_139935.1 coordinate 1,007,476, forward strand.
CTGCTGAACCTAAAGATCTAAAAAATAAGTCACAATAGAGGGAGTTCAGGAGCTCTGAGGAGATCTCGTCCTAACTCGGACTCTCGTAGGGCAAAGAGTGTGATGCCTGACTTGTACGCCGCGGGGATCGTGATGTGTGTTGACTTCACTCCATCTTGTTCCTCTTCCAGGGCAATCTGCCTCACTTGACCTAATAGGAAGAAAGTAAGAGTGAGAAATCTGCCTACATCTACATAAATTAAACCCTAATTAACTGCTTCTACCCTCGATATCAAGGGCTTTCCAGCGGGGGTCAGACTGGCTGTCTGATAAGCTGGACAGACAGCAATCTGGCGCCAGTCTCTGCAGGACATCTTCTCGACGAATCAGCAACACCGATTCACTGCAGAGTCTCTGGTGCACCTCTTCCTCACTTCCTGAAAACACATAAATATATATTTATATGTTTAAAATGCATCAGGGGACATGGTGTTCTTTGCCCCTTACTCACCTACATCCAGAGGATTGGTCATGAAAACAGCATGAGGTGCAACGCCAAATATGAGCTGATGGTGCCACGCGTCGGGCACCTCCTCGCCCTCGGGCACGGCCAGCTGCATGTTCATGGTCGCCACGGGGACGGCGCCATTCCGGATCCAGCGTGCAAGCCAGGGGACGAGTCGGACCAGCCTCCGAGGGTGAAGGTGGAAGAAGCGACCCGCGACCTTCCCCTCGCTGGCCTCCTGTGCTCCCTGGATGAGCTGACAGTGTGTCGCACCTACAAGAAGATATAATATGGTTTTCTATTCTAGTGTGTTCTACTTGTAGAAATCAATGATTAAAGGTGTGTTTCTTCTCCACTCAGAGCCTCACGTGAGACGACAGCTTGAGCCGAAACACCTGAGATATCAATGCAAAAAAAATGTGTAACAGAGCTGAAAAAGTCAATTACAGTCGCTCCTCCGAGAGGCATAAAACTCTTTGTCTAATTCAAGAGGGTACTTTTGAATCTGCCTGGTTGGCAGTGCAGCCAGCTGTCACGCTGGCAAGAAACCGCACTTATGGGTTCAAGACATTACAGAGCCTCATTCAGCGGGGGGAAGTTATAGTCTCGGCGAGCATCTGTGACACCTGAAATGTCTGTGGAGCCCAGTTAAGATATGCCACCTATACAAAGTCACGCTTTATGTATTAATATTTCATTACTTGAAATGTCACAGAGCAGTTTGGAGAGGGTAGCTTCAAACTTAAGTGTTTAAAGAGTAATATCTGTCAATTTAATAGTTTAGTCCACTTAAGTCAAACAATGTAATAAATCCTTTTAAATGTGAAAATACTTCACTACAAGTAAAAAGTCCTGATTACTTCAGTAAAAGTTTGATCAGAAAATGTACTTTAAGTATCAAAAGTCTGTCTTGTTAAATGTTTTAGAATAAAATCAGAGAATTTGTTTTTTTTAATTCAAGCTCCCACGTAGAAATATCCACTGAACAATTCTCTGCGTGGGATGGAATTATTTCCCAGCTCATTTGGCAGAGAAACCCTCCCGAGAGTTAGACGTAAAACTTTACAACTCCCAAAGGACGGTGGAGGTAGCGCTGTGCCAGATTTTAAAGAATACTTCTACTTTGCACAAATTAATGACGATAATTAAATGAATCTGCTTCATGTGGAAAGATATTGAATTGTCACTAATGGAATCAGGTGGTATTAGGCAATAAGGATCTGGGATCATTTATAAACAGTGAGTCAAATAATAAAAATTGCAGTTCAACTATTTAGCAGAATTATAAATGCATTCATTTATATCCCACTAATTAAATGACTTGGCTAGGACTCCAATGTTAGATAAATATGTTCTGGCAAAGCAAAGCCTTGATTAGAACTGTGTCATTATTTTGATAAGTCGTTAAAAGTGACCCTCTAGATATGAAAGAAGTGTTCAGGGCCTATTTGTCAGAGTCAAACAGAGGTATTATATTCAGACTGAATGAGAGCTTCACGGAAAAAAAAATCTCATTCCACAAAATATGCTAAAAAATAAATGGTAAAATGAAGGTTACTTTGAGATTTGAAAAGGAGGAATGGTACCGCTATTATGACTTTGAATGGAAGAGAACCGACTCTGCATACATGAAGAGAATTTGGATGGAAGCATCTAATTAGATTTTTATTAGCTCAAAGCAGAAAGCCAATTTTAAAAAAGGAGATGATTCAAAGTCCTAGAGACTGATTTGGATGCCAGGATGCCAATCAAGTCCAGTAATCAGACATCTTCTGGTCAGAGCATAGAACGTCATCTTAGTAGCTAACTGCATTGGTAGCGACCTGTCAATCAGCAGGTAAGCCCCGCCCCCTAAAGCATCCCCTGCTTTCTGGTCTGGTGGACTCTAAATGGACCTGTCAATCAGCAGGTAAGCCCCGCCCCCTAAAGCATCCCCTGCTTTCTGGTCTGGTGGACTCTAAATGGACCATAATGTACTAAATGAACATCATGCTGGATTGAAGAAGACTTGAAACTAGAGATTGAGACCATAAACTCATGTTTACAATGTTTACTGAGACAATACATCAAGAGAGAAGTAGGACCATTTTCTCATAGACTTCTATACAACCAGAGAGGAGTCGCCCCCTGGTGGCCAGCAGAGAGAAGTAGGACCATTTTCTCATAGACTTCTATACAACCAGAGAGGAGTCGCCCCCTGGTGGCCAGCAGAGAGAAGTAGGACCATTTTCTCATAGACTTCTATACAACCAGAGAGGAGTCGCCCCCTGGTGGCCAGCAGAGAGAAGTAGGACCATTTTCTCATAGACTTCTATACAACCAGAGAGGAGTCGCCCCCTGGTGGCCAGCAGAGAGAAGTAGGACCATTTTCTCATAGACTTCTATACAACCAGAGAGGAGTCGCCCCCTGGTGGCCAGCTGAGAGGATGCAGGTTTAAGGCACGTTTGGATTCCCCCCTTTCAGAAAGTGCAACCACATTGAATGTGTATTTAAGGAGATGTAAGTTACAGCTGGCCCCGGCTGTACATCCGGACGTTTACCGGCTTCGCTCCGGGACAGCAGGTAGTCGGGCAGCGGGGACTCGGTCCTCCTCAGGCGTGTCTGGACGCAGCGGTCTGCGTCTTCGGGGGCCACATCCACGCCGAGGGCCTTCAGCACGTCCACCACAGCTGTGGCCCCGCAGGCTGACGCTCCTATCTGCAGGGTCTGCCTCTCCAGAGCCTCCTTGAAGGACCACAGCATGGCTTCATCTGCTCCTGCCTCCTCCTCCTCCTCTTCATCACCTCCATGGAGCTGCTCACAGACCGCCTCCATAGGAGAGCCTTAGCTGCAGAGAGAGGGGTTACAATTTAATTAAAACTCCACACACACACGCGTTATCGACATCCTGAGCCTCTGTGTGACGTACATGTAGCGTGGCATTACATTACAGTTCAATATGAGCTACATTTAACCACGTAAAGTGTTTAAAACCACACTAAATCCCATTAGCAGGTCCTAAATAATATTAAGTGATGATTCTCAAAGACACTTCTGCTAACAAACGTCTCTGCATCGTTTCAATGTGAATAAGTAGTGAAATTTACCGTAAAACAGTAACTATAAATCTTTCTTACCATCTCCAAAAGTGACAGGAGCCGGCAGGGACAATAACAAACAAGCAGCGCTCACGGCGCATGCGCAGACTACACGTGGTTCGACTCTACTCTGCGCTTTCTTTATCGGTTGGACCGAGAGGCAACGTGATAACTAGCGCCCCTGCTGGTCGCTTTTAACAATTACAAAGAGAGAGAAAAGTACTGGAAACGTATTAAGAAACATTATTTCAAATAAAAAAAGCGATATGTAAGCTATATCAAATACAGCAGATACTTTAGATACAAAGATCTAAAGGTTGCTCGGTTTATTGTATTTTTAAGAAGTAATCAGCTTGTTTTGGGCACAAGAGTTTAGAATACACCCACCGTTTTTAACTTCGAATTTCAGGCTTAAGTTAAGTCTCCAATATTAAAAATAATATCTCAGATCACATAGAGAACGCTCAAACATAATGCAAACCCAGTTAAAGCAGATCCAGAGATAAAGACTTCTCCTCCATGATTCATCCCAACTGTCCTGACGGTTTCTCATCAGGCCAAGAGATGTCAGTGTTGCTACATTGGACACGTACAGTAGCCTATAAATGTGTTGTCACCATGGTTGATGCTTGGTGAAACAGCCTGAGGCGTGCTGCTGACGGCCGCTGCCTTCTTCACGTCATGCATGGGAATCAGACGAGAAGGAGGCATCAGGCTGAAACAAACACAGAGCTGCAGACCTGCTGGATGCTTCGGTTCTCCTGAGGCACAATCGCTCTCCAAGAAACGCCAAAAGGAGGATGTTTCATTAGTTTTGCTCCCTTTTTCTGCAGTTTCCCATTTTCACACCAATTCCAATTTCCATTTATACGTTTTGTAGCAAACGTACTGAAGTTGAACAATGGTTTATTCGTGGCGACTCAATAGATTTCAATTTGGGCCTATAATGATTTAGGGCAGCACAAATTAAACAGACTGTTTAGTTCCAAATCCTCCAAAACTCGACAACAATTATCCCCCAATTATTTCTGACATAAATTGTACAAATGAGGCCCAAAGAGGCTGAATTAGTGAAGTATAGGTCAAGTCAGTGCGTAACACCATCTGGTGGTGGAAGGGGAAATAAAAAACACTTTCAGAGTCGGTTGGACCACCTTGCTTTGATCTTTCCTCCTCAGTTACGTTATCCGTGCAGGATCCAGGATCAGTTTGTAATCATGAACTTGGTATTCGCCTCGCCTCCTCTCTCTCTCCCCCGCCCGTCCACAGCTGCAGCGACGGCCGCAGCACTAAGAGCAGAGCGGTGATTACAACTGACTGCAGCTCTCCGAACGTGATCCAGCAGCAGATATGAAGCGCGTCAACGATGAGATGAGGTGGGAGGGGATGTCTCCACATGTCTGGGATGAAAGATGGAAACAGAGAGGCTGTCTCCGCGTTGCTCACAGGCAGCCTTCACCTCAACATTTGCTTTTTTGCAGACATGGAGAAGAGATGAAAGCACTGTAGGGAGTTTTCTCACTATGAAGTCGTCATACAGAATTTGTCAACAAGTATACAGATCAATATCCCTCTGAAAAGGCGTATGGATAATGTGAATGCTGTCGGTGTGAGCCTCAAACAGCAGAGTGCCACTCAACACTTAGCGGACTAATTAACCGGCATGTCTGAGGGATGCTGAAGCTTCCCATCTCTGCTCTAATCGCCACAATCTGTTATCTTTAACACCAAATTCTTCAAATCAACGTGGCACGGTTGCAGGTAGACGCTGCTGAGCTATCAAACTGTATTACTACTACTGAATTTATTTAGATATTTCCACACTGATCATAAATAAGTGATTTCTTTGAATGCTTGAAAAAACCCTCCTCCTGGTGGATGAAGACTTCCCGTTTTGGTGACATCTAAATGTTACGCCGACTACAACGACCAATGTAATCAATTGTTTCACTTTATTCTGACATTTTGCCAAATAGATCCACTCGTCCATCGACTCTTGGAGGCATGTCCACACAGCTATTTTCCAATATCATCATGTCTGTTAAAGTAAATAGCCGGCGGCCCTTTGAGATTGTGTTTTCCTTCCATTACACAGTGTCCGTATTCATTATATTTCACTGTCTTCTATTCAAAACCTGCTCTCAAAGTGTCATTGACGATGATAGCTTCCTGTGAGCCTCCAGGTTTTGACAGCTTGCTCTCCATAAAAGATTCTTTACGCTTCCACAGACTTGAATAAGAAAATATAATCACATGGAGGTCTTGTTATGTGAAAACAGCATCTTATTTGATCTTTACCTCTTTGCCACTTAGTGGATATGAAGGGAAAAAAGCAGAAAATAGTGAACCTGTCAGCCGTGTGCAGGTCTGTAATCGCCCCCTTGGAATAACAAGGGAGTCTATTTAAACACCATCTCCGTGACCTCTTGGCACACAGCAGCTGTGCAGGGATCTGCAGGATTAAGCGGCGCCTCTCAGGTAAGCTGATTCATAATAAATAGCAGCAACGCTTTGGAAATACCCATAACAGCACATTAGCATTGAAATGAGGGAGTGTTTTGTCAGAAGGTAGTTCTGGGTCGCAGAGACAAACATTGAATGCTTGCCGGAGGGACTCGGGCACGCACTTGGCCCGTCCCCGACGCCTACATCACCAGTGTCAACAGAGGGAACATCCTGACTCGCTGGCAGAGGAGGAGCAGAGGAGAGCATTTTTTCAGGGAGCTGGAAGGCATCCATCTTGGAGCAGAATTCACCTGAACCCTTCACATTCGCCACGCTCAACTTTTCTACATACAAAAATGTAATACAAAGCCAGGAGGTGTGTGTGATTCTATTCTGCTCTTCAAGCGTCCGTGAAACATGTCACGCTGTAACTTACATTTATATGGGCCATGACAGCAGGCAGCCTCATTTCCTGCTCTTAACGTCTAAACGCTTTCTGGGAATTCAAAAGACAAGTGCATTAGTAAGAAAGAGCATTTAGTTCCTGCAGGGACAGCATTTTGTCTTTTATTAGACATAGAAACGAGTCATTTGCACCCCAGGAAACATGTAAGTGGCAGCTCTACAGGTCTGTAATCAAAGTCAAATAAGAGCACAAATCCCCACCTGCCTTTAATGATAATCACAGTGTGCAACAGGGTATGAGGTGTTCTTTACCTGCAAAGCTCAGGTGTCAGATTTAGTTTTATTCAAAAGCTCACTTTATTCAAAATGGTCTGTTCTCTCAAGTGATTACAGCAGATTGTTCTTTTAATGACGCTTCCTGCCCGTTTCTTGCTCTTTTATTTGAGAAGCTATCCCACTGTTCTGTGAGCAGCAGCATGCTGGGTGTCAGCCTCAGAAATAGCTCATTCAATCATGGTACATAACACCTTAAGACATTCAGTGCAGATGAATTATGTGTATTTATATTGACCCCTCCAAAAAAATCCATCCAGTTGGAATAATGTTATCTTTCCCAGCTTTAGTCCTGGAAAGTGTCTCTAATAATGATAACATGTAGCCACTGGGGGATGTAAACGGCTTACAATTAATTAAAAAAGCAGACATGCTTTTTCTCAGAGTTGCTTTTGTCCGGGAATATACTTGAACTTCTCCATGAACAAGAAGTAGCAGCTGCACGACGCGTCCATGAATACAAATCAAATTGTATGCCACTATCTATTACTATCAAATACTATTATGTCTTGCATACAGTACATGAATGAAAGCAGTGTAAAGTCATTATTAATGAATGCCTCGTGTAGCTGAGGTGCAGCTGCTGTTAAGGCCTTTGTACATATTGTTGTAAAAAGGTTAGATTTCCCATTACTGTGTCAAATCAGGATCAGATTCAACTCCCACCTCGCAGAAAGACTGAAGAAACGTCTCGTCTCAGCCGTGAAACGCTATACATCACCACCTATCTACAAAAACAAACTGTCCTTGGCAGATAATGTTCCATACAGATGCTTGAGCCGGCTGATTTTCCTCTATTTGTCAGGTTTCTCTGACACCGGGACGATTCCTGCTCCTCGCTCATATATCACAGCACAAAAAAAGTGATGAGCTCTTTTCTGAAGATGTCAGCCAAAAATAGTCGGCCCGCGGTCCCCAACGACAGATGTGACATTCACAGAGCGAGGAGACAACTCTCCATCTTGCAGCCCCGCTTCGACTCGGACATGGGCGAAGCCGCCACGCGCCGATACGGCAGGTGACTGAAAGGTGCTCTTTCAGGTTCAGACACTTGTATCAGGGCGCCGGCGTCGGCTCACGATGGCCGCCGCGGCCGCTGTCACCACAGCTGAGTGTCTGCGCTGCAGAAGGCCATTTTCCCTGCTTCGTTTTCTGCTTCGACGCCGTCCACAGTTTAGCTACCAACCTCTGACATTCATCAGCTTGCCTCCGACGTGCTTCCACTCTCCAGAGAATGAAACTGGTGAAAGGTCAGAAGGTCAAAAAGCTCTAATTGGGGCGATGATGCACCAGTCGCCTGTGAGTTTGGCAAAGAGAGTGAAGGATGAAGGCAGCAGTTGAAGGCTTTGGGAAAGCTCTTGCTTGCTCTCTTCTGCAGGGAGCGCAGAGGACGCCCAAAGAAAACTGTGATAAGCTAAGCTAACCAGCTGTTGGAGTCTATAGTCTTGTATTTAATAGACAGATAAGAGATTTTCTCATCAAACTCAGCAAGAAAGCAAATTTGGTATTCTGTAAGCGTATTTTCTAAAATGTCTGCAACAATAGAAGTGTCAGAAACTGTTGATAGAGATGTCTAAAAAACATGAATATGTCATTATAGGAGGCGATGACAAACAGACTTTTGTAGGATTTGTTGCTAAAGGCTCTCTTTCTCCCCTTTCTGCCCAGACAAACCTCTATTTACTCTCCAAGAAAGCAGCCATGACATATCTGCTGTTAAAGGCTGATAAACTCTAACGACCTTCTTATATAACCACATATGAATATGAAACAACTGGGAATGGAAGGACCAAAGGCATGTAAATTACAGATATCTTAAAAGAGAATGCCGAGAGAATGAATTTCTGCCTGATAAATCCTCTCCGGTTGCCACTCACCCTTTTGGTAAACATGAAGGGTCGTCCTTAGATCTATTTCTCATCATGCCCTCCCTTCTGACTTCATTGAGGAGCGCTCCATGTGTCGAAGTGATTGGGCCTCTGAAGGGACAGACTCTCTATATGTTTATTTGTGTGTGTGTGTGTGCAACAGAAAGAGGAGGAGGAGAGAGAGCATTTTTGTGGGCCCATCTCCCCATCTAGAACCAATTTCTATGCAAATGCTCCGACCTGATTCGAGCAGCGGCCATTGTTCGGCGTGGACAGGCAGTGCCTGGCTTAAGGTGTCGCTACACTCGGCAGCCCAGCGACACATAAAGCACCACATATGCTCGTATTTCCTCCCAACTGACAAACCATGTGATGCATTTTGAGTGCAGTCGCGTGTGCCTGCAGGGCGATACTTCACCGTGACAAACAGATGTAGGGGAGAATAACACCTCGCAGGGGGGGGGGGCAAGTAATCGTGGGACTGCGGGGGAATGTTCCCCTTAGCCAATGGGGCAGAAAGCCGGGCGCTCATATGTCTTGGCCACTACGCCGACGCCCGAAGCATCATGCAGGTAACGGATATCACCGTCTGCTTGTTGCAGCGTTGCTCAAGCGGGCAGCACCTTTCATCGACCGCTACGGGGGACGTAGCACCAAAACCATGTGTGCCATTGCCGTTAATGGTTGCTGGCCGCGATGGTTAGCGGTTGTTGCTCCATAAAAATAGTATGGAGCAGTCGATTGAGCAGAATTGCAGCGGCGCTACATTTCTGGGCCGTGTCTAGCATGAAAGTGGAAGAGAGAGGAGCTCCGGGATTTTCAAAAGAATATATAAATAGACTGTAAAGGATTTGCTCAGAGATTTGCTGCCTCGCATTTTCCCCATTCACTTGCTGGCCTTCACACACTCGTGCCTTCACACACTCTCACACAGACAGACCGACTAAAAGAAGTGCGATGACCCCTATTTCACTCGCGTGTTCCTGCATGAGTTCAGACGCCGATGGGAGAGAAGGCAATCTCGCCTGCAGCACCAGCAACGCCGCTGCCCCTGCACATTGTTGTGGTCCTGATGTGAGCCGCCACCATCCTGCGTGGGGGGGAAACCATATCACACCTTCAGTGAGATGTTACTTATCACTATGCAAACATGCACAGAGGAGAAGTTTGAACTCGTGCCATTGGTGGCGAGTGCAAGGGAGCCAATTCCTCCAGTTAATTACGTGCTCAGATGGTCTCGCCGGCACGAGGTACTGTAGCTCAGTGGTACTTCAGTCCCGTCCAGGGCCCACTTCGGCCCCGTGAAAGGCTTTTCAGGAAGCATGTTCTGGTCGTGTGCTGTTGAACTACGTCCGTGTGACAGGATCCATAACAGTGTTTAAAAACTTAGACAGAGAGTCCAGTTTTAAAGTCATAATCTGCTGCATTATTATAATACTCTTCGCTCCAATGCTGATTGTTATAGCCCAATTAAGTCTTTCCCATTTTGCACGCTTTGGCTACACTGGACGAGTGATTAGTGGGTTCTTAGAGCTTTCTGGCTGAAATCTGGAATGAGAGCAGCGGGAACAGTAAAAAGAGTAAAAACAGGAAAGCTGCTGGACGTATACCCGAAGCAAAGAGCCGAGCTGAAACACACCGTTGGCCGATCAAAAAATATCCCAGATTCCATCTTCAATATGATCCATACAATCAGATTAAGCAACACCGATATGTAGGAGTAATAAATTACAGCCCTTCATTTCCGCCCTCGCAGATTAAAATCAAAGTAGGATAAAATGCAAATTATTGAGGCAATAATTTATGCCTGGATGAGCAAATTTCCACTTGATGTCATGCATTAAGAAACATAAAGCAAATAAGCAAGGAGCGTGAGAGCATAAGAATAAAGCATGTAACTCTGACACTTCAAATATAAGAATGTGCACAAAAAAACCCCGTCATGTCCATGAAAGGTGGATTGGATTAACGGAGACAATTATAGAGGAGGATGAGCACACAGGGTGACACAATAAACAGACTATATTTAATATACATACTTCTGAATGAGCTGAACTAATCAGAGATGATTGATGTAATTCAGAGGTTGAAGTGGTTGTCACTACTTTATGATTTCTCATCCACTGCTGTTAACTCATTTTATATTAATTGTTTGTTTATTGAATTTTGTGACATTGATTCTTAGACTAGAAACATATCTCTGCTGTTGTTTTTCGTCAACCAGACATTCATACCATTTAAACAACTTTTAATCTGTTGTTGTCAGTCATTTTAGAGGAATACATTCATTTCAAATCACAGATACACATACATCTCAAAAACCTGATCAACATCACACCATCGCTGCTGATGGCAGTTTGTGAGCCACTCAGCGTCGTTAACCTCATTCCAGTCCCATGATTAATGAGCGTCAGAGGAGTGACGCCTCTCAGGCTGCTGCTGAGATCTTTGGCTCAGTGGAAGATTGCTGTCTCTCTCCCACTGCCTTCCTTTCTACTAACAGGGTGTCTCATTAGGCTGCAGCCCCACCTATGGACATTTCAAAACTGCCTCCACTTAAAGTCTCATTAATAATCGATGACTTTCCTCAACCTCGACCTAGACGTCACATCGTAGGCCATCTAAATAATCAACAAAGACAGGTAAGTTAGAGCGGCCGCAATAAAAGATGTGATTCATCACGGTGCACGCTGTAGCTCAAATGTCTAGAATTAAAAGATCCCGCGTGAGGGAATGAGACACCAGAATAGCCAAAGATGGAGACCGTTTGATCATGTCAATGTTAATGAGGTTTTTTCACACAAAAGAAAGAGTATGGGCAGGAAAAAGTAAGTACTCAAGGTCAAAGTTGTCTTTAATGATGATCCAGGGCAGAAGGGCTAATAAATCCTCCTCAAAGTAGACGTGCTGGTTCATGACAGATCTGATTTTTATGGTTTCCTCCATCATTTCCATTGGTTATGGTAACATTTTGAGTCTCCTGAGATTTACATTCCCAAGGTGGAAAGTAATAGTGTGGAGGTTGAGGTGCAGGTGGACGGATGAGTAGCAGGACTTCATGTCACCATAATGGGGATCATCCCCAAACCTTAAACATACTGTGGTCAAGAAAAGATAGCTATTTTAGAAAGCATTTTATAGCCTTGCTCTGGATGTAAAAGTATGTAATTCAGAAAACTACAACTAATTTGAATTATCCTATGAAGTAATTCATAAAACATGCACTTAATTTAAGTAAAGAGAGTCTTGGAATTAGTTATTTCCCTCTACTGGTAATTATCTATCCTGTGCAGATATTTTGTGGGAAGCCATTCGTCCTATTTGTACAGAGATCAGTGTTAAATTCCAGTATGCATGCCCTGAACACCTGTATGTTCTTGACCTTGGTCCTTGTCCATAAAAAGGAGATGAGGTGGCCGGGTGGCGACAGAGACCTTCCTTTATGGGAAAGGTCACAGGTTCTCTCCCAGCCGACAGCCAGTGTGTATCCATCAAAAGCCGTTTATCCTCTCCAAAATGTCCTTCAGCGGGACAACGGGCCGCTTCCTGCTCGCCACTATCACTCCGGCAGACAGCTACGTATCTGTAAAACATTAAAGCCAGCAGGATACACTGATCAGTACCGAGTCACGATTATCCTGGAATAGATTTCATTCTCCTCACTGTTTTCTTTCTTTGTATTTTTCATTTCTGGGAAATAATATATTTTTTTGTTTGTTTGTTTCATGCAGCCACAGGCCTCCAAGTAAAATACAAAGCATCTCCTGCTTAGTGAAAATGAATGAAATTAGTAGTATAACCAGTAGTTTTTATTATTTCCCTGATAACGTGATGTTGTCGGGCATGTTTGCCGCCCAGAGAATTATTTTTTGTTTACATTCTTTCTGATGCAAATTCAATCCAGCTCAACACATTTTTATATTCTATACGGCGTCTCCCAAACAAGCTGAGCAGAACATTAAAGGGCTCCACATTCAGCGAGTCAGCAAAGCCTCAACAACTCACGTGTACAAAGTGTGCCGGACACATCAAAGCCTCTCACATGCACCAGAATCCAGTTCAATCGACTCGTTTGATGGAGGTATTCATCAAATGTCAGCCTCTCTTTTACAATCAACCCCAGTGGGAGTTATCCAGGAAGACAAATTCCAATATTTCTCCCCCAAAAGCTTTTTGCTCGACGTTGTATCAACTGACCCATTTTACACCGGCTGCTGCTGTGATTAATTTACTTCATGGTGGGAAAAAGCACAGTGGGAAGTAACTTCAGAGAACTTAAGAGTTTTTCTGTGCGATAACATTTTCTGTGCAGAGTGTCTTTTTCCACAAAAATTAAATACACTCAGAGACATTAATTATGACAATGATCAGTGAGAGCCCCTCTGCTGAAACCCTGCAGCCTAAAGAGTGCAGCCGCTGCTCCTGTAAGCTACTTAGCTGCTTGTCAGAGTGAAATCAGTAATTCATTTCTCTCAGCCAGACTCCCCCGAGACTCACACAGTTAATGTGTGTGTGTGTGTGTGTGTGTGTGTGTGTGTGTGTGTCGAAGAGAAGGAGAAAGAAATGGCACCAGAGCAAAGGAGATAAAAAATGTTTATGCCTCCCTTTGTGCAAGGTCACATTTTTAATTAGCTCCGAGCTCGGAGGATTTGAGTCAAGGTCCCCAGTTGTGTGTAAATTGTTTTATTTGGAGCTCCTCTTGCTTTTTTTCCTCCAGCCGTTGACATTTAGTAAACAGATACTGCATCGGAGACCTGCGTGACCCTCCGCGGCCCTTCGGCCGCTCCAGACCTGAACCCTCTGCAGCCCGGCGCTGCAGCGACTGGACACACTTCCGATTAAACAGTGTAATTATTAATCCCAAAGCCTCTAATAGAAAAGAATAACGTGTTGCCAGGAGACTGGACTGCCTGTTGGAGAGACTTCCTGACACTAATGGGCTTAATCGCCATGAGGTGAGGAAGTACAGGCGGGTTTGAGGGGTTTCACTCCAAAGTCTGGATAAACATTTTTAGTGATTTTAATATGCGAATGAATCCTTTTGGGGGCATTCTGTTATGTCGAGAATTCATTTTGATAGATACATTAAAATACATATTGTATTCTAATTAATGATGCATTCATGTGTTATGTATCTTTATAATGTTGCAGCTGGTAAATGTGGAGTTTGAATGTATTCATACTTTATTTGCAGACTGCAGGTAATCAGACTTGACTAACAGGAAATCTCACTCCTTTGAAAGGATTACCGTTCTAGCTGATGACTTCTATATTACACTTCATTTTCAGACGAGTGTTTATATATGCCTCGGTTGAGAATCCAACACATGGTCCAACTTATATTTGGCACAAAGATGTGAAGAAGAGAAAAAAAGCAGCTTTCCATATTGTGTGAAGAGAGCCTTCTGGGTGCAGACTAAGCTACATATTATATCGCTGCTGTATTATAATGCAATCCCGAAAATAGGAGTGGGAATTGGTGTTCATTATAAGCACTCTAATGGGATTAAATCAGCATTTCACACTGAAATATCACTCTTTAAAGCAGCCATTAACAAGCGGCGCAGATGTTCCACAAATGGAGATTCCAGATCAAAGTGCTGAACGACGACGTCCAAATAAAAGCTGCATTTATTCCTTATTTTGGCTTTGTATGGATATGGAAACACCTCTCCGTCCCCCGTTTCCACACACGGTTTGATTAACGCATCACAGCGTGGCCTTTGGTTTTGATCATCAGCGACTTGCAACAACATCAAATCTTTCCAATCAGCCTGCTTCACTGCCTCCGCTCTGTCACGCCCTCCGGAAAGCCTCCAATCAGATTTACATCTGAAATTGGGGGATTTTTTTTTGCCAGATGACCATGACTCTGCCCAATGTGGGGAAAGTTTTTGCAAACAGGTGATATTCTATCAGAAAACCAGACACTTCACCGACACGTAGAAAGAACAGAAACCCATTAAATAGTGTTTCATCTGCTGTGGAAGCTTCACTGGAAGACCATAAAACTTTCAGGGAATTAATTTAATCTCTTCCATTAAAACACACAGGAATTAAGAGGGTGTGTTTGATCAAAATTACAGCAGCTAACAGTCATCTCCATCAGTGATTGCAGGTTATTTTCCTGATTAATCGTTCGGAAAATGATCACATCTTCAAAATGTGATTTTATTCCTACCATATATTTATATTTCATGATATAAAACAGCAAAATTCACAAAAGGACGTTTTGCTAAGAAGAAAAATAACCGCTTCATCACAGTTATGGGGATTTATATTCCTTTTCTAAATCTCTGCATCCTCTGAGAGTAAATATAGTATTTTCTTGGTATCTATATAGTGTTGTTTTGTCTCTGGCGCTGCAGTTCTCCATGAATCTCAGTAAAAAAAAAAAGACACCAGCACTGGAGGTCTTTTGTTTGCAGCACAACAGCTCCATCATTGCAGATTACTCCGGGGTGGAGTACCACGGCACGACTAAGTAAAACACAGCTCAGCTGGGACGCCCGGAGTTATTCACCCCTCCACAAAGCATGAAGAGGTTTGTTGACTCTGTAGCGCTCCAACGATCCAACATGGGGGCGGCCCACGCTCGGCGAGGCGCCGGGGTCTCGGAGCGCCGACGGAGGGGGAGGAGGAGGGGAGGGGGGGTACTCACAGCTTCATTGTTGACCCCTGACTCACACCCAGGGACAGTATAAAACATAGAGCTAAAGAGATTGGCTTGGAGGCAAAGTTGCCCCATTGGGAGAAGGTGATAGCGAACTCTATTACAGTGAGTGCAGATTGAAATGGGAAAAGAGCAAGGAGGCTGGGTTTGAATGGGGATGAGAGGCTTAACGCGATACGGAGCACTATGGAAGTAATACGGTGTGTGTGTGAGTGTGTGGAGTGTGTGGAGTGGCTGGGTGAGGAGGGTGAGGAGGGTGAGGAGGGTGGCACAAACACGCTATAGTACTCATGCCTTTGTACTGATCAGGGTGTTTTTGTCGAGAGCAGATTTAACAAATGCAAACAACAAGATTATTCATTTCACTTGAAACAGCCATTCATTGTGCAGAGGGGCCGGGTTTTAACTCTAAGTGTGGTGGGTATTTAAGCCAACCTACTTAATTGCCACACTTTAATCACATTACCCTCACTCTCCCGCAGGTACTTTTCATTTAAAACTGGAATTTTTATCACACAATCCTTGTCAAAGAAATGAGTTTTCCCCCCCAGAATCCCTGTAAACCAGAACGAACACACGTACACCTCTCTAATGGAAACAATATCACTGGATACAGATTCAATATCTCCAAATTGGGTTCCCAGTTGTCCCATTAAGCAATAATAGTGATAAAAGTTATTCAGATTTGTTTTGACGTTGCGTTATGAATTGTGCAAAAACAGTTAATTTCTCTTTCTGCTTTTTTTCCACATGTGAACACTGAAGCATCACGCTGCCTCGTTATGTGTTAACAACCTTCAAGATGTTCTTCACCATAATTACAGCTGCTGCTGACAGCACTTTGCCTACCGCTGCAGAATGACCCCTGAACTCATGCTTTACTGCAGGGAGCCTTTATAGATTCATGCGTTTGTTTAAGTTGAGAACAATCACAAAGCGGGCTGAATGTGTGGTTGATAAAGGATGAATATCTGACTGGAGGAGGATGAGGAGGGATGAGAGAGCAGGAAAGGGTTGAATAATGAAACGAAGACTAAATACACAAGGAATCTAGTTCCTCTCATGTCTAACATTTTGAGTTAAGACAAAATGCAGTGCTTAGAATGTAAATATATTAAATATTTCAGCACATAACCACACAGAAAATGATGATTTGTTTTGATACTTTCAGACATATCAGACTCCCCGTTTCCAGACTATCAGGCTAACTGGCTTTAGGTTGACTTATCGACCAATAATATTCCAAAATGTGCAATAATTCCTTCAAAATCATGCATTTTGAAGAATTTAAAAACTGTTCAGCCTCCCTTCCCCCACATAAAATGTGCATACTTTAAACATGCATGACACAAACACTAAATAGTAAGTTTAATGTGGGATATATACACAAGAATGTAATGAGACGTTTTTGGACGAGGATACATCCATCTGCACTGATAACATTAACATTCTGTGAAGCTTTATTAACACTCTGTTTCTGATTCAGCGGGATGAAATGCCAGCACGAGGAACAACAAGGAAAGGGTGCAGGGATTAATCATCACGGTGTTAGCAGAACGAAAACACACACAAAAAGAAACACAAACGTGAGAAGCAGCTGAAATTGCGACTTGGAATCTAATTTTGCCATCATTAAGATCCAGGAAATGAAAAGAGCCTCTCTGATGTAATTCAAGGGCCTGCTGTGTTCCGGGATGTTAGAGGTTGTAGACACCGAGGTCATTGTACATTAATTAATTTCCCCCGCATGCAGAAATTATCTTATTAATCTCTGTTAAGCGTGGATAAAACTGGCTGGAGCTGGAATTACTCCACCACACCCTCCAAATGTCAGACTCCACGTTGAATTTCACAAATGACTCAAATCACTCCAAGACGATTGCAGAGAGTTTTCATGTCCAACTACGCAGGCCGTCAGATGACTATTATTACGACTGTGTGACATAAAAACCTCTTTGAACATGTGCGTTGCTGCGGAGCTTCATGTGGCGATCATATTGTATTCTATCCATTTGGCATTTCTCCAAAGTGGCTGACAATAAGGACATAAGTGTAAAGAAAACTGTGAAAATGTACTGACTTTCCTGTCTAAATGTGCTTTTTAATGTAGCACTTAATACAGAGAGCTGCTAATGTACGACTTGCATTTACACCAAAAAAAATAAATAAGAAAAAAAAATAAGAGGGAGAAAAGTCAATGAACAATAATGGACAAGACGCATATTTGCTGGAGCCATTAAAGGAAATAAAAGTTGTGCCTGAGTGGAAAGCTTTAAAAAGCTACGACAAACGTCTTGTCTGCTGCGAAACAGAGAGCAACACACACAATTAGAGACGGAGGAAATGATGATAACTCACATTATTGAAAACGCTGGAAATGTCAAGCATTATTTGGATATTGGATTGTGGATTCAGTCTGCTTTTCACAAAAGTTTGAACATTGTTCATAGCCTGATCATTATTTATATTATTTCCAGCCTTGCCAGGACCTCCAGTTGGATTTTCATGGTAACAAGAAGAAGAAAAACACAAAAAGGTGTTTTTACTGCCCTGAATGTGTGTACTCTGGTTGAAGACCCCTGTGGAGTTTTTCTTGTACACAAAAAAAGTTATGTTGTTTTGCATTGTGTGTATCCTTGAGGTCCAACAAAAGTGTTGAATGCATTCCCCTCATTTCCAAAGCCAATTATTATGTATTTATTATTTTTAAAGCAGCATTGTTCGCCGCCGTGACACAGAGCCGGCGTGTTTTGTCTGTCCATGTTGATGTGGAACAGTGTACTGTAGAAATAATGGGGAGCACATTTTGATTTGAAATGATTTCCCAATTATCTTTTAAGATTTCAGGCGTTTTCTTGTGTGCTGCCTTACAATAACATCCAAAATGTTCTCAGAGATAAAATAACCTGAAATGTATCTATTTTTGGAGGAAAATGTATCTTGTAGATGAATCAACTAATCATAAAAATACTGGATTAATTGGCAGAAGTCTGTGTTTTCCTGCTGCTAATTGCATATTGATATTACCTTTACTTTTGTCCATTAACATGATCTAAAGAAAACTGTGACTCATGGACTTCTTTTATTCATCCTGCTATTAGACAGAAAGATGAAGTCAAATCATATTTATGCCCATGGGAATACTTGTATCGCTGTATTGGTACGCGTTACCGCGGTTACATCTCACAGCTGATCAAAACAAATCTCTGCTCTGCAGGATCGTGATGTTACTTGATTATGTTGCCTGTAGCATGAAAGCATGATCAGTCACTGCAGACAGGTTATATATGTATGAGCTTCACAAAAGACAGCCATTATGATGTTGCATGTTTTAGTAAACAAGCTTTGTGTTTATTCTCCCTCCACTCTGATCCGATTACCAATATGGAGCTAATGTTGCATCGGCTCCGTCAGTCATTTGTCATACGTCGGGCGCAGGTCTGGCTTCCCGTCTCTCTCTGATGGACGTGCAGGAGCCAAGTCCGTACATCAGCTCCACGTCTATACATCAACCCTCGGCGCCTCATCTGGTTTGGAAATGAAAGTCTTTATTATTGATTTTGGCTCAGACTGTACATCCGTCTCCAATTTGTACCCCATCCCTCCTTGTCTAAAGCACACTATATAAAGCCAACTATCCATCTCCGGGCCTCGCTCACCGCTGTGCATGTGTGTGATTTCACAAGTGTGTGTGTGTGTGTGTGTGTGATGCATGTTGTTTGTTTTTCACCTGTTTAAGCCTTGATGCTCTCATGGACCTCTGAAAAAAACAGATAGGGAAGGTAGCTGTAAGTGTATATCGTTGTAATATATATATATATATTACAACTTGGCTATATATATATATATATATATATATATAGCCAAGTTGGAATCATTTGCAAATGTCTTGTCTTTTATAGACAAACAAATGTTTTGCATGACTTAATTTCACCTGGTTGATTGGGACACATAATGTAATCATTGGACCTGGTCTAAAGTGATTACTGATGCATTTAAATAGGAATAGACAGAGGATTGTGTCTGAAAACAAAAATATTCCATCTTTATGGGCAACAGTGTGTATGCATACAACACTCTGAAATCTAATCTAAGATATTTTTAGTTCTTTTGTTCTCCACAGCAAATGAGCGACACATTTATTTCCATTGGTCCAAAACGCCTCGTTAGTGCTCGACACCTCACCTGAATGCTCTTAAACTCTGGAGGGCTGCCACTTAAAATGTATGGACTAACCGGAGAAATCTGGAAATTTAATAGAAAATGCTTTGTTTCCTTAGCAACATCACTAATGAGGGTCAGCGCTGAAATTAACATTTCATATTCTGCTCTGAGGAGAAATCACGTGATTCTACATTTACAGTATCCATCTATCCTTTACATGAAAGGTGGCCGAGCTAATTTAAAGCAATGGAAAAGCTTACTATGTTTGATTATTCTGATGTGACCATCCAGTGCTTTAACAAGGGAGGGATGCTCGTCTCTAGTGAAGCCACTTTGGAGTGTCGTTGATTTAAAACAGGTGTTGGTTATAATACTTAAATCTATCCACACAGAGAAGACGTGAAGCAAGTGGAACACTACGGGGAGCTGCATGTGTGGATTTGTGTCCTAAAAACCTTGACGGTAATTCATCAGGAGATTCTCATTAGTCTTAAACAATATGGTAATTATTGGTTACTTATTGGAAGACTTGACGCTTTAAGCTCCGCCGCGATGACTTCACACTTTGTCGGAGCCAAGGGCACCGAGACAAAGACGGAGGAGGGAGCACGGGGTTGAATGCTCTTCCCTTCTACAATAGCATCGCTTTCCAGATATCTCCAAACAAATGGCTCCGAGGGCCGCACCTCATCAATGGCATCATCTCTTATGTTTATGTATGCTCCCTCTTCCCTTTTTTCTCCTCATTTAACGCAGCGGGACTTAATGGAATTGTTGTGATGGTGATGTATGGGGGATTGTGTGCGGAGACAGATGGGGAAATGTAATTACGGATGTTTCAGGGCTCCGGGGATGAAAAAAAAATTAAAAAAAATGTCAGAAAGGAGAGTTCAAGAAACAAAGACAGCGCCATTTGTCATGAAACTATAGAATTACATTTAAATCAAAGGATTTTTACATAAACCACTTCCTCTTAATATTGTGTTTCACGAGCAGCAGAAGTGAACCGAGTATTTTGTCATTATGTTGAAGGGAGTTATTATGTAACGCAGCTCTGCAGAAGCCTTTGTTGTTACGCTCGGTTTGATTTTTTTTAAAGAAAATAATGAAACCACCATGAAAGTTGCCTCAACAAGACGGTTATGTTGGGATGAGATTTAATTTGATTTAAAGATCACAGGTTCACGTCCTGTACTCGGAGGTATAAACTATTACATTATAGAAAGAGTGACAGTAAAGTCAAATCATAATGTTTAGAGTAATCAATGCACAGCATACAGTTATGGATGAAAACTAAGACATCTTTGTTGTTCATTATCTGATCCCCATCATTAATGACTTATTTCTGTTAACAGTGAATTAAAAGACCAGTAGCTTTACCTTTATTGAGATATTATAACTGTAACATTTATTATTTACCTGATTGGTACTGTAGCTCTTCTCTGTAGCTCCTTTCTTCTATTGATTTGAATGGATAGAATTTGGTAGATTTGATTTGATAGAATTGAGAGCAGTAGAGCGGTAGATCAAACATGTGAAACAATAAATGACTTATTCATTACATTACATTAGAAAGACGCTGCATCAGCATAAAGACTGAGAAATATGAAATATGACGGATGGACAGCGGGTCATGAAACAGACACTCCTGTGGGCATCAGGGCTCCGATCGAGCTCCTCCACACCCACAAAAAACCATGAAACACCAGAGAATCCTCCCTCTCTTCCCCACGAAGACGGCCCGTCAATCTTCCCAGCCTCCCCTTTGACCTTCCATCGGACACGTTTCATGGCGCAAGGAAAGTGGCCTTCACAGCTTCGGGGATGAGCGGGTCGCCGAGGGGGTGGCAGGTTATTCTGAGGGCAGTTTGAGGTGGCATTATACTTGACACCTTGTCGCTGGCTCCTTACACTCTCATTAAACGCAGCTGCAAAGGGTGCAGATGAAGAGAGCGATGGGGAAAATAAATGCTACAAATTAAACTGAAGTACACTCTGATCAGCTGCCTCCATATTACCATGAAAACCTTTTAGCACCTATCCATATTTATCATGGCTGGCTGCCGTGATGTTAAACACATTAATGTCCGACGTCTATAACAAAGTACTTCCAATGTACAACACATTAGTTGTGCAGGAGAGAATGCATGCATTTTAATGTGTGAATTATGGATATTCCAGCAGACGACATATAGAAGTGGCTTTTTTCACAACAACATTTTGACATGAAGAATGTATGGTGGATTCTGAGAGCGGTAAACACTGCAGCGGTGGCGGAGTGTCCTTTCAGCTGGATGATCTGGGATCAGTCCCTTGTGCTGGCGAGCAGACATCCTGCTGTGGCGTCCTATAAGACACTCCATCTCTCAGCACCGGGCTCAGCGCTCCGTCAATTAAATCCCCGATGAAAAAGCACAAAGACATTATGAACAGAGTGTTTTCAGCATTCTGTCGTTCCGCCGGCTGCGTTTTTTGTCTTCGTCCAGTGAGCCGCCTCTTGATGTATCAGTATTTAACGCCGCCCGACTCGGTATATTTTCACAAAGCATGAGTGAAGAGGAATCAATGAGGCCCTTCATGCAGATGGCTCATTGGCCAGTTGGACTAATGGAGCGTACAGAGCTGCCACGCCATTGGCCCCGCCACATGTGATGCCTTGAAAGATAGATAGAGAAAGAAATCACTTGCTGTCATTTCAACTCTATCATTCTCAGCACTTGGTCACTTTGCCACGAGGACTAGCGGGACGTGACTGAGGCGTTCCCTGGAACATGCAGGACGGCGCCAGCAACAGGCAGCGCTGCAGTACAGCCCAGATAAAACAAGTCTGTTTATCGAGGCGTATTCTTATCTCGTATGTCCTAAAGACACCAGGTGATCCTGTAGAGAGTTAGCCGGGTCCCTGTCTGATGAAACTGTGATTTATAACTTTCACCTCGCAGCTACCAGCAAGAGGATGTGAGACTGTAAATTCTGCCTCCAGGCACCAAAGAAGAAGAGAGCTGCCTCGCAGTCTCAGAGTCAAGACCGGGAGTCTCATTGGTATTCTGTGCAGCAGCACAGGACCCGGCCCAGTCATGCTGCATATATTTATGAATAGCAGTTCCTGTTGAGGTGTGAAGAGGGGAACGGGGGCATCGGTGAGAACAGGGTGCAATTAGCTGTGTGGGTGCTCTGCCCTCCTTCTTGAACTGTTCCGACGCCGCCAGGTTCAACAGCGTGCACGGTTGTTGCAATGCAAATGTAGAAAACGCTCTTATGTCGAGCGTATTCATACGATTCTCCTTTAATTGCCTAAGTTCACATGAGAATAACCACTTGTAAGGTGGATTTTTTGTCGTCGCACACGGATGCTCGTAGATGTGGTTGAGCTCAGGCCGCCTTGCTCAGCAGAGAGGTGGAGAGGAGCATTAATTCTTAACCCTGTGGGAGGAGCGGTCGGGAGCGAAGGCGGACGGCTGTGAAATCCATCTCTGTCTCGTCCCCCTTGAGAGCCGAAAGGTCACTCAGCTGTCGGGAAGTAAAATTCAATACCTCAACCTTTCAAGCATGTCTCTATCCTCTGTGTCCCCGTCAGAGCTACACAATCCCCTTCTGATGCATCTCTGACAGTCCGGCTGCTGGCGGTGTGGACGATCCGCGCTCGCCGAGTCCACGTCCTTGCAGACGCTGACAGCCGCCGCTGACAGCCTCACCGACGCCGTGACAGCCTCACCGACGCCGTGACATCCACGACAAGCAACGCTCGCATTACCACGGCGGAGCACATCCTGAACGGCTAAATATGCCTCAGCTTTGAAGACAAAATGTTCTGCAAACGAAGAAAAGGCCTCTGAAATACTATCAGACATGTTACAATAACAAAACCCTGTAAACTCAAGTGTGTGCAAACTGTTTTTGGTGCAAATGTGGAGGTTTTATCATGTTTTTGCCAGGCTCATTCTCATGTCCGGGGCTTAAACACTGTGGTTTTATTGCCATGGAAACAATGTTAAACTGCAGCTGTGGCCTTTGAATGCTCAAGAAAACATGGGGAAGAGAGGCAGGATTCACTATATATATATATATATATATATATATATATATATATATATATATATATATAAATCTGAGACAAGGCCGAGATTTCCAGAGTGGAACCGCGTGAAGCGACTGCGTGTTCATCAAGAGTGGCCGTGAGTTTTGAAGGTCTCTTGTTGTTTTGTTGTTTAAAACAGCAAAGCTGACAGCGGCACACAGAGACCCTCTGCTTTGGCTGTCGCTCTTTGATCGTCAGAGATGACGGCTGCCTTATGTGCCACTTTGAAGCGAAAGGTTGGGGAGGGAAATACCGAGACAAAGTGTTAAGTAAAAAAAACAACATCAATACTAACGCAGACCCTATCTGCTGTGACAAGAAATGTCAGACATGTCCTGAAATACGTCTGCAGTCTCTACTATGTATAGAGAGTGAGGGGGAGAATGCAGGTACATTCAGGCCTGGATAAACAAGCAAACATCCACAGGTGGAGATGGGAAGCTAACTGCCGCTGTAGCATTAAAAGATGACACGCTAACGGGTTAAAATCTAAACATGTTGGGGTAGTTGTGGACTTTCCTTGTCCCAACTCTCACCTCGTCTGCCCCCTCTTCCCACCGCCACATTACAAATGCATGGAGCATGCCCACCATGCTTTCATACCGCACACAACTTCAGCTTCAGGTCAAGATCGCAATGTTTCCACAGATAAGTATGGCTGAAATACATTTTTATTTTAAAAGCAATGTAATGCTGCTATTAAAAACATTATTAGTGGGATTTAAATACTGGACACTTGCAATGCAGACAATCTTAAATGGATGTAAAATAAAGATCCAAGTGTTTGTTTGCCAGCATTTCTTTAAATGCATACATTTTAAATAACTTTCAGGAATGTAACTGGCAGGAGGACAAGATATTTCTATGCAGTATTTCAAAATGCTTTCCACCAGGCCGGCAGCAAACGTGTTGGCTCTCCCAGTGGGAGTCTCTCTGAATAAATGAAATGATTGAGCAGCCAGAGCTGTGATTCATACACTACACTGGAGTACAAACAGTCCTTTAACTTGTTCAAACTTGTTTCCTGTGATACACTTCACCGTCCTCATGCTGTACGCCAAATCCCATCGTTATCCTCGTCCAAACAGCGAGTCTCGACAACAAATACACAGTGAAAGCATCAGATGTTGTTCTTGTCTCTACACATTTCACATTTCCTCACATCCAAAATGACTAAATAATTCCAAACTGACACATATCAAATTCAATACACTGAATAATATGGTTTCCATATTCAACTAAATGAGCTTTTCCTTCAAGGAAACATTTACATTATACCAAATGACATAGATAATCCCATATAGAATAAGAAACTATTTACTGTGGACACGTAAAATAGAAGTTACCACATATCACCCCAACAAACACTGTAGTGAATGTAACAGAGCCACATCTCAATACTGTCAATAAACAATCACAAAAAACACTGGGAATGACTCTCTGGAGGGCAGATTTGTGAGAAAAAACAACAACTTCTCATCAAAATGGAAACAACTGGGAGACCGAGTGGTTAGAAATCTGAAGGGAAGCAAGTAGAAGATTGGAGTCACGGTTGAGGTTAGAAAAGCACTGCATAGACGGCATAGTCATGTCAAAGTCAATCACCATGTTGACCCTGAACTCCTCTCTGGGATGTCTGGTGACGTTGCGTTACCGTGGCTACAGAGGGAGGATTTCTCACCACAGAAAAGTTGTTGTTTTTAGCTCTTTCACATAATCATTAAAGCTGAAGGATCAACGATCTCTACCTTATTCTTGTCCTCGTGAATAACCTGCGTTCAGAGTTTGACTCGATTCCCGTGAGGTCACTTCCCTTCGCCGTCATCGCCCTGACCGTCCTTTTAGTTCTGCTTCTATCTTTGCCAGTGTGCTCTCAAACGTTTAATTACAGTGCTGCCTCTCGCCCGCCGCCCTCGCCTCTTTGATCCATTACCACGGCGGAGGCGTGACACCGACAGTCCAGCCGACCCCCACGGACATCCAGTCCATCTCTTATGGACGTGGCACTGGGAGGACTGGTGGGATAAGTCTGCTGGAGATCAAGTCTCTTCTGGATCGGTCAGAGCAGCTTAACAAGCACTCAGGGCTCTGTGTGTGTTTACATCAATATCCTGCTCCTCTGGGAAGAAGATGAAAAGAAAGGCCAGAGAGGAGCCGGGTGGGGAACCTGAACAGGAAGTAAGGGGAGAAAGGAGGAACGGTAATAGGCATGCAAAGGGAGGATTGATCCGGAGAAATCGGAGATCAAGTGGCATTAGCAACCGAGATGGAGGAAGTGAATTTGGGAATGAAAGGAAGAGGATGTGGGTGGGATGGAGGAGACAGAGAGGATTCCCCCGGGAAGCGAGCCAGTTCAGCTGAACAATGGGAGTGCATAGCGGCGCTGATTAGGGTGGCGAGGTGGGAGACGACAATGCGCTCGCTGCTTTATCCAGACTCCGGCTCTGCCAGTTGCAGAAGGAGCTTCCACACTCAGCGAGACACTTTCTCTCCGACCGGCGCTGTCAGCAATTAACCCAACCACCTGCTGCTCGCCAACAAATTGCCTCTCGTCATTGCCAACGCGGCACAGCCGAAAGACGGGGAGGAAAGTCAAAACATCAAAACGCTGCTCAAAACACTTTGTTTTTTTTACCTCCTCTCCCAGAATACACATGTGGGATGTTGGTGTGTAGATTCCATCTCAGGACTGAGGAATAAAGTGTGTGTCTGTGTGTGTGCCATCGATTGTTTCGTTTCATGTGGTATGGAATAAACCATATCTCTCAGGGTCCGAGGAAAGCAAATTCATCCATCTTAAAGGCGGGAGGATCTGGACCAAACCATGCGCTGTGATCGATGAGGGCAGATATGGAGTTGGGGGGGGCAACACTGAAAAATGGTTGGCTATGGAATCACACAGCGATAAATTTAGACCCTGCTCTCTGACTTTACACCAAATGTCCACAGAGAAAGCTTGAAATGTCCATGACTTTTATTTATAAGAATTCATTTTTGTTCACAGCTAATTTACAACGATACGTCATTAGTGAGTTTGATCCAAAGGTTATCTGCATAAATGAAATGTATGCATTTCTGAATAAAAATACCCATTGTTTGAATTCTTTGCAGCGGTGTTAAGATTTATAGATCTCATCGTAATGCGATCACAACATGTGAGCTACTTTTAAAGCGTTTCCTCATTCATTAACTGCACTGCTCTCTTTATAATTAAGCCCTCGCTGAGGCTCCTCCATTGAGATTTCAAAGCAGTAAACACACTTGATCTCACACTACTGCACACGTGAGCAATTCATTTGTTATCCCTGTAAAATATATATATACAAATACACACACACAGATAACCATACACACTGAGGGTGTCTGGGGATACTCAGCAAATACATCCGTTTGTTTGACGAGTCCTCCCTCTCTCTCTGTGAACGGGTCACACACACACACACACACACACACACACACACACACACACACACACACACACACACACACACACACACACACACACACACACACACACACACACACACACACACACACACACACACACACACACAGTGACCCTCCGTCATGGCCTCCCTCCACCTCTCTCTGTCCACACAGTGATGAAATATGACCTGATCTCTGTCTCGGCTGCACTCCGTCACACCTCTCTCCTCGCCGTCTCAAACACTTACCACTCCAAATCCTGTTCTGTTTCACACCGCCACATCTTTTCTGACTTTTTTTTTTTACCCTTTTTAACCTCCTCTTCACCCCTGAATCTTTGTTCCACCCCAAACAAGGAAAGCCGCTCACCCTGAAGAGAGATTGCTCTGCTCTCGGTACCTCCGCCGTGTCAGAGGCTAAGCCTCTCAGTCTCTTCCTCCCTCAAATGCAATCTGTCATTTCTTTCTGTGCGGATCTCTGAGAAGCAACTGATGCGGCGCCACAATACATACTCGACTTTCACAGCCATATGTTTGGGAACCAGATCACACGGTATAGCCCCAAAAAGATATCTGCATCTTTACATAAACAAACATCGAGTACATCTCCATCTGTTCACGTCGACGTGGAGCTCGTCTGCACCGGACACGCAGATCTGTGATCACTTAGGCAACCGTGACGGATGACTGATCTTGTTTTAAACATCCGATACTGAAATCTGATGTTGGATATCAGACCCGAGCATGGAAGGATGACAGACATATTTAAAAAGATAAGTGAAATCTGCAGTGAGGCTGCATGTCTGAATGTGAATATCTTGACAGAGACAAAACACATAAAAAGGCAAATCATACGCTGGGGACGTCTTTTCTATATCATTGTTGCTAGGCAACCACCAGATGACGTCAACGTTAGCTTTACACAAACCATTAATTTCACGCTACCTAATCATAGATGGTAATCAATTCATAGTACAGTTTAAATTACTACCTGGATTCTCAAGTAGCTCACTCATCTACCTCCTGCTGTGTTTTTGTTTCAGTATGGTAAGTATAGTCATATAGCTCCAGGTATAAAACATGCACATTTCCACTCCGAGCCTTAGAAATAAAGGATCCTCAAGGGTTAGAGGTCCTATATGGTTCTGGTTAGGAACTGTAAAAACTACTAGTGGGTGTCTCAGCTGAACTTGTTGCAAATGAGGTTAATGAGTGCAGAGATCCTTTTTATTTTACACAGTCATTTCATCCATCAACAATATATAAATATTCATTAGTGCAGCTGGAAGTGGTTTTCTAAAGACAAGGACTCTGCAGCAGTAGAGCCTCCGACTTTGTCTTCATTATCTTGGCAGAGAAGTGAACTGCAGAACTGGCTCTTTTCATATCCACACCATTCCGAGGTTGAGCGGTGCACGAGATGCTTATAGCGGTTATGACAATATGAGCACTTGTTGAGAACCTATTAGCGGATCCATCGTCTGCTATTCGATGGCCCATCACCACGGCTGTTAATTTTCCATAATGACTCATTATCTGAACGTCACACTGCTGTGACCCTTTGACTCCCCGGCTGGAGAATTTCACAAGAATTCGAGTGTTGCTTGGGAAAAAAAGAAGCCCGTGATTCCTACAGTCACAAACATAGAAATCCATACATGTATCTTTCTATACGTCTCCACTTTATAGCTTGATGCAGCCTGAAAGAGGCAACATAGCACCAACAGGTATGAAAAGGGAGCTGTCCGGTGCTGAATTGTCTCACCGTGGCTCTGTCCAAATGACTTCCCTTTCTCTCTCACTCCCTATCTCTATTGTGCAGCATGGTGAAGCATCCCTGACAGACCTCATCCACACCTTAGGCCATACATGAGCGGACAGCAGAAGAAAAGAGGGAGTTTTTAATCCAATATTACCAGCATGGTGGCATTGCAGTGGAAAATTACTGGGGGTTTTTTGCAAGAGGGAGATCAAAGTCATTGGCCTGATTCTGCCTTTGGTGCTCGGGATTAAAGTTAGCCTCTTTCCATGGACTCCAGATCGCCTAGGCAACATCAAAGCAAATAGCAAAAGCATCGGAAAACATTTGTCAACACACTCACTTAACCGGACAAGTGTTCAAGATCGAGAAGAAACGGGGGGGAATCAGGGATAGGTGAAATGTGGTAAGATAGGAATAAAAACTTTCAGCAAGTTGGCAGGAGCTGCTGTTCAGTCAGCTTCTCCAAAGGCTTAGCAAAGATCCAGTTGGCAGCAGACTTCCTCTGCAGAGCACAGATGGATTAGAAACTGACAGTCCAGACCACGCTAGAATGACAGATGTGTCGCTAAGGCCCAACACATGCTTCATGAAGGTTTTGGATTAGCCAGAACTCTCCGGCATAGTGGGAGTTGTGTGCGTGCTTCGCGGGACGCCATGTGCATCGTGATGCCATCTCACAGTTTAGTTCAGCGTGGAAGTGTCTGGAATGCAGAAAAGGGTGCAAACGCAGGTTTAACAGCTCGTCCCCCCCAAAAAAATGAATTCCTCATTTCTCCACCTTGGGAGTCGGCGGGGATCTCGGCTGGATGCATTCGTGCGTACATTTACAGGCAATTTAATGTAATACTTACATCAACTTTACTGTTTTCCATTAAAAAAAAGTAATACACAGAGTAAAGAAAAAGTGCTGCGCCGGGCTTTAAAAAGGGAGAAGTCATTTAATGCCGATGTTCTGTGTGAGAGGTGGAATGAAATGAGTTTCTCTATCCTGTCAAATGAAGCTGCTCGGCTGGAAATGTGCGGGACAGGAGTTTTGGTGACAAAATACTGAATTTAAAATAGCAAATAATTGTGATTTAACGCCAGCAATACAACCAAATTGGAGAAAAAAAAGGCAGCAATGGAAGGAAAATTAAACTAGACAAACAATGAATAAATAAATTAGTAAGCAAACAGCCTGGCATGGCTATCATTTCTGTATAATTCCAGAGGCAGAGAGACTAGCCAGCGCATGTGGCACTGCCAACTGTGACCCATTGGATTTAGCATCACTCATTAGCGGCGTCCGCTCTCATTAACCGACATCTGTATCTTAATTAAGCAAAAGAAGACAGGAATAGATGCAGGTGGCGTTCCAGGCCGGGCCACTTTAGCATCCAGGCAGCGTTCCCTCTCACCTTTATTGAGGTTTTAACAACTTTTATAAGGTGTGCCGGGCAGCGAGCAGCAGTCTGTTTGGGTTGCTAATCAGCTCGGATGATGCCGCTGCTCCAACACGCTTGTTATGGGAAGGTGGCGATTTAACCCTCAAGACCCTGCGGTCTTTTAAATTCTGGACCTGAACAACATGATCCAACATGATCCTGTCCTCCAGGCAAATACACTCACAACGCTGGAAGATCTGACAAAATGTTAAAGGAGACTGCATGAACAAATCACATGAAACCACTTTCTTATACGGTCCATGTTCTTCATGCTGCCAATGCAAAACATTTTCTTATTTGGGAAATGTTTCAGGTATTGACTTGACGTAATAAATGCCTGTCAGCTCCATCTGTTTATAGATACCTGTGCTATTAAGTTGATCATTTTCTCTTCTATACAATCTTTCACATTTTAGCAAAGATAAGTCTTTAAAACGACATCCTTTCTGAGATAATATGCCATTAAATATGCTCTCCATTCTTTGTATCCACAACCCTTTTCAATGACAGTTGAACCTGCTGAAGGCCTTCTCGTCGCTAATTATCATTTTA
This sequence comes from Eutrigla gurnardus, assembly GCF_963514095.1. Classification (NCBI taxonomy): domain Eukaryota; kingdom Metazoa; phylum Chordata; class Actinopteri; order Perciformes; family Triglidae; genus Eutrigla; species Eutrigla gurnardus. The sequence continues at coordinate 1,038,167 of NC_139935.1, forward strand.
CTATTATGAGATGAGATGAGATGAGATTCAACTTTATTGTCATTGTGCAGTGTACAAGTACAGAGACAACGAAATGCAGTTAGCATCCATCCAGAAGTGCAAAACAGCAGTAAAGTGCAGAGTATGTGCAAATGTACACTGTAAAAATAAGAATAAGAGTATTGCAGTGGGGTATGTACAAGTATGTGCAAATATACAGTTTAGGAACAAGTATGGGAGGTGCACTAGATGAGTGCGAGTGCAATATGGCAGAAAACAGTATGAAAAATACACTATAACACTAAGTACGCTGGGTGAGTATGATTACACTATTTACATATGAATATACTATGTCAGTATTATACACTATATATACATTTATTAAGTTAAGGCAGTATGAATACACTAATAAATGGAAAACACTTTAAGAGTATACTAATATGAATATGATTTCCAGTGAACAAGAATGTACATTATGGTCAGAATAAATAGCTAAATAAATAGGGGTGCTATGGGTGGAGTGAGTCCTGCTATCACCGTGGTTTAGAGTTCAACAGTGTGATAGCAGCAGGGAAGAAGCTGTTCCTGAACCTGCTGGTCCGGGAACGGAGAGACCTGAAGCGCCTGCCGGAGGGGAGGAGGGTAAAGAGTCTGTGGTTGGGGTGGGAAGTGTCCTTGGTTACATTATTATCCATTATGTAGAAGCAATTACTATTATTAATCAATTATGCAAGCGGTTGGAGATATGGGGAGGGGCGGCAGGTTGTGGCGATGTTGAGTGTAATTGGAATTTTAACATCCTCTCTCGGTGTATCTTAACGAACGGTTGAGCAAATTGGTTTCCTGACATTTACACGTGACGGTTTGACCAGAGGAACTCACGTATGAAAGACACGGCGCGCAGGTGTGTGTGTGTGTGTGTGTGTGTGTGTGTGTGTGTTAATTGATGACGAGTGTAAAAAGCCTGCAGCTCAGCTATTGTGAGAGCAGATTGGACGACCATGCCACAAGTTTACTTTAATAGACACATATGATCCATCATTGCAATGATGCTAATAGCGGACATTTGTTATTTGGTTTACTAGCTTATGTTTCTCATGTTGTCAAATTAAATGAACGGTAGACTCATATTTCAACTACAGACACAGAAAACCAATTAATCAATTAACAGTGTGAGTGAGACAGCTGTAGGCGTCCTACATATCTTAAACATTCATTCTGTTCCTGTCATGACATTTACAAGCCTCTCCTTTATGGGCATCACTTAAAATAGATGGTTATTATTGGAACCATGAAGATAATAGATCCTACCACCTCAATAAAGTGGTTCCATTTTTGTCCTTTAGTTTGGAAAACTTTGTTGACCATGAAGGCATCAGACAAAATCACAGTCTGCTACAGTAACTCAAGATAACACACGGTGAGTAAATGATATTCAAAGGTTCATTTTGTGGGAGAAATATGCCTTTAAGTTCATCCTTATAGCTAACAAGCGAGCAAATATGGATGTAAATAATGCAGGAGTTAAACATCTGCTTTGAAAAAGTTTCATGCAGGAAGGAAATGTGGTTAGAGCTCAAGGATACGCACAATTAGTTTGGTGAGAAACACTGAATCCAAACATAACTTGTTTTTTTACAAGAAACCCCCCACAGGGCAGCTTTAAAGGTTACGGAAGGGTCTCGGTTAGAGTCATGAATGTTGAATGTGCTACACATCCACCCACCACTGGGACCTCCACACACTCACTTCCTGCCTCACAGGTCACCCAGCTCGCTGCTTAGCAGTGCACTCTGGGGGATTCGGTGCTGGACCGGCCTGCAGATCTACACGAGGGACGGAGCAGGAGTGTTAAAGCAAAGTTCTCCCCAAACTCACACAGTTTACTAAATTACATTTCAGACATCAGAGGCGGGAAGTTCAGAGGAAGAAGCTGCACTAAGTCATGCAGGAAACGTCATAAAGCGGAGATGAGGGCAGATGAACTTGAGAGCCGAAAACACATTTAAATAAACCACAAAAATAATTAGATCAATATGTCATCACTAAGAAATGTGCTGTGGGACAGAACATGGGCTCTACTTGTAGAGTAGACTTTTCTGAGTGTCCTCGAATGCACCATGGGGGTCCCATATACCATCAGTGGATATGACACTATCTCCTCCAGGGTTGTTGGTTCCACCTTAATACATCCAGTCACCACATTGTTGTGGATAAAAACATCCATCAGATGAAAAACGAGAGTCTATTAATGTATTTTGTGAAGTTTGTGTGTCTCCTGTATCCTGTATGTAACACACACACAGACACACACACACACACACACACACACACACACACACACACACACACACACACACACACACACACACACACACACACACACACACACACACACACACACACACACACACACACACACACACACACACACACACGCTAGCTAGCTGTTGAGTGATACTCATCACATCTAGATGAGATCCTCGTCGTCTCAAAGTCATCACTCCTGACTGCATCTGCATCATCACCACCTCCTCTCTCTGCTTCCTGCCTCCCTGCTCCATCGACATTCAGTCATCCTGACAGATGTTTCAGTCAGCCGCGATTAAAAACGAGCCAGAGGTGATAGATCGCCTCCATTGTGAAGGATACTATTTTTTAAATGGCCCTACATATTGTAAATGGCAAGAAAAACCACAATGAAATATACTGTAAATTGAGAGCAGCTGAGGAGATTTAATGTTAGGTCAGCGTTTGGAAACAGTTGTTTCAGAAGTTATTAATTTGACTTATGGGGGTGATAGCACTATTTCACAGAGACGTACACAGACACAGAGGTATGGAGACATTTCTCTGAAAGGGTAAAGTGTGGACAGACCATGTAAAAAACCTTTACTGCCCGCTTCTATTTCAGGTTTCTCATCTTCTTTTTTTACTTTAAAATATCTTAGAAAGCAAAAGTGCTATAAAGACATTTATACTGAAATGTTGATGGTGATGTTCCTCCACTTCTCTGGTCTGATCTCTCAACTATGAATTAGGTTTGACTGAAAATGCATGAATTGATATCCTAAAAAATTATGCTTTCATCTTCAAATGGATGATAATGGAAGATAAACCTTAGGAAGTTACAAACTTCTCTTCGTTAAGTGATTTGACGTACACGTCGGAGGCTTTTTAGAAATGTTTCTTATGAAACAAGCTCTTTACTCCCATCATAAAGTACCAAACTTGTGACGGGCAGATTCCTGGCAGCAGCAACATACACTTCTGTTTACAGACAGGAGTGTAATAGACCACTATGTCATTAACCAGTCCATTGAACTGGCTAATAATATGACTTACATGAGGGAGACCAAACCGGTGGCTGCCAGTTAGGTTTTCCATTGCTATCAATTCTACAGTGCATGTTGTCAGACGCTGTCATTTCTCCACGATGCAGACCTGGGATCTGTAGGTAATGTTCACAGTGCAAATGAGCTTTTTCTTTCCTCGGGAAGAAAACTCATTGGATTCAAATAGAAGGAGGCTGGCAGGCAGCTCCATGTAAACCAACAGACATAAACAACCTGCACCTCAATTTAAAGAATTATTCAAATTACACCTATATTCTTTACAGTCTTTTTCTTTAAACCCTCCTTCCAGTCCACAGAGGAATTTACAGGCTTATCACTGCAGCTTTTAATTCTTCATTAACATCGCCGAGGCTGAGCCAGGAAACGCTCTCACATCCCCTCCGACGTCATCCTGCTTAGTATCAAAGTCTTAACTCACACTTTTCCTAATTGATTCCCCGTGGAGTGGTGCGCCGCACGCTGGCGTGACATCAGAGATTATGAGTGTGGGACGAGCTGCACTTCCTGCTTGAACAAATAAATATTCACTTGTGTCGACAACAAGGTGGCCGTTGGAAAGGCGGTTTCTGTCAAAAGGGTGCATGGTGTTGGAAGATTCACATCTAAAATGCATGACTCGAATGACTCGATTTTGGACTTTGATGTCGGGTCATCCACAGAGCTGGGGGGGGGGGGGGGGGGCATCACAACAATCCCACAAACACACAGGTTGTCAGATGAGATAATACTTGCAGAAGAAATCCAGCAGAATCGACAGAGAAAACACTTGTTTGCTTAAGGAGTACAGCATGTTGGTGTGATTAAGACAAATCACAACACTAAAACACCTTTTATCAATAATTTATAAAACGCCTGAGGAGTTTGAAACTGAATAAATAAGACTCAGTGCCCCCCTGAGAACGATCCGGACCCATCATCTTGGATTAAACATGTTTTTTTAATCAAAGAGGCTTTTCTTTTATGAAGACGGTTCCTCAAAACCAAGCGCTCTCTTACTGGATCATATCAAAGTGCAAAACACACAAACGCAACCGATTACAAATCGTTTTTTTGTTGCTTGTATTGAAGTACAATCAAGGCTCCTTTTTAACCCAATATATTAATTACAACTCCAAGCAAAATGTATTTAATCCTCGTGAAATCTCATGGCCCGGATCGTCTGCCGAAGCTGCCAAAATGTTGTATCATTAGCTTCACATTTGGATTTTCACATGTAAGTCAGCGTGCCATCTGCTACTGTAAGGAGGCGGACCAGGGAATCCCTTGGCACACTTGTCATATTTCAGGATATACACTATCTGAGGAGAATTAAGATGCTCAACACGAGGGCAGGCCGTATTGATATGCACAGTTCAACACTGTTCAGTGGCAGGAGAAGTTCAGCAGCCTTTCCTTGTGCAAAAAATACAAGAGCAAGGAAGACTTTACAGCAAAATAACTACTTGCAGATAATAAAATATATTATTGCATAGTGGCTTGCCCACCTTTGGTTCTGTCCGTGTCGTATCACAGCAGTTAACTGCTCTCGACTTTCACATCTCACGAGTTCAGAGTGTCCGACATTTCCCATCATATCTGCGATGGCGTGGTCTGCACGGAGCACCGCCGCAGCCTCAAAGAAATTACTAGTGGACGGGATCTGCTGTTGGGAAATGGACTCCATAAGGTCAGCGGGCAATGATGGTGCCAGAGGAGGCGAAGGGGTGGATGGGATATCCCCCCGCGCCCCGTCTGGCCCCGGTGAGATTACCAGCGATGTAATAGGATCGTCCATTTTCTGTAATAGAGCACAGAAAGGCTAAGCCCCGGCTTGGGTCTTACTTGCACACCAGATCACCACAGAGGCAATATATATATATATATATATATATATATATAAACCCCGTCTCTCCTTGCTTAGAGGAAAGGAAGCTTAGCCGCCTTTAGACGTGAGCAGAGATACACAGGAGCCGTTGCTTTGCACCAAAAAAAAACAGGCCACGCTTCCAAGTGGCAAAAATCCCCGCTGAGCCTTAATGAGGAGTGAATAGACTGCGATAGCGAAAGCTTGGGATGGACTTGTTTGTACAACAGCAGAGTCCATTTCATGTTGTTTAATTGGCTTATTTGCAAACTGATGATACACATTCAGAGATAATGGAGTGTCTGTATTGAAATGCATGACACAACTGCACCCAGTGAACCGGCACAAACGACGTCTCCTATGTTTTAACCGACAACCCGAACATTACGCTCCCAATCAGCACGCCATGTCTGACATATTGACGATAAACACTTTTTTTAAGCGTTAAGGCATTTTGCATGAAAACATCAAAAGGAGTAACGCGTTGTTTTCATGCAATGTGGGTCTTATGTTGAGAGGCAAAACCTTTAATTTGGTCTCTTGTGGCGTTCCTCCTCCAACCTCAGCAAGTAATTTCTTTTCAGAGTGGCTCCCATGAGAGCGAGGAAAGCCTTCAACAGGCCCCGCATTTGTATTGTCAATAGATGTTTTGTTTCAGCAGGGGAATGTTTTTCAGAGGCAATTCCATCTGAAAAGATTTATTGATTGAATCATCCTGCTAAAGGGTTGCCCCTTCGAAGCAAAGAGAAACCTGCTGTTGGTGAGAATCTGATAGTTCCCCTCTTCTACTCACGGAGGCAAACTCCAGGTTATTTCCACTCTGGCCAACTGTCCTCCGCCGGGCCGGGTTGCCATAGCAACTGCATCCCATTCTTCAAAACAAGATGCAAAGAAGTTAAGGGAGTCACATTCTCAGAGCACTCCCCGAGGCGTCGCCACCAGAGGAAAAAAAAACATTCAATATGAATGTGGCTTCGCGCAATTTTCAATTCAGCAAATCAGTTATCAAAACAGATAAAAAGCATCGTCTGTCCCTCGGCCAGGGAGACTCACCATCTGTTCTGACAACCCCTTAATGAATGCTCAGACGCTGCAACTCTCTGCTGCTGTGCTGCTATGGTCTGGGGATAATGAAACCTGAGGAGATATATATACAGTATATATATATATATATATATATAAAGTTGACAGCTACATCCAACCCATTCAATTCCCATTATTTCCAACAATGGGAGGCATAAACAACGCAGACGTATACTGCTAGTGTTTGCTGCAGCAAACACTATTTGATGGCCGTTTTCTGGAGGAGGAGACGGACCGCGGGGGACGCCGGAGGAGGTGTGATGAATACGTTGGCGGGGGGAAAGAGAAGCTCCTTAAACGAGGAGTGCAACTGTTTGAAAGCGAAGCCCTTGCAAATGTGTATTTATCTGCGAGTAAGGCCGGATCTTTAAGAGGAGCCTTGGAAAACTATGATTGGGACATCAGGAACTCTCCAGAGTAGTGTATGGTTCCTATGGTTACCATGGAGCAAAGAAGGAACAAGTGAATTATTCTGAATTTAGTTAACAGAAAATCAAATCTCCCACTCAGACTCTGTCTGACCTGTTGACCCCTCATCGCCCACTCAGGCCGAGCTCTCTTTAGCTTTTACACCAGACAATTGACTTCTGTAATTAAAACCCCTGTCGGTGATCACCATATCGAATATATCATATATAATATATAATATATATGTGTGTGTGTGTGTGTTGACAGAACATATTTTCTGTCAAACTGTTATTTCCAAGGTCAAGAATGAAGCATTCTGTGCAGGAGAGTTGGATTTCCCCTTTTCTACGATATAAAGAAGCAATCACAGAATGCAATGCTGAAAAAATGCTGGCAGCTAAAAGTTTGATATGAACAACTTTAAATATGCAATGAAACAATTTGCATAGCCTCCCTTCAAGTGCAACCTGACGCAGCAGATGGTTTGTTACACAGAACATCCGAGAAGCCGTGATTGGAAACCGTTTGGAAAAGGGCCGGCATTTAAATATAAACGAAAAAAACGACTTGGCAGGTGATTGGATGAACCATCTGTCAATCAAACTCAAACCCGTCAAGTGAAAACATGTTTTCCATTGACCTCCAACGTTGCTCTTCTTTCAAGCAAGCAACGCTCTCCTGTTCTGGTCTAACCGATGCTACAGGAGCATTTTAGTAGCTGCCTGCAGGGGGCGCCGATTGGTCGAAACACTGGTTTGGACACAAACGCATCATTTGATGCACGGACAAGCTGGATCACAGAATAACAATATCAAGGTAACTGTACACACAGTACATGCAGCATTTCATTGATTTAGTGCAACACAATGAGTTATTGCAGAGGTAGTTACGGTATACATACATATATAATATATCTTATCAAGGTGCCTTGTAGAGCAGATGAAAAGGCATCTCCCAGGAGATGTAGCAGCATGAATGATGATTAATTCATCTAATTACGTGGGTTTGAATACCAATGCCTTACTGTTACAGGGCTCTGAGGCTTTTCTTTCTTTATTCGACTTGGCTGGTAAAGAGAGGAGGAAGGAAATCTTGTTTTTGTCGGAGCTTTGGCAAAATGAGCTCGCCACAGGGTGCTCAATTTCCCCAAAACGGGTTGTTGACCTCCATCTTCCAGGGAGCGAATGAGTAACAAGCTCCCAGGAGACGAGCTGGTGGTTTGTTTAACGTGGGTCTTCAGAGGAAGAAGGGAGAGGGCAGGATTCCAACACCTTTTATAAGACCGTTCATTCATTTGCAACAGAGCTCGCCACGAAGGAGCAATCTTCTGCACTTTGACCCGTCTTTGATCTTCCTCAAATACATTCATGAGTGCACTTTGTGCTCCCCCGTGTTCATCGAAGCTCTAGTTAAGGTCCGTCTGTGCACAAAGAATTCACTTTGCATCAAAGACTCTTAAAAAGAGCTGCTTGTTGCTGCAGGCGTCCATGTAAACATCCTGGGGGGCTTCTCACCAAGAAGAGGCTTGAGAGTTCAGTTTAGTTGATGGGAACGTGATTTCGTAGGAGACAGAGTTTGGTACGTAGCACGTTATTGTTTATTACTGCTGCCGGTTGTGTGGTTCTGTTGTGTTTTATTATGAATTCCAAGTTGGATCCTCGATGTTATTTTGCATAATGCCATAATATTACTGTGAAAGATTTAGATATAAAAACTTGACCAGATGAAAGCCAACAGATTCTACTTCCTAACGTTTGAATTTTTAGATAGAGCTTGTATAGATGAGCCATAATCCTCTCAATTCCTTCAGCTAAATCTTAATGTTGTTAATTTATTACATCAGACAGTAAGTAAATCTAACTTCTCGAAATTAAATGACAAGAAGCCTCATCTGTTGGAGCATTTATTCTACTCTTCATATCCAGAATATCCCATTGCCTAATTATTACTGAGGGGATCAAAAGTGGTACAGAAACCATAAAACGCTCAATTAGGTTAAGACACCATGAACATTTCTATTTATTCCAGGCCTCAATTAAATGATCTGATAGTGTGATGAATGCATTTGTGTTGATTGTAATTACAGGGCGTGATTCACATGGATAACTCAGCAAATGAGTCAGGCTATCCAAGAGCACGAGTCAAATCTATCTATAGGTTAATTACATCAAAACCTCACGTCGCTGCTTCCAACACGAAGTGAGCAGCTCAACAGAAAAAAGGAACAGAGGGATAAATACAGCTGAAATAATGGGAAAAATAAGCCTGTTTTTAAACACACTCATGCGATACGGAGATAAAGCACAGCAAAGGTAGATAGAAGGCCGGGCTGCTTATCGACACACATGTACGCCGGGCTTGTTTATGTGTGGCGGCTCCCAGATAGCTCGCCGCCTTATCTCAAAAGAACTCAAGCACAATTCAACAGATTTAGAGAAGCATCTGGCTCCCAGTTACACCCGGCCCCTCAGGAAAACCCTCCTTCAGAATCCCCCCTCCCCAAGCAGGAAAACGGCATAAAATACTAAAACAGCTGTTCTTTCATCCAAACCAATGTCTAAGGAGGAATAAACAAACAGGAAGTGCTTTGAATCGGATTCAATATGTTGTTTCAAATCTGACATGAAACTCAAAGGATGTCAACGTGTCGTCGATGTGAGATATCATCATCAACATGTTTGCCTTCTTAACTAGCTCTAAATGCACATTTGTGTTCAATTAATTCAACGGCTTTGTTTGTAAGAGCTCATTAGTGCAAAACTGCAACTTCCTGCTGCAAAACATTAGGGTCAAATATTAGTACAAGCAGCTGATAAATGCATATCATGCATATGATGAGCTTTTTAAGCTGCACAAACCCCAGGCGCCTGGTATCCAACTGTGTAGTCGGCTAACCCAACCTGATTTACATGAATTACCTGTAGTACCACTTAATGTGATGCAGCACAGTACGAAGCTGCAGGATGACAGCCGATGCACGCAGACGTACACTCAGACTACACGACATCTTCATCCTCCACGTGCAACAAAGTCTCCCAGGCCCTCTGACATTTCCATATGAAATACAGCTGGTTTGTGGAGCTCAACATCCTCCTCCCTTCCTCCTCCTCCTCCTCCTCCTCCTCCTCTTCCTCCTCAGGGTTGTTTGCTGCAAAAACATTTGCGGGTTGAAACGGAAACGTTAAATTAGACCCGAGGGACACAAACACCGGCGCAACAGGAGCAAATTGGGAACTGAATGAAAGAAGAAATCAATTATGCCCAAACCCCTTATTAACAATCAAAGCCGGTGAGGGGGCTCTCTCTCTCGCCTCTGTTGTGGCTGATTGTTTTGAGAGTGGCGTCCTGGGCAGCTGGGCTGGTTTGTCTGACTATTGTCTTCCATCCTGATTGTCAGCGCCTGAAGGGAACCTTGACAAATATCCTTTCTGGGTTCAGACAAAACTCAAACTACGGATTCACATGGATGAGATCTGTGTATAAGAAAGTGGTTCTTATTAAACTACTTGCCTGAAATATTAAGACATCTGCTTGGAGAGATCAGTCTACATTTGGAGGATGTTATATTTCATGTTCATGACCTTTTCGTCTCTCATCTACTTCCACAAAGACAGAAGGATAAACTACCCACTACTGTTTCTTCAGAGTTCGGTTAGTTGGTGCAGCTCTTCTCGGTGTAGAGGACATGTCTGAGGTGGCTGCTGCCCCGGGGGGCCCCTATGGGCCAGGCTGGGCGACCCCTTACATCCAATCACAGCTGGCGAGAGGCTGGTTGGGCGATGATGAGCAGCTGGCTTTGTCACATTAGCCGTGACCGCGTGTGACCCCGGGGTTGGCTTGGCAGGCTGCTGGCTCACCAAGAAGGCCTGAGAGGCAGCTCGGCGTGGGGCTCGGGGAGGAAATGAGCCGGAGAGGACGCCGTCCACGACAGGAACGCCGGTGGAGTACAAGAAGAGCGCTGCATTCGCCCAGCTGAAGCTGGCTGGAAGCCCACCCAAGCAGATGTTGGATGCTGATTCGGTGACTCGGACGCTCCAGGGGGTTATTTATAAAAAAAAGGTCTCATGGTCAAATGTGATTTTGGTAATGCGGTAGGCAGGTAATGTGTTTGTTTGGGATGCACATCTTTGTTTCCTCGTGGTGGCGTTGAGGTTGATAATGAGTGTGTAGCGTACAACTACTGTCATGTTAAATAAACCACAAAATCCATTTTGGGTCTGGAAGTCCAAATTACAGCAGCAGGAAGGAGAAAGCTTTACAAGCGCAACATTAAAATGTATTTTGATGGGAGTCCTAGACAAAGCCATAACGCCACGGTGCTAATGTCAACTAAAGACGTAACCTGCTGCACAAACAATCAGCTGATTAAACTTGTATGAAAGGGAATAAAAGGCTCCAATAATTACACATCAGTCGGTCCAGATACAAAAATATGTTTGTTACTGAAAAGCACGCTGACATCTAAATCGTTTCCCGACGGGATACTTGTTAGTGTTAAAATAAAAACTGCAATCTGTCAAGTCAAGCCTCACACGAAGAGCAGACGACGTGATTTAGCATGTCGGCTAAACTGGTTGGGAATATTTATAGGACGAGGAGCCGAGGCTGGAAGAATGGACTTGTGATGAAAGTGAAGATCAAATCGAAGTAGAAAGCCGCAGGCGTGACTCCCTGCTGAGAGGAAGGAGGGAAAGATAGATGATGTGAAAGGACAGGAGGTGGACTGACAGCAGAGAGAGAGACAGAGAGAGAGAGAGAGAGAGAGAGAGAGAGAGACAGAGAGAGAGAGAGAGACAGAGAGAGAGAGAGAGACAGAGAGAGAGTAATGTGGAAGATAGAGATAAAGATTGGGGTGGAAAGAGCAGTGGACATAGTGGTGCTTCTCAATTAATTCCTCCACTCCTTCGACTTTTCTCCAAAATGAAAAGAGGAACTGTAAATAAACTCGTTTCACCCCGGAGAAAATAAAGCTGTGCTTAAATGTTTAAAGAGCACATAGAAATATATTAAAAATATTTAAAGTCATACACCAGCAATATGGGCTAGCCAATGGTATCACATTATTCACATTATGTTGTTTAAATGGTCATGATATATTTAATAATACTTCTTAATTCACAGTTTTAAAAGCCAAAAAGAAACTAATCAATCAACCAATGAACTACTTATAGTATACAGTAAATATCATCAATAAATGAGTTATGCAAATAAGTAAGCTCATTATGCAAATAACTACCTTTGCAAGAGTGTAGGAGTGAGGTGGCAGAAAAGGTTATGGTTTATAATCTAACTCTTAATAATTCTTATGAGATCAGGGTCTTTAGGGTCGATTGTAACGACACTTCTTCTGAGAAGCAAACAACAAACAATGAATCTCAGAACTTTATCACCGGAAGAAGAAAAAGGGGAAAAGAGCTTCATTGCCGAACCCTAACTTGAGGAAACGTGCATATCTGCAGTAGTTTCAGCCTCTATGCTAAGCTACGCTAACAGGCCACCAGCCTCAGCATCTACATAGAAACTTGAAAAGGTGTTCCTTCACGACCGACTGCAGCTTCACTTCAACAGAAACATGTAAAAAAGCCGATAATAGTCATGAATATCCATAAAAACGACAGGAGCAGGAGATGGGAGCCGAGCTCGTCCTGCAGAGTGAATATCAGGTTTCCACGCAGGGCGACTTAAAGATGACTTTTATAGATTCAGGGAGGAGGATGAGGAACATAAACTGTAAAGTTAAGAGGGATTTAATCACCTACCGCGTCTCCAATACCCCTCAGTGCTTTTATCAGTCACACACTATTTCCAATGGATTCTCCGTCTCACAGTATATGAGGTAAGAAATGATTAGAAATACCGTTAGAGGAAGTAAGTACCTCAAAGTCACATTTCTCACCATATACGAGTCGATTTGCTGCAAAGGTTGTGTTCAAAACAATCATCATAATCGACATAAACACACAAACTAAATGGCATTAAACTTTATAACTTGATAATAAGTCCCATTGTGGTTTTTGTGTGGCCGTAGACCAATCAAAAATAATAGATTGTAGTCAAAAGTGACTGCAATTATACTATTTCCTTCCCATTCCAATGCAATTTGCAACCTTTCGGTGTTATTTTGCAATCATTTTTGCAATTATTACTTTAATTACTTAGAAAACTCACCGATAATCACAATAAAGAACGTAATTATTGTCATTAAAAATAACTCGAATTTGCAGAAACCATCAACCTTTTCCAGTTGTTTTCTTACAGATAATTATATTTGTGTTAGAAGTTTTCTGAAATGTTTAGATATGCAAATGAGACATAATCTAATGGTAACTTCTGGTGACTTCAGAAGAAATCAGACGCAAGTAGTCAAATAAATACTTAAATGTGTATTTTGGAGAAGTCATGTCATGGGAGCAAAAGGTCAAAATGTAGAAAGTGCCCAGTGCATGTTTGCTAAGAATAGATAAATATGAACACATGCAGGGAGGCATCATCATCTCTGAGCTGCAGCAGCATGATGTATTCAGAGGCAAACAGCCATTTTCTCCTGCATCAGCCATCGTTCTCAAATAGTCGCTGTCACCTCTTCAGAGGGTGGACATCCCATTCTGAAGCAGGATCCATAAAACATATTAAGTAATGGACTTGTGTGTGTGTGTGTGTGAAATTAAAGTAAGTTAATTTAGCGGTCTATTGAGTAGTCCATTCTATTTCCCATCACAGCCCAAGGTGACAGCATGATACTCTATAATACACTTTCATGTTGTTTTGAAGTGAGAGCGGGGGGGGGGAGGGGGACAAAGAGATAGCTGCTGTGTCCTCTCCACACACACCGCCTTCTCCCACACAACCTGCTATTACAGCCTCCCTCCTCTAATCAGATTTGCAGAGCCCGGGGCCAGATGCAGGGATCCGCGCTCCACTACCTTAATGCAGCAAAAAAAAAGGGGCTGATCCATCGGAAAGCCCTTCTTTGGACAGGCAGCCGAAATAACAGTGATCACTCCTGACAGCGGCGCACGAGTGGAGCGACCGCACTCACACTTGGCATGGCACTCAAACGTCATTTCACCTTCGCTGCACACTAAGAAGGTGACAGGCTTCATCCTTCTCACCAGGAAACTAATCCCTATCGTTAAACAAGCCCACTCCAGATACGTTAATGATAGATAATAACAGCCACTTGGGCCAGCTTGCTGTGTAATCAGATAATATTTGGAGGGTAATTTGTTATTTCATTGGGATAATGCAGCTGAAGCAAAAGCAATAACACGTCCGATAATAAGGTCAAGTATCATCTGCATCTAGTTAGTTTGTGATTGTTAACGCGGCGTTGAAAAGGAGGAGAATGTGAGCGCCACATGAAAAGAGATTCTTTTTACTTTGAAGCAAACGCATTTCAATTACAAAGCTGGAAAATCATATGAGAAGAACTAATCAACGGTATATGTCAGCTGGAAGAAGAAAGACAGAAGGAAACTGACAACGGTTCTACAAAAGGCACATAGTTGGTGCTCTAATTGCAAGCGCATCGGTAAAGTGACTTGACCTCCGGAGAAGGACAAGCTACTGAGCTAACTAGCTACCTAGCTAGACCGTCGCATTGGTAGACCTTCAAAGGCAGCTTTCCTTTCCCAAGATTCATTTATGAAGCATATTCTCCATCATAATATAGAATAAAAAAAGAATTAAAATGATTTCCATCTCCATTTGAATTATACAGAATCAGATTCCTCTTCTAGAATCTTTCTTATCAACCACAGCCGGTTGCTATAGCGACAGCAGCTGCAAACAGGAAATCCTCCGCTCGGTTTTGGCAAATGACCCGGGATGCGTAATTGGGACACAGCTTTCGTGTTGTCGCCATAACAACTAACAAACAAACAATGGCCGTTTATTTTTCCACTTGTCAAATGATAAAAAAACAATGTCTGTTTTACTCCTTTTCTATTTTTATGCATAAAATAATCAACGCAATTCTGCATTTTTTAACGTTATTTTAGTCTTTTTTTCTTTTTTTTTCTAGTTTTGTTCGTTGGCTCGCACACACACACACACACACACACACACACACACACACACACACACACACACACACACACACACACACACACACACACACACCCACACCCACACCCACACCCACACCCCCACACCCACCACTGAAATTAAAGTAAAAGTATGTGCACTTAAAAAGTCCATTATAATCATCTATTTCAGAGCACTGAACAAATGAGCCTTCCCACTTTCCATTCATTCCGGCTCTTTTGACTGCGATATAAAAAAAACATATTTCAATCATGAAATTGTTCAACATTCACATTTAAAAGCGACATTTCTAATGCCAGACTCTCTTCATGCCTGTCATTCTTTTCAAAGAACACATCTGATTGAGTCAAAGGAGAACGATGAGAAATATGGGACCAGTTCCAATCTTCTACTTTGATCGTTTCTCCCCAATGAATACTTGCAGCTTTTACTGCATTAACATCTGTATCAATGTACTTTCAGCTGTGATATTTCCCAAACAAAACAGCCTCATGCATATATGTTAGGAGGTATGACCGGTGTCTGGACGCTTGTCGAAAGAGAAAGAAATGAGGTTTCATGAATAGCTGGATAAAAGGGAAAAGTCGTCCACAGCTTCCCTGATCCTCACATCAAAATATCCCTGAACCTTCACAGGATGTTGTAGGAGCGCGCGGTGTCGAGCAGATTTCCAATTCCTTCATCTCTCAAAAGAACTGGAAGCCTTTTCCCTTTGAAGACATGATCCAATCTCACACTACAGGACTGGAGCTGATCCAAAAGGCAGAGGCTGACCCTATTCTTTCACAAGTAGTATTCATGGAGAGTTACAAGACTGCCCTGTAACTCCTCAGACCACTTCTAGAGACTATGAGCGACCTGCCATGGTCTACTCTGATTTATTCATTAGCCTAGAAGCTTTTATTCTGAAAATATAACTCACCAAGCATGGAGATTCTGTTTTTCCAGCACCGCATTCCTCGTTGTAAGTCCTAAGAAATGTTTTTAGCTTTGCACATTCATATTCCCCCTCTTTAACCTCTATTCCACTAAAAGAACATCTTTTCCTATTATTTCCTGTAAGTGATTGATACCGAGGAGGAAAGAGACAATGAGATGAGGGGAGCCGTATCAATCATCATTTGCAGAAGGTCATCGGTGTGTGGACACTGAGCCTTCGCATCAGGTTGAAATTTAACGGGTGTGGAGGTTCTAGTAAAAGATGATGACTCAGCGATATTAATTAACATGACCTTCAGAATGATGATTATTCTAGAACGGGGATCTTTATATGTTCTTGAACAGGCACATTGCATAATCCTTTTGATTATGACTTTTTAATTTGTTTTACCTGCTGGGGCATCACATTAACGTTCAGCCAGGGAATTCACTTTAGACCGACGCTCGATGACAAGCAATGAAAACCGAGGAACGCCTGTAACTGCTATAACTAATACTTTCATGCTCTTATCTCCCATCTGCTGCACAGACAAGGTGGCGCCTCCTTGTGATGGTTAATTATGTGCCGTACACTGGCAGAAATGCATTAGTTGTCTCGGTTCAACCTTTACTGCGGTTAAGCTGCTGCAAAGCTGCTAAAAGTTTTACTTTTTCCTCCTATAATGAACATCTGACTTCCTCCAACACACCATTGTTGCCTAGCAGCAGGAAAGATCCAGCATGTCCCAGAACATAGTACGTCATAGAAGTGTGATGTGCTGCAGCCTCTCTCCTCAATATGGTTTTCTGGCTATTCTGACCCACAATCCTCTGCACAGAGAGATGAAAGCTGCATATATAAGTTCAACCAGCAGCGTTATTATGTCCCAACTAACTGCAAACTGCATGCAGCAGTACATGCTTTGTAAGTATAATCGTACACAATATCAAGTATAATATGTCGTACTAGAAGTAAAAAAGGAAAGTTCTGTGATTTGGAAACTCCAGAGACAAACATGCCGAACACACAGTTTCCCTTCACACTCGGTTTGCAATGAGCTCTTCCTGTAGCTTCTTTAACATTTCTGTGTTGGAGAAGTCTCATCACGTGGCATTTGTTCCAAAACCCAGACATAATGCCGTGCTGCTGATTCAGACGCCGCGGCGGTAACCCTATCGTGGATCTGAATATAGATATTTCATCTTGGCTGGATGCTTCCCTTGATAGTCTTATGCATATTCATCAGCCGTGATATCCACCAGAAGGTTATTATCCATAAATGTCACTCTGTAATTAATTAATCCTGTCTGCTGGTTGCTCTCCCTGCCTCATTAATGAGCCAAGTCTCGCTGATTGTGTTCATATTCATGTGTCCAAAATATACAGCTCTATTTGGGATTCCATGCCAGAGTATTTCACTTCATTAGCAGCAGGAATGGCCGCGGGGCCGTTTGCCGGGTGTGCGTTGTGGGTTCCCTGTCAGCGGCGTGGACAGGATGGCGTTGGTCTGTTTGGTGGTTCCGGTAATGAGGGGACACGTGGTGGATGCAGGGCGGGAAAGCCAGGGAACGTCTCGGCCAATGAGGCAAAGTTTACTCACCCTCGGATGAGAATCACCTTCGATGGGTAATACGGTCCAAGGAGACAATTATGGGGGTAATTTGGTGCTGTTTAGCGAATTGATTTTTAAAGCTACCCCAGAGGCACAACTATTACTGTTGGTTGGAGTTTTAATAAAAATCCAATATGAATTTGCACAAAGCCGAGATGAGTAACTCCGACACATTAGGCTAATCGAGAAGAATACCACAGCTCACGAATGGCTTGCAAATAGCTTGACATTTAGCCTGCCGTGCACTCAATTATTGGTGGGAGTTCTGTCCTTAGGCCGTGCTCAGCTATGCATGGTGCTTTCTGCAAATGTAATAATCTATACAGGCTGTAAGGGACACCGCAGCACATGCTCTGCCGATATGTGACCAAAATATGTGTTTAGCGGGATGGCTTAGCGCTACGAGAGATAGCATCATAATTGGAAGGCTCACACGTCAAATTCCCAACATCGGCCGGGTGTGAAGTGTTCTTGAGCAAAGCACTAAACCCACCGTCTCGCACACTGTCGCGCCTGATAGGAACATCAGCGAAATGTATAAAACATAAATGTAAATTGAATGACTTGAGCAGAGGACTTCTTTTGTGTGCCCACGGCTTCAGATTTAAAATCACTGGCAGTCGGGTCGGTAACATTAATCTACAATCCTCCGGTCGGTCGAGAAAACCATCCTGTTAACTGCTAGTAATGTTTGAACGTGATGGGGAAGCCTGGCTGCTGATATGAGACGCAGCACAGGAAGGAAAAGGTTTTTTGTTTAATGTATGAAAAATCATCTTCATGTATTTATCACTGAATCAAAAAAATAGTATTATTATTATTCAAGTTAAGCCCTCAAGTAAGTAGAACTACTTCCACAGCAATGCTAACAGCTGTGAGTGACAGTGGTGCTTTGAGCTACACGCTAACATCAGTACGCTAACATGCTAGCGTTAGAATTAGCATGCTAACATTTGCTAACTAGCAAAGTACAGCCGAGGGAAATTTGGCATTTGTTTTGCAGGTTATTGGTCATAAAATATCTGGTTAGCAAATGTAAGCTCACGGAAAGGTCATTTATTTTTTGGCAATATTAAATACATAAACATAAACATTTTTTATTGGATGTAACAATACTGCCAAAACATCTGGAACAAATGGACCAAACAAAACATGACCTGAACTGTATAAATAGAGGGAAGCTTTGCTTTTTAGTTTTAATTGCTTTGTTTTTTCCCCCAAGATTATTAAGGTCAAAATGGACTAATTAACAGTGAAAACATAATCAACACGTCTCCCTCGTGGGATGAGTTTAACACGATGCATCCTGTAATCCAGAGTGTGGAGAGACATACCTCAGGGTCCCCGGGTGACATATCAGGGTTTAAAGGGATGAGAGTCGGCTGTCGGGGTCCACTCCTGTTTGTTTCTGGATCTGGCACGCCGTCTCCTGGAAGAAATCCGGATTATATTAATATCTTTGCTTTTTATCATATCTGAGCACACAGGATTATCACAAAAACAGTCAGGAAGCTTAATCGTCAATTATCAAGGCTGATTTTAGTCCCTAAAACCTAACATTTGAGATCCACACGGCTTTCACTGCAGAGCGGCGTCCTCATTAATCCTAAAAGCAGTGAATTAGCACGATTAGCTGATATTAGCTGCCTTTAATCAAGCTTTGCAGTTAATTCACTTTCAAACATTTGTGAAAGGACTTTCAGATTCAGGACAAGCAGCGTCCGACTCGCTCCTGTTTGGGTAGAAATGTGTGGTGAAGTGAAGTCACAGCAGCTTACTTCCTGGAAGTGGAAGTACTTCCTGTTGTAACAGGAAGCAGGAAGCATGTTAAGGTGAGTGTCGATTGCTAGCTGACTAAACACAATATATTTAAGGTGCAAGCTGATCTATGTTATGGGTGAATATTGTGTACCATACAGTTTTTTATTTTATCTTATTATATTTTAATTTTGTACCTTTTTGAATCTGGGATCAATAAAGTTTATCTTGTCTTATTCAAAAATACTAATTCATGATGTCTTATTATGTAAGATTATATTAGATTTTTTTTAAACTCTTTTTCTTCATTGAGGAAAGAGAATAATCCCATATATTAGTGTAGTATTATTAAAAACAGGTGGTGAAAGAGTCTTTAGTGAAAAACTGTACCTGCAGTGCAATTTGATTAGAACATTTATCCCAGGCTGCAATCAAATGCGAAAATAATAGCACAGCGACAAATTATTAAGGGACATAACTGCTTATTAGTCAACCGCTGGCATTAAATCCATTCATTGTGATTTGATTCACTCCCTGAAACATCTACGGTATGTTTTCATGCAGCACAAAGCTCAGCTGTATATATATGCACTTACAGTCACACAATGACTGTATCTCTGAGTTTTATAAAGAGTCCTGACTCACGGCACAGATAAAGTGACCAGCTTCAAGATCCCAACCCGAATGTATTTATCTGTCTGCACTGAATATCAAAAGGCCCTCAACACACCTCGTGTGTTCCTCTTTTAAGGCGGCGCATCACTTTGAAAGAGTTACAGCTGAAGTAATTTAGGCCTATTCCCTTGGAAAATCCTCCCCGTGTGTCCTTGAACGCTGAGCCTGCGGTGCACGCAGCCATAAAGCTCTCATTTGTCACCTGGATTGTGTCTCAGTTCCCTCCAGAGTTGGCTTGTTGGGGGATGCGGAGAGAGACAGCGGTGAGGGCCGCTTTATCACTTGATGTTTTGTTGCTTCTAATAAGAAAAATAGAGGTGATGCTGTTTTTTTATTCCTCTGCTATTTATGTTTCTGCGCCCTGTTGTTCCTGCGTGAGCCGCTCCCGAAAAGCCAATTACAGAAGCTCCGGCGGGCGACGTGACCTCATCTTGAATTCATAAAACAGAAGTCAGCAAGTTCTTGAAGATATTAAGAATTCTCTGCCCAGTCACTCCTCTTTGTGCCGGTTAATAGGGTTATATTGAGTTTGACACATGTGAATTCAGGGCAAAGTCGTGTTATGGCATATTCAGCTGTAGCTCCAAATGAATCGGGACATGTAATGACTTTCATAGAAATGCTAAGTGATGCTCCTTTTGCTGAACTCACTGATAGAAATGCTTATGATAGAAGTACTGAGGGGAAATGTCCCTCAATCGCAGCTACAGGAATCTGCTGAAAAGTCAAAAGCACCAGAACGAGGCACGCCGCCAAGTGCGTTTCACCTTTTCAACTCTCCTTGCAAATCTGGACAGAGCTGCTCTGCTCTCAGCATCTAGAGCCATTTCAGTATTTGCATCCACCCTCCATGCAGCGAAAATCCATCATCAAGCGATAATAAAAGGAGTCATTTTGCTGCTATCAGGATGCACCTTTTAATTCCTTCATAATTAATATTTCACATAAAAAAGGAGAGTAAGTGAAGATTTGTGGCACAGTGAATGAAATCTGTTGATCCTCCATCTTAAATACACCCTGTGGAGGATTTAATGACTCTGCTTCGGAGCAGCGATGTTCGCGATGCCTCCATTCTTTTTGCAGAAAATCTCCACGTCCACGTGTGAGTGATGTGCTATCGCACTCTGGAGGAACATTACCTCACTGCTGGGTGTGGAGGTGCAAAAAATACTTTTCTGACATGACAAATTAATTGTGTCATAACTCTTGAATGAGAATCGCCTGCTGCTTCCCATCCCCTGCTGACTGACTAGTCAGAGCGTCGGCCCTCTGCTGGGAGAGTCTGAAATGAAGCAGATTAAGGAAGCAGAGAGTTCTACCTGCCAACAAACTCTCTCTGATGGATTCGTGCACTCCGGTTCCTCGCATGTACGTTTCTAATTTGTGTGTTCGTCTAACTGTGGAGTTGAAGTTTGCATGCATGCTTGTGAGGGCATGACAGTGAGAGAGGGAACTTTAACAATGGTGGGAGATTTCTTCCCAAACTTCCAGTTTGTATTAAGGTGCTGTCAGGCTGCTGTATCATGGGAGTGTCTGCAAACGGAAAGATTAGAGGAGAAATATTACCTGAAGGCTTACTATCTTCTCACGTGGTGTGTAACTTCCCAGCTCCTTACTATACGTGTGTGTGTGTGTGTGTGTGGTCAAACCCCTTATGTCGTTTGTCTAACTTCAGTTGTCATGGCTACCATGTGACAAACCGGAGGAGAGGACGACTTTAACTCACTCCGTACCCCAAAGAGCGGCTGAAATCTCTCCTCGCTGCATCTCTTCATCCAAATGAGACTGTTTGATGTGCAGACTTCCTTTGAGGCCCAGTGGGAGGCCAAGTTGAAGTTTGTTCCCCTTGTTAACAGAGGCCCTTGCAGCCAGGATCCAACAGGCAGCCCGCTGCTTCCCTCCTCCCTCTCACGGGAAGGAGACGTCTGAGGAACGTTATCTGCCGACTTCAAATGAGTGCTGTAGAGGGGGCAGCTTTGTCAAGGAACACTGTGGCTCCTCCATGCCATTCAGAATTGTTTTAATTCCTCCTTTGAGCCGAGCTTCTCAGTCTCTCTGGTTGATTATTTCTTAATCATTAAAGCACTTCTACTGTTTCAAGGAAGGGAGGCCAGATTTAGATGCCACACAGTTCCCATTTCAAATGGGAGTAATGGAGTTTTAGGTTTGACCTTGATTGGAAATAGCCCTCCGTCCTCTGGAAAAAATGAGCTTGGCCGTCGTGAACGGTGAGAAAAATTAAAAGCTATTAAAGTGGTGTCTTTGTGGAGAAGTGGCTTTATCTCATATATCCCCAGAATAAAGCGTGGTCAGTTACAACACAGAGGGTTATAATGAAATGTTCACCCAGTTTCTGTGACCGCATCAGACACCGTTACCTCATAGTGGATTCTACTAGTGTTTACTCATTTTTTATTTATTTAATCTCTCACTCTTTACTGCCACTTTGATAAAAAGGTTTTATTAGCATGATTGTTGCCTGAAAACTTCTAAATGAATTTGTTTTTCAGTTTAAAGAGTGGAAATATGAACACTTTATGAGGACACGGAGATCATAATCGTTAACAGTTGTATTGCCCTGTGTGGAAGCAGATAAACAGCCCTTTATGAATAATTACAGCAGTTACAAGTTGGGATGATATTGGATTTTATGGTGGTGAATTTCCATTATCGGGATAATTGTCAAATCACTTGAAAAAGTGACATTTTGCAAATCGCAATCATTTTGGAAGGTTAATCCTGATGTGAAATTTTCATATCGCCCCAAGCTGTAAGATTTAGCTTCATCTAACTGTTTCCAGTCTTTATGCTAAGCTAAATATTACATGTCATCATTACCTTGGAAAGGAGCTACAGCCCAAAATACTTTAGCATGGCCGCATACGAGCTGGAGAGACGGTTAAAAAAGGCAAAACAGGAAACAATGAAAGGCAAAGTCTCACTGTCTTCTACCAGGACATGTTTATTTACAGCTGCAAATGACAGGAGTCACAAGGGTTCCACGGGTACGTACAGAGAGACATCAATAGTTCCCACCTCCTGCACAAAGCACACTCAGCGGGGGACAGTCCGAGGGACACGGAGCATGGGGGACAAAGAGGACACACACACTGTACACTGAGCTCAAACACACCTGTTACCCCCTACAGAAAAAGGACCGAGGTGGTGGGGAGACTGAGAGGACGCGGGGGTTAGACTCATATTCAAATACAAAATAACATGTACAAATCGTAAAGCCTCCAGGCACTGTGCTCCCGTATTTACAGTCGGCGTAACAGGCAGCGGAACCACTCCATGGCAGGACCATCTATCTAAGAAATGCAAGGGCTCACTGGGAGAAAACAACGGCAGCGCTATGAGGTCTGAGCTTAAAACACAAGAGAGGGAATAGGGGCGGGGGCTCGCAGACATGTGTGGAGTGCTGCAGCCTGGGGAATTAATCACTGTCGAGGACTACATAATCAGGTTTGACTTATCAGAGAGCATTCAATGAGGAAACCCACTCGGCCATTCCTACGTGGAACATCATAAACTAGTGTGGGACGAACGGAGCTGCATCGTGGAACTGAAGAGTGCACTCAATAATACACTTCGATATAAATAGATAAGAAATTACAAACAAAAATAAACACCACAATAGCAACATTTTTACTCTTGAATTTCATTTGAAATCGGGACTCTTATTGTGAAAATTCTAAATGGGCTCTCACACAGACTGAGTCACAGTACGTGCAGATACCGATACATTCAACAGACATACATGCAACCTGATTCATGTGGACAAGAGTATTCAGTCACTCATGCATGTATGCACGCACACACACACACACACACACACACACACACACACACACGCACACACACACACACACACACACACGCACACACATTAAATCCAGATTTCTGCAGCCCGTCGTTTTACAGAGTCAACCTGACATGTAGTCGTTACATCACATTTGTTTCTGTCCAGCGTTTGTCGTATACAATCCACAATCTTAAGACTACATTTCCCAGAATTCACAGCACCACAATACAAGTCAATCTTCTTGACACATTCAGTGTTGAAAAGCAGCACGATCAAAAGTCATCTGAAGGTTTACACTGCGGCAGCGGGCCACGAAGGGGAGGGAGAAACAAAAAGAAGGCACACTAATGCCGTCGTAATTACCGTCTCCACTGAAATACTGAAATATAAAAACAATATTACACCATCACTGAACTTTGGACTAAAACACAACAGAAGAAAGAAAAAACAAAACAAAACAGTGTTTTCATCTGAGGAGCGTTCACAAAAAAGCCAAGCCTGTTGCATTTTGAAAAAGACACATCCTTTGGGGTATATTTACATAAAAGCTCTGTAAAATATTTTTTTTTTCACCTATGTACAACACATCACAGAGAGAAAAGTGAAACCAAAAGAAAAGAGACGGGAAGGAATAAAAACGAATTGAAAATGAGACGTTGATGTATTTCTCACCGGCAGACGTTTCCTCGTTTGTTCCCATGCCTGGAGTCCACGGTCACGTGAAAACAATGACAGCATTCAGGGCGTTTGTGGACGTGTTTCATCTGTCTGAACCCAGATGAATAAAACATACATCGTTAGAGAGTGGGTGTCAAGGCTTTACTCACGTGTGTGGCATGATGCTGTGTACACTATAGACTCTTTGTTTACTGTGATCCACGATAGCCCTTTCAGACCGATCATCCGTCCAATATCAACTCTTTATAATTTATCTGTTTCATTACATTTTGAAATGTTGCCAGGCTTCTTCTCACGTTTTCCTGAAGCAATAAAAGTGAATTCTCGGCGCTGGCCGTTTAAAGGCTGCTGCAGTGTAACACTCAGGCATGGAAACAGGCGATTAGAGTTGGTTTTTTTTAAATAATAGTGATATCCTGCAGTGAGGGTTGGCCCATGCATTCACACTGACATGTTTGCCTTTGTGTGAGAAGTCATAGCGGCGGCTGATGTATCAACGTTTAACTGTATGGACGAGGGCTGAAAATGAAAAGGAAAAGAAATACAATCATTGATCAACAAGAGCCTTCCAGCGATGCCATGTTTTTAAGAACATGATACATTTACCACTCAGGGTGTCTAAAAGGTTGACCCTTCCATCTATTTTCTCCCTGTAATTTTTATTTACACATGCCTGTCACTGAGGCATTGTTAGAAATAGATATGGTATTTTGCTCCACTATTTTCCAGTGTTGTAGGTTCTCTGGGTTTTGGTCTCGGGATCCGAATGTTCTTTTGGCGGTGAGGGGGGGACGTGGACCATTTTTACGCTTTGCTGTCGTCGGCCTTTGTGTGGATGCTGTTGTCGCTGTGCACTTTGATTTCAATCGTATCCGGCTTCAGAGACTCTTTCCCATTCTCTTCCTTGAGCGGCAGCTTCCTGCGGTAGAAGAGAAAAGAAAAGGGAAAAGGCAGAGAATGTGAGACCTGGAGCTTGTTCACACCCCCGCTGGGTAATAGTCTTAAAAACACACATACAGCTGACGTGAACTGATGAGTGACCACCGAGAGGATGTTTTGTATGAAGCAAGCACAAAGAATAAAGGCTAGCTAAATTACAGCTGGATCCCCGCTGGGAGAGTGTGTGGGCTTTATTGTTACTTCCATGTGTACTTCCTCCGTCAGAGCCGGCAGTAATCACCTTTTAGACGTTTTGGTGCCCCCGTTGGGATTAATAATGCTGAATTAAATGTGAGTGAGGCAGCAGGGATATTGAATATTTAAACCTCTACAGGGCTGCACAAAGAAACAGATTATTCATATTCATATTCAGTTGGACATGACATTGATATGTACGTATCTGGTGATTTGCCAGGTACTTTGCTGGATTTTCTAGCTAAAGACAGACCATGGTCTCGGTTAAAAACTGAAAAATGTCCGTCTCTAAGCATCACACAGAGCGTTCCATGGAAAAGATACTTCTTTTCCATGGAACGCTTTTCTGTCTGAAGATAATGACGAACCATCCGGTGGAGCAGGTTGGTCTGAAGACAACATAAAGGTGGCCATTATAAAACGGTGAAGATAAATATAGCGAGCACTTGAACTGTTTTTCTGCTGCCTCCCTCCACAACAACGTCATCTTTCTGGAAAAGTTCAAATTCATCAGACTGCATTCATGAAAAACACAGATGTGTATATAAAGATACAACCCCACGTCTGATCTGAACAGGTATGACTCAGCCAGTGGAAACTTTCCCATTATTCAGAACCGTATTGATCCGACCGCTTCCTGTTGTAACCTGCGTCACTCGTGTTTTTCCACTTGTTTTACGTATAAGCAAACAGCCGTGTACTGACCTCTGTGGAGGAGAATCGCCTTGGTGACGTCATAGTGACGTCATCAGGGTTTGAGCTCCGAGACAATCAGAGACAAGGGCATTTACCAGGCATGAAAATAAGCTATCGAGTTGCATTATGGGAGATTGAAGGACTAAATGTCAGAAGATCCCGTCGTCTGCTGCTTCAGATTTTTTGGAACTTTCTGGAAGTGCAGTATTAAATCACCGGCATACCCCTTAATGGGAACATGCCTTTCAAAACTTATTTGGCAAACACATTTAGGAGTGAAGAAATGCCATTTCTAAAGAGGCTTTATTGGAAGTGAGCTGCAGTCGGACTGAACAGATCATATATATGGATCTAACACAGCGGCTTGTAGGCTTTTAGTGTGATTATTAGCCCAGAATCTCAACGTTTGATCAAACTGTCACATCCAGAACATCGTTAGCGGCTGCCTTTGTCCTGCCGGTCCTGGTCGCTCCTTCCTCTCAGCCCGGCTGATTGCTGTTGCCTTCATGCTGCTCTCTCATTTCCCTGCCTGGGTCGACCTGAGAATCACCACCTCGGAGCTGGCACATCTCCAATTAGCTTTTGATTCATTTTGAGAGGTAAAACAAGGTGATAAAACATACATTGGTGTGGTATCAAGCAGGAGCCATTTGATTGGCTGGCTGCGTATTCTCGAGCTTGTTCCTCTCATCTAGCTGCCAGAAATTCAGCAGGACGACGACGCAGCTTCATCTTAATGATAATATGGAAATCCAACCAGGATGTGTTCCCAGTGATGTGAAGGATGAGAGCTTTGATCTGCATTCCAGAAAAAGATTCATTCTAATGCCGTTAACAGGAGAGAGCTAAACGTCTGGATGGGATAATACAGTGACATAATGTGACTTATATAGCGGCAATTTCTATTATTTATGAGAGCTTGTTATGAGGTATGTGCTTTGTTTTAATGACCCACATTCATATTCTAATTCCTCTTACACTCCTACTGTATCTGGACATGAACAAAGTAGATAGTAGACAGTAGGTAATATAATAATTACACGGTTGTAATATTTGATGCATTTGTACGCCTGCAGAAAACAGATTTAAAGTAATTTATCAGCAAAGACTCAATTTTATTTTCTGTAGCCGCTAAAGCACTAAAGCCCGACACTTGACAAACCAACAGGGACGCATTCAAAGTGGAAATATGAGCCGTGCACAGACACGCGTTCCTCTTTTGTCATTTCATTGAAAAACAAAAACAAAAAAACCTGTCCTGAATTTCCAGCAAGAGACGTCTCAAGAGGATTCGTCCAGCAGCAGAAAGGTACTCCTTTGCCTCGACAACAAAAGACACAGACAATCATTCAAAGTGTAAAATATGAGGAAGATATTGAGTTTTTCTGCACATCAAAGCATCCAAATCCTTTTCTTCTTTTGGGATTGGTCAGATTCAATAAGAGGCAGATGGAGCTTTTACCCGACTTCACCACATTTGACTAAACTAAGAGTTCACAGCTTCTTATTTCCACGTGTTGTTTGTCACCTTGCATGAAGAAGCAGAAACCCTCGTCCAGCGTTTGGTCCGCTCTCTTTGCCATAAAACACAAGATTACTGGGTTGAACGCGCTCTGATGGAGGACAAACTGCAGCTATTTAACCCATCGAATGTCTTTGTATGATTCATGTAATATTCCATGTTAAAATCCTCCCATGTAATATTGAACTTGTATTTAATTAACTATTGGATAGGCATGTGATGGAGTTCTTATAATAAAGTACCATGATTTCACAATGTAGTTTTTTGTATTACAGCAGTGAATAGTCAATTAAAAGGCACATAGTCATACCGTTTGTGTCCCAACTCCATGGAGTTTTCTTCCAGTGGGGTGATGAATGTAAAACAGCAGCCCTGCGTGATATTGTACTTAATAAGCCCAAATATTGCAGCAGCCCGGAGGGCTTCCCCTCCGGTTGATTGGTGGATGTTAAAGTTCCTGCACAGTGGAGCCAATTTCATGTCCCATTAGCTTCATGCAAACCCAGATTGGACTTGGTTTTCTAACACACGGGGCAGGTTGATGCTTCCTCTCCGTGGAGGAACCAACCATCACCACAGTTCGTCATTGAGACCTTGATACGCTGCGGAAGGAACCGCTGACTCGTCAGAAACCTGAACCCAACACCCTGCCGCCCCTCTGTGAGATATTAGCCTCGTCACAGATCCACGACCCTTTAATCCAGAGTTACATGATGTACAACCCCCCCCCCCCCCCCCCCCCGCCTCGTTGCCTATCAGCCAGACCTTCACAATCACACACATCTCCCACACATCATTAACTTATTAACTACTTCTACATTAATTGATCAAGGTTCCCGGCGTCGGCACGTAGAGCGATGGAGAGGGAAGGGAAATGAAATAATTGAAGCGTAGGTGCTGCCAGAGATTTTATCTTTCTGGGGGGTGCTCAATTATTTTAATTAGTTTAGAATTTCATAGCATTTTTACAATATCACAAGCTAATTCAAGTTTTACAATATCACAAGCTAATTCAAGTTTTACAATATCACAAGCTAATTCGGTTAAAAGATAATGAGGATTTGCTGAAAGAAATACAGTAATGCAGTCTCAGAGTGTCTCTCTGTGCCCGCGGACGTTCCATTTAAAATACACACAGAGCGAACAGAGATGCTGCGGGGGCTCGACAAGCCCCTTTGATAGTGCTGCAGGTATACCAGCGGTATAATGTGCACCTCACGTCGGGAATGCAGATGTGTGTTGGCCATCTGTAAGCGTCTAAGTGACACCGAAGCACAGCGCAGCGACTCGCTCTTCCCTCCACAGATGCTAATTAGAAGCTCGAGGTCGTCCAGCGGCTACAATCTCACGGAGATAAAGTAGGAGGTGTTTGTTTATGTTCTCATCGCTGACATCCGGGGTCTCAGAGCGAGTGTGAGAGGAGGAAGTCTTCCTCAAGGACACGGAGCTGCTGATGCTGCTGCTGCTGGATCAGAGACCTTGTTACCTGAGCTGCTGAAGGAATCGGCTGTGTGGGAAGAATATATGGGAACTCTTCTCCAAGGCTAAACAGATCTATGTCTTTTTACCCCCTCAAGCTTTCAGCTTCTCCAGACAACCAGCCTTTTGTTTGCTCGACTGCAAAATCACACTTAATTAAATGTCAGAAGGGTTCGCCCACCATTTGAAATCCAAGAGTTCTCTACAAGTCAATAACACCGACGGTCCTGCAACATGCATAGCAACATGGAGGAAGAGCCTCCCGTGATGAGGTCATCACCTGTCATCCTGATCAAAACATCGCACCTTCAACCAACGTTCACCACAACCAAACTAACCAAAGTACCGTAAATAACAGATGAGAGGGCGCTTTAACATTTCCTAATGTGTGCCTTCAGCTCCTCTAACGTCGTCTCCATACAGTCAGATAGAACGTGGATTAAACCCAAACTATTCCAATAAAATACATTAAAGTCGAGACTGAACTTTGGGATGACGGTGGCCCCCAGGTGCATGCTGGGAGGCGACTGAGGGACCAGACTGATCTGTTCCTGGATCAGTGACTGACAGGGAATATGAAGAAAAATGCCTGGAGACAATGCTGATAAAAGCAGAGCTGGCTTTTATTACATATGGGGAGATATCACCACAGCTCTGTTAACCCGTCCAGAATTAAAAGGTGCTCCGCCCGCCCGCTGACATCACAGCGCCAAACACTCACAAAACTAACTGGAAGTGAAGTCAATGTGGCGACTGTGAAAACACCTTTCAACTTTTCCAGAGGCCATTACGAAGCCCAGCAGGTTCCCGGATGATCGCGGATGATAGACAATTCCATAACGGAAAGAAGTATAAAGGAATGGAGTGCAGATTTAAAGTAATCTAGAGGAAGAATGTGTTTTTTTTCATTTGTTATTGTACTGTACTTATATTCAAATGTAGATAATGGCTATTTCACACAGATATATGAGCTATATGTAAATGATATGTGACAATTTCTTTTTTGTCTTTTTCAGATTTGTATGATGTATTTTATGTCATGTAAATATTGCACTTTGTATTTGATGAAAATAAAGATCAAATCAAATTACCACCACATCTTGCCAACTCATACGGAGCTAAAGACGTATCGACGGCGTATCGACGGCGTATCGACGGCGTATCGACGGCGTTACTTGGTTCTCTGCACATCAGCTCAAAGAAAGTTTGTTTCTACACAAGCAGCAGGTTTGTATTTGCAGGAAGGCCATCCTGCCTGGCAGCTATGAAACCACTTCATCTGGAGATGCAGAGATGTCCGACATCATCGCAACATCTTCACACAGCCACAAAAGGATTTTGGGGCCATCTGGAAAGTACAGTCACCTGTAGTCCCTCGTTGACACACAACACAATGAAAGGGCACTGTGAGATGGCAGCCGGCACACGCTCGGGCTGGGAAACAGAGATACACAGAGCGTACGCTACATTTAAGGATATTTACAGCACTTTGTCTGTTTGTGATGCGCCTGCACTAGAGGTCCAACTGTAATAAAGCCATGAAGGAGTTGTAGCAGCAACACACTGCCTGTAAACGGCTGTGTGAGTTGTGGCTCCGCTGCCCGCTCCAACATAAAGCCGTGGCCCCGTCGTGCACGCTGTCTAGGCAGGCAGGCAGCGACTCAGCCCTCCAGCACTGTGAGCTTAGTGACTCAGCAAAAAGTCACCCCCCACTCCTCCTCCTCTCTTTCTCCGTGCCCTCGCTCCACATCCCAGACACTGGGCCGGCACACCGACAGTGTTAACACCCGAGGCCAATGAATCAGACTGTGGGTGAAGCGGTTCACCCAGCACCCTGGTTCAATAACACTGGGACTGGAGCTGAAACAGCTACTGTATGAGTTTCATGGGGGTCGGGGAACAAAAGGTCTGCTTGTGTAACCCAGGTTATTAGGCCCTTATTAGAAGTTAAATGATTAGATCAATAAATTAATAAATTCATATTTTTATGTGACAGATAAATAAATAAACAGGGTTTGATTTAAAATAATCTCACGTACCATGAATAAATATGATTTATGATTAAAATCTTAAATGTCAATAAATAGAAAAAAAGATTAGTATACACGTTTATTTATATCTGTTTCAAGAGAATATTTTGTTTATTTCAAGTGTGGCGAATGTGCCTTTCTCAAAGTGTAAAAGATTCGGCTGACATGAGGAGTTCACGTGCGGTAACGTAGCGTAACCAATCAGACGCCGTCAGGGTGTACGTGACCTGTCGTTGTTTTTTCCTCTCTCTCTCTGCCGGACCGTCGTCGAGGTGGCTGCATGCTAACCTCTTGCTGTGGATATTACCGTTTGAGAGCCAGATAACCCAAAGTTAGCTAGAGCTATTTTTATCATCGGTGCAGGGAGCGACGCTTTTTGTTGTGGGTTAATTAGCGGACCGTGTGTTTTGTGACGGAAACGAAGGAGAACGTGAGTAGTGTTTATTAGTGGCCATAGCGCTAGCTCATGCCATTAGCCACATGTACTTCGCTAAATTTCTATTTGTTGGTTACACGTTACTGAACTCCCTGTCTCTTCAAAAGCGAAACCTGGACTGATGAGAGCCATGTATTCTGCCTAGGGATGCAAACAATTCATCGATTATCGATTAATTGTCGATAAGAAATTACTCGATTAAAATAAATTAATTGCAATTAATTGCGTTTTGAACACGTAATTCCCCGGCAGTCCGCGTGAGGGCGCTCTTGACGCCAGGCGTACTTGACGCACATGCGCGAACACAAGCGAAGCAGGGCTCTGACGACAACAACAAGACAAACGGGAAGTGGTGTTTCCCACACATTATGGCGCACCGCCATAGTCTAATTTCGGCCGCCATAGTCTCGATGTTCGCCCAAAATTATTTCATCAAGGCAAATGGACTTAACTAGCGGCTCTAATGATAGGCCTAAACAGGAGGGCAGCAGCGCGTATTATAAGGAGAAATCCTCGCGGCTGGTTTGGCTCATCAACTTCTGTTTCCCCCGTCGCCATGGCGAGGCCGCGTATAGCCCCGTTCACATACGTCGCTACTCGCCCGTCACTCGCTTTCTCGCTGAATTCTACTCGCTGGCAAAGAAATAAATAACTGCCGCCGCCAGCGACTTCAAGCCGCAAATCTCTGTGGAACTCTCTGTTGACGTCAACTGTCAATCATCTCTCTCGCGAGTGGAGACGTATGTGAACGAGGTCAAAACCAAAACACCTAGGAAGGCTGAGGGATAGTCACCCACTTATATTAATAATAATAATAATAATAATAATAATAATTACAGTCATGATAAACTAATAGTTTAAAGGCTCAGCACTGTGTTTTAGTCATTTTTGTTCTCATCTTTTCTTGAATGCTTAAACTCCTCAACCCCATTTAGTATGTCAACATTTGGATCAGAACCAGCAGTTTGTAAGAAATTGGTCAGGAAACGATATTTCATATTTTGGTTCTCAAAATTCCCCAAATTATAAGCGGTAGACAATGGATGGATGGATGGATGGAAATTCCCCAAATTGATGCATTGAAATGAAATTATTCAAAATATGATTTGCGTTTTTCCTTATATCATAAGGAAGTTAGCATTTTATGTTACGTATACAGTAGATTGAACCTATTCAGAGGGAAATTCAGCTTCTCAGAAGAATTGCCGCTTATCAATTAATCGATCATCGATCGATAAGATGAAACAACTATCGATTAATGAATTACTCAATAATTTGCATCCCTAATTCTGCCTTGAACCCGGAGTATGTGTGTGTATGTGATGTTTGAGCCTCTGGTGAGTAACTTTATTGATGTCACGGGGCGTACCCACCAAACGCGATGAAACTTCATCGCGCGACAAGATTACATGTAAAGTCAATGCAAAGACGCGATTAGACGCTTCATCGCGCCGGGCGACGCGATGGACGCGATAGCGCGGCGCGATGGACGCGATGGACGCGAAAAATCGCTTCATCGCGCCATCGCTTCATCGCGCCATCGCTCGAGTTGAAATAATTGAACTTTTGCGGCGAATTCGCGTGAAGACGCGCCGCGACAGCCTATCAGCGTTGAGATCGTCACCGACGTGCTGACGTACGGACGTCCTGGTGTTCCCTCGCTTTTTGCCACAATATTTATATATTATATTATATTATATTATATTATATATTGCCCATAATCAAAGTTGGGGGGCGCACGCACGCGCGCACACACACACACACACACACACACACACACACACACACACACACACACAGACACACACACACACACACACACACACACACACACACACACACACACACACACAGACACACACACACACACACACAGACACACACACACACACACACACACACACACACATACATACATATCAATCCCAGCTCTTTCACACACAGAGATCTTTTTTTTTGCGATTGTTTATCACTGGGGCTTATGGCCGGCTATGAAGCACCAGTTCTGGGCAGAGCAGCAGCTAAACCTCCCGGTCCTGTACCCTGGTTAGCAGGTCTTCAAACTGGGCAACAGTCAGCCTGAAGTACCGCTGGAACCGGCCGTCGTCCAGGCGCAGCTCCTGCAGGAGACGGTGGAACTCGCCGAGCTCACGCCGCCTCCGTAGGGTAGCATGCACCCAGAACCGACGTCGGCGCCTAGCCCGCAGACGAAGCTGGGAACTTCTCCAGAGTAGATACAGTGCAGCGATGGTGGTTATCTCAGCCATGATCGACGAGAGAATGAAATGGCGGAAGAAATGTTGTTGTTTGGGCGAGCTCGTCGCGCGACGCGATGACGCGATGCCGCGATGAGGCGTTTTTTGGCATATTGGACCGGCGTCAAAACTGGAGCGTCTAGCGCGACGCGATTTCATTTGTCGCGCGTTTCAATCGCGTTCATCGCGTTTGGTGGGTACGCACCGTTAGTCTGATAAAATGGAGTTGAAATGTGCATCTGCTAATGTTATTAACAAGGCATTAATTTCATGTGCGTTGTGGAAAAAAAGCGTTATATTACGGTGTTTTATTTACATTACCGTCACTCTGTGTGTTTTCCTTGAGAGTGAGCGGCGGTAAAAAAAGGAAAAAGAGGAGATGAACGTAAAGAAATGTTAAGCCATTTTGTCTCATGTTAATATTGAGAAATGTGTTAAGTTCATTGAATGTACGATAAAGTATAGTTAAACAGATTAGGAAACAATGTTACAGTAAAAATGTGTGTTTATATGCATTTATTTACATTTAAAAGTATATTTTTAATTTTTTATGAATGTTCTAGTAATCCTCTTTTTGGCCTTTATAGGCCGTTTTTTGTTGTTGTTGTCCTTTTCTTTTCCTTCTATGGGATCCTGGGTTTGAGACCTGCTTGAGACCTGCTTCTTCTGCTGGGATTCCTCATATTCTGTAAAGGTAGAGGGGAACCTCAGTGGTCGTGGCGAGCCACCCAAACAGCTAGAGACTGTGATTTACTTAGTGATGGGATTTTATTGAGAACTGTTGTTGACAATTTATGTGTTTGCTGACAATTCAATTAATTTTTTACATTTTTTTTCTAACACAATATACCACACTTAAAACCGTACCTGTTGGTCGTGTGAATTCTTTACTCTGTCACTCAACGCATATTGCCAATACCCCTTTCTCCTTTAGCGATCTAGTCTTCTGATTTTCTGGTCCACGGGGTGATTAATGCACTGGTGAAGTAAACGTATCTGTATCTCTCAGTCTTTACAATCAACCGTTAGAGCTGAGGCGGGTTACACTGCACTGGTCTATATATAACTGTTCATGCATCATTTATGTAAATATACAGGAAGCACATTATATACTGCTCATGCATGTGACGAATCTATACACACACACACACACACACACACACACACAGACACGATGCATGCAAACGCCACACTCGAGGTGAACTCACTGCACAGACATGTATAAGAGGCACTGATAGTGAGTAAGACGGAATCAGAGACATACTGTGGTTGAAAGGGTGGTTGGGCGGCTTTTGTAGGTGCACCTACAGTAAATGGTGAAAAAAAAATCTCATGTTTCTCATTCACACATGTTTCTAGGCTACACGTTGGTATTCATGCTTCATCTTGAAAAAAAAAATGATTGAGAGCTAAAAATGAATAAATATTCATGACACATTTTAAAGAATAGAGAATTAAAATGGACAAATTTGCATAAACAGTGGAATCATAGAGATACACCCACAGCAGAGGCTCCCTCTGCAACAAGGAATGACCTCACAGAGTTCAATTCCTGCAATAAAACTCAAGAATAGAAGTCACACTCACAGGTAGGCGGCCTTGCCCTCCTCGATCTCCTTGCCCTTGCCGCTGGTGGTCGTCTTCTTGCTGCAGAGCGCGCGCGTGATGCACATCAGCAGGCCGCGGTGACGCAGAAAGAAGCAGCTGATGTCCACCAGCACGAGGAGCAGCAGCAGCACTCCGAGGCCCAGGCCCACCACCGCCCCCAGCCCCAGGCCGCTGAACAGGGATTCTGCTAAGGCAGTGAAGCACACACACACAACGAGGGAAAACACTGTTAGTAATGTGGACAGCGAGGTCGGGATCACTGGAAGTACACGGTCCGGACTCAAGGACGAAGGTGAACCTCCTCCTCCCCTCTACGTCCACTCATGAGGGGGGGAACTTTCCCTGAGCTAACTTTCAGAAGCACTCGAAGGTCAATGAATTCCTCCGCAGCCTCGCTTTCCAACAGCGAGATAAGTCCTCGTCCACAACGCCTGGACCGCACGCAATCCTCGCCGGACCATCTCGATTATTAGCATGAATCCAGCAAATCTCCTCCGAAACGAATCAATGTGGGCCTTCCAGACGCTTTTAATATGCAGTCAATGGAATAAAAGTTTGACGGACTGAGATGAATGAGTCACCAGGTGGAAAAGGCTTTACGTGGTGATTTGTTTGTATTATCAGAAGCTTTGCAGCTTTCTATCTCCTTAAAAACTTTAATCTTCTTCTGCCTCCTGCATCACGATCCAACATCTCTGGATCCACAGGTGTAGAAGCTGGCGTGCATCCTCAGGCCATATTGTAAGTAGCCGGCGTCAGCATTACCATGCTTTATGTCCACCGGGTGCCTCTTGTTATTCCGTAGCTCGCAGCACTAAAGAGATTCACATGGGAAGCAAAGCGGAGTATTTTCAGCTAAAAGTTGAAGTACTTTCTCTCGGAGTGGTCAGTGGAGCTCTGGGCTCGGTCGGGGACGAGCAGCGGGCCTGCTTTCAATTCAAAGTAATGAGAAAATGAAGGCAGCGCAGTGAAAGGGAGGCTCCCCGCGGGCCGGCTGAACGGCACCGTGCCCTAAAGTGATGCTGGGGTTGAGCAAACCCAACATCCACTGTAGGATCAGGTTGACAGCTGGAGGTCAGAGCCTCGCCAGCTGGAATCAGCCAGTGTGAATGAACTCCCCTACTTATGGAGGCTCTTATATGAGTGTTCAGTAGCCCGGGAGTTAAAAGCAGGATCATTTTATATGAACACACACACACGCTCGGGTTGTGAAGTTTGAGAAAATATGCATCGTTATTAATACTTCATTTTGTGGGGTAAGTATTCACTCAAAACCCATCTGTTTAAGACTAATTATAACTGATTGCTTTTTTGTTTGTTATTGGTTGTTTTGTACTTTTATTTGTTTTATTTATGTCCGGTGTCCTTGAGGGCTCTGACAGGCACCTATGAATAAAATGTATTATTATTATTATTCCTTTTATAATACACAAATACTCCCTGCAATACTCCTGAAGATTACAGTCTATTTAAGCCTTTTGTTCTCTAATCCGACACATTTGGACTCAAAATGAAAACAATGACTAAGATACATCCTCAAATTAAAGCTCACAGCCAGTCTCATTTCAAATCCAGCGTGCTGGAGTGGCTGAGCCAACAAAAAACAACAACATTGCACATTAAGTAGTTGTCACCACGAGTCACAACCCAAATGAGTCTCAAGTCAGTGACTCTGTTCTGGACTTGGAGGCTGCAGACGGCGGCGACTGGCAGCGAGTCAAACAGAGTCAGGAGCGGGAGAACCTCGTGGCGAGAGGAACTCATATTAAAACACTTTGCGTTTTGGGGAATCCGGGGATATGCGATTTGAAACTTGGAGGCTGGATCAATATTTTCCCAGCGCCACGGGCGAGTTGTGTTTCTCACCTTCTGAAAGTTTATTGGATTTAATTTGGCTGCTGAAGCCACGGACTCAGAGGCGGTAAACAACACCTCTCCCCTGAAGCGTGCACGTATTCCAGCAGACAAAGAGAATACTAATCCAGCCGTTAAGCCACACTTCCCCGTGGAAGCTTTCATATCGCTGTTTACATTTCTACACAAAGAGACCGTTTCATTCACTGCAAATAATGAGATTAGTCTTGTAATATACAAAAACAGCTGATCGTGTGATGTTTGATTTAAACTAATTATGTGTGTGTGAGATAAAGATTTGAGTAAAGTGTTATTTTTTTTCTCTTCAACCTGAAAGATTGAAATCCATAAACATCAGACTTTCATCCGAGGAGGATTAATTCTCCAAAGTGCTTGTTAGACGCTGGATTGACAGTCAGTCGACGATGCATTACAGACATGATGTAGTCAGGGGCTGATGGGAAATGGTGTTCTATAGCAGCAGTACTATTATATGTAAAGATGTAGAATAGTGAGAAGGAAGTTGCTGTTATCTAAACTCTGTAATTTTGCTTTTTAAATATAAATAAAACTGAATACGCAGCTCTGCTCAGAACATTCTTCACCTTCTGGAGAAGTATCAGACGAAAGCATCTCTTTGCATTTCTGTTTGTGAAGTAGAAGAATCCAGTTAACAGTTGCCTGTCGGGCCCCGCTGCCTTTGTGGCTTTGTGAGTGGATGTTAAAGGAAAGAAATGTAATGAATTTAGAGCAAATGCTCCGATATTGAGTCGAGTCCCTTCGGTGTTGCAGCCTGAGATGTTTTCTCTCTTTTGTTCCATTCTTCTGTGAGCCTGAAGAAAAGATGGCTTCCTTGTGAAGCGGCTCAGATCGCTGTGAAAGGACTGAAGGCGCGACAAGAGGCTTAACTTTTATATTTAATAAACAGGGATGAAACACAGCCAAGCAAGTGTGTGGCCACGAGTCAAACGGTTTCAAGTTAGCAGCTTTCCACAAACCGCTGCTGGGAGAAACCATGAAGATGAGAGGGACTGTGTTGACAGAAGAAGGTTAAATACAATAAATACGTTTCCTATTACGTCATTTTTGGATCATTTCCAGACAAACAATAACGGCTGCTGGAGCTGCAGTTGATTTACGGTCTCATAGTAAGAGGAAGTAATGAGGTTATTTCTGTGCTGAATGATCCGCTGCAGGAACGGGAGAAACCATCCCTGCCGTGACCCGGGGGTCAGCGTGATAAAGTGCCTGCAGGCCTTCGGATGTAAATACCATGGTGCTCGTCAGCGGAGGGAAAGTCCTCCTTCTTCAGGA
Organism: Eutrigla gurnardus; assembly: GCF_963514095.1. NCBI lineage: Eukaryota > Metazoa > Chordata > Actinopteri > Perciformes > Triglidae > Eutrigla > Eutrigla gurnardus. The sequence goes on from NC_139935.1 coordinate 1,076,657, forward strand.
GGAAATGAAAACAGTCATTTCTTCAAAAGCCGGTTTCATTTTAACGGCACATCTGCAAATCTTCAAACACAACACTGCAGTAATTAAACACCATTTTAAAGATCTGGTCCGCTTCGTTTTAACGAGCTTGAAGTTTAACTGATTTTTATTTGCAGCCGTCCATATGTTTAATGCAATTATTCCTGCATGCTTATGCAGCCTTAGTTACCGTTCCATCATTATTAGTCAAACTGTTCATATTTAATTGACATTTACAGCCCCATAACGGTTGTTGTTGTTGTTGTTCTGCTGCCTGAGGGGAACGCGTGATGCTACCTGCTGTCGTGTTAAAGGCAATCACTGGGAGGGTGGAGATGCTGAAGTTGGACTTGTTAACTGTCGATTTAAGATTTATTCTGAGGAGAATTAACGGCACAATACGCACGGAAAGAAGACGCAACATGCTCCAGAGGAGAGAAGATGAAATCTGTTTTTATATCCAAGAAGTAGAAGAAAGTATCTCCTTCCTCCTCCTGTGTGACTCGGCTCCCATTCATTCTTATTTCTCCGCTCTATTAACACTTTTCACCACTTTTTCTGATTACTTGTTGATAAATTGGCCCATTAGTGGTTTTACTCGATTGCTGGAGATCGGACGGTGTGTGTGTGTGTGTGTGTCCCCCCCCCCCCCGAAGCCATCCATACACATCCCACTTTGACAATACAAACTCATTAAGCAGTGATCGAGTGTCCCTCCATCTGATCTGATAGGAAGCGGATCGATTAATGACAACCTCATTGATTAGAGTGTAGTCTGTTGGAGGATAAACATAATCATTTGTGAGGATTCGTCCTCACTTTGGAGAGTTGAAGAGGAAGTTTGTTTGAGGAGCATCAAACAGGAGCATTACATCCTGGTCTGAAGGAGAGGACGAGTCCTTCCTTGTGTTCCTGAGAAGGAAGCCTTGAGTGCACTTAGAGGAGGAAACGAAAAAACAAAAACAAAAAAAAAAGCAAAAGGAAATTACTCTCAATTTAGTCGAATCTGCACGTCATTAAAAATCAACCCTGAGAAGACTTCAAAGAAATTTGGTCCACTTTTCTGTAATTGCTGCTGTCTGAGGTTAAAGCTTGTTCAGGAGTTATAAAGCACTTCTACCTTGATCTCTGCAGATGAAGTTTCAAGTCAGATTTAAATGCATGAACTGCACTCCACTAAAAACGGCATCGCAGTGCTGCATGACCCTAATATGAACCGTTAAAACACACGAAAAGGTCCTCGCTGCTAAAAGCCCCAAAACGGACTCCAGAATAAACGTTCTGTTCTCTTGTTGACGGGATTCACGAGCAGTTATTCATTTATTAACGTTATTCTGATTCATTGGTTCTCCTCACTTCACGTCGTCCTTCAGAAAGAAAAGATTTGTTTATTCCTAACGAAGTTCAACAAGGTTAAACATTATTTTATGAAACAGTTTGGTGACAGAAATACTGTTATTGTGAGTGAAACGCTGCTCAGTGTGGAAACCAGTCGACACTGAATAAAGTACAGAGCTTTATTCAGTGGGGTTTGGGTTTCTGAAGCGTGCCACCGTTGCTGCTCTCGCTCCTCAGCAGGAAGCTCCTCGTGCTTCTGATCAAATATTTACATGGTTGACGACGATGCTGTTAAATCTGCTCCTTCGGAAACACAAACCTTTGTTCGATGAATAAATGAGCAGGCAAACATGTAAGCATCAGTGCTGAGTGTTAAACTAGTGTCACCGACTCTGCTGGGGAGTTACAGATACGTGTTCTTCAGACGCTGGATTAAAATGATTCCAGCTTTAATCTCAGTATATTTGCACTTCCATTCCCTCTCACTGATTACCTTCAACAAAGCAAAGCGTTTCCTCCGATAGACAACACACTCATAAAGACTTCAAAGCCATTTAAATTACGCTTTATTGTATTTTTAACCTCAAAAATAGATTTGCCTTTCTGAAGCTGTGAATATTAGATATTTGATCCGACCGTTGAAGGTTGCAGGTAATTTATTCAGCTGAAATCCATGAAATGTATCCAGTATCATAATAATAAAATCAAAAGGCTGACCCTCGGGTGGGCAGCGGATGAATAGCCTCTTTATGAATTAAATCATCGAACAACAGAAGCGTATTTCACGTGTCTTTTTTCATTTTTACTGCTTTACAAATAATGACTGTCATTCTGGAAAATTACGAGCAAGCTGATTAATGTAATGGACGGCAATAAAAGTACTCAGTCCCCATTTTGATTTGCTGGCATCACCTCCAGGAAAAAGTTTCACTCTTTCAGATTATTTCCTCAAGTGCTTTGATGAGATTATTGCTCCGCTCCTCAAACTAAATCTATGACGCCTGTTTAAATCAAGTCTTTTTACGGCGGCTGACTGGAAGGAGACGAGAGGAATACAGCAGCTGCAACAAAGCCCAGCAGAAAGAAGGACCTCTGAGGACCTCTGATGCAGGATCTACTCCAACAGAACAGGAGACAGATCCTTAAGTACAGAAGCGTTATGAGCCCAATGTAAAGTCTGTTAAAGTAGATTTGAACTAAATGGATCACAAAGTTTCAATAACTTGCTGACAGTGATGAAGTTGTCTACACTTTGTTTCCTCCCATATGTAAAAAAAAAATCTATTTTATATTGAGCTTTCATAGCCTACAGTTCATTTCCAGGTCTGTTAAAAATATAGAAATAAATAGCCTAACTGTAAACTAAAGTGCTGATGTCGCTGATATGTTTTGTTAATCTGCAAATAAGTAACAAACTGATAAATGACATAAAGGGATTATGAGCATAAACTTGTTTAAAATGGGTTAAATGAGGCGCAGTCCATTCTCCACCACTGTATTAAAGAGGTTGCCATGGATACAGTCAGTGTAAAAGCTACACCATCACATTAGACAGTAGATTAGGATTATCTGTGACACGGCGGGAGGTCCATCCACCGCTGGAAATCCACTTTCAAGGTTTTCCTTGAGCGAGATCCTCGACATAAAAACAATTAGATCAGAGGTAATTTAACAACATGATGGGTTTATGTTACGGCCATCAGTTTTAACGGCTGTTAGGGCAGTCGCCAACCTTGCTTAATGGCAAACGCTCCCGTCAGACCGTAATGATGTCATGGTAACAAGAGGCAAAAAAGTCTCTTCATCGACCAATCGGAGGGAAGCAAAGAGGTTGACGAGGCATCAAATCAAGTCGGAGACGCGGTGTGGTAATCGGGGGGCGGCGGGGTGATTCAGGAGGTGAAAAGAAAACTTTGATTTGAAGGCACTAAAGGAAGAAGAGTACATTGAAAAGGAACCAAGGGCAGCGCTGCAATCAACGTTGTCTTCTTAAAGGATTCTCCGCGAGGAGGATGGGTGTGCAGCCTGTTACAAACCAAAATGGTAAAGGACCAATTCAATACCTGCTAATGCATAATACATGGAGAGACATATTGCTTGGCCAGAGATGGAAGGCACCTATACAGTGGGAACATATTATTTTCTGTGTCTTTCACTGAGTGTGTTTCTAGTGTATGAGAGGCTAACGGAGAGCGAGGACCGACTGCAGAGGGATCGCCACGTACTTCACATCCGATATCGTTGATTGAGTTGACCAGACTTCCCCTCGATAGCCAAATTGATTCAGCGGAGCAGCAAATGTGACCGATTGTTTTTCTTGTTTAACCCGCACGGCTTTCCCAGATTCTATAAATAAATGGATGTCGTTTTCGTGGCAGAAACATATGAAGATTGACGACTCTGCTCGATGAAAAGGCGGTGAAGGTAAAGCGGCGTTCTGAAATGAATATATGGGACTGCTGGATGCTGGAATGGAGAGGCAGAGAAGTTGAGGAAATGAGCTCAGCCGTGTTCCTCCTCTTCAGACACATTAAGGTAAAAAAAGAAGTGTTTTCTCTGCTTTTCTCTCTACTCCCGGCCTCTTTCCCACGATGCACCGCTGTCCGCTAACAAGAGAGGACAGCCAATCGAAGTGACCTGCCTTAAGCTGGCCGATTCCTCTGCTCTTGTTCTGTATTTGAAAAAGCAGCAGACATCCTCACAGGCCATTTAGCCGGCTCCTTCCACAACAGCACAAATGGATGTGCTAACCGCCGGCCTCCCTCCCTCTGCTTTGTTTTCCACATGAGGACGCGAGCGGCTGCGGAGGGGAAACGTGTGCTCGGAATGGTTTGATTCCAGCGATACATCTTTAAGCATGTGTGTTCTAGCGAACGGCGTTGCATATTTCAAAGCCCCTGTTTGCATTCCTGCACACGCTCAGCCGTGTTAGCCTAAATGGCCTGGAGAGGACTTTCAAATGAGGAGCTTTCTGCACATCCGAGCCTTTTCTCTCCTGGAACATTAAGCACAAGGCTCCACAAACAGCACAGACGCTTCTCATTATAACCTCAACATAAGGACGGCACCGAGAGACAGAGAGAGAGAGAGAGAGAGAGAGAGAGGTCCTGTTTGTGTAGCAGCTTATATGACCGTCTGCGTGCCGGCCTTTCAGATGAGGAATGAGCTCGACTGGCCGTGCAGGAGCGTTCTGTCTGAAAAACATGCTGCAGAATGGCAAAGCAGCACCGCGGGAGAAAAACAATACCAGGATGGAAAAAGAGAGAGAAGGATATCTTAAAGAAGAAAACTACAGCCGGAGGGTGTTTTCACTCGTGGTCTGCTGGGTTTTTCTTTGACGGGAACCCCGCTGTGATTGCATCATTATGTGCTGTTTATTTTCAACAGGTGTGAATGAATCCCGAGTGTGGAAATGTCGGAACACGGAGAGTAAAAAAAACGCAACGTGGACGAGCCACGAGATTCTACGCTGCAACGAGGGACCGTTTCTCAGAGAAATGACTCATCCTTCAGTCTGTAAAATAAATAAGAAAACACTCTTTGGTGTCCCAGCGATATTTAGTCCATTTAGAGTTATAACGTAAAGAAGAAAAAGCAGCATATGCTCACTTTAGAAAAGCTTGATTCATTCATTCATAAACAACAACACCAAAACTGAAATGTTGGGCGACTAAAATGTTACAATCAACATTCATGAAGTGAAAGTTTTCAATGACGTTCTGCAGCTTTTGAACACTCTGGTCCGTCAGATTTAAACTGTTCAACCGTCAAACGGGGAGGAAGCTGCTGCAGGAGGCATCGATTCCTCCATCGACGGCGGCCTCATTTATGCGGAGAGCGACGCACCAACGAGGCCCGCCGCGCTCCGACGCCGGCGTTATCTCCACTCTCACATCTCACACACTTGGTTTTGTTATCACCGACGGGATTGCTCACTCCAGCGGCACGAGTTACACAGTGACGCCGAACAAAACAAACACCAGAAATTCAAAAAGGCATTCAACGGTGGGCGTATTTAAAAGGCCAGGCTCTTACCTGCGATGTTGGGTTTCTGCGGCATGAAGAACTGATAGAAGGTGGGCTCCGACAGACCCTTGACGTTGCGCGCTGTGATTTCCACCTCGTATCTCGTGTTCCACTGCAGCGGCTGCAGCATCGCAAAATCGATGGCTCCCGGGACCAGCTTGGTCATCCACTGTTCCTCTTTATCCTGGAGGGGGCGGAGAGGGGGAAAGTCAAAGACTTTTATTTGAGTCTGCAGGCATAGAAAGGAGAGCAGAGGAACAGTTTACCCTTTGTGTTTTTAATCTGGGGATTCAGAGACTGAAGACACTAGTTTTAATCAGGTTCACACGAGATGCCTTTCTGTTCCTTCTATCCCTCCTACCATCCTTCTTCCCCTCCTTCCTTCCTTTCTATCCCTCCTACCACCCTTCTTCCCCTCCTTCCTTCCTTTCTATCCCTCCTACCATCCTTCTTCCCCTCCTTCCTTCCTTTCTATCCCTCCTACCACCCTTCTTCCCCTCCTTCCTTCCTTTCTATCCCTATACCATCCTTCTTCCCCTCCTTCCTTCCTTTCTATCCCTCCTACCATCCTTCTTCCCCTCCTTCCTTCCTTCCTTTCTATCCCTCCTACCATCGACCCTGAATGTTCCTCACATCCTTGCCTCCTCGGCACCTTGTTCCTCCTGAAGTTAGAGGACAGAGCGCTGTGAAAAACGCCGTCACGCTCCAGGGCGTGAACGTGGTTAACATTTGTCTGGGCTGTCAGGTGATCATGATGGCTCCGTGTGTGTGTGTGCATATTCAGGTCTAATCTTCCATGCGTGGCCCTCCATGATGAAGCAGCCGTGTGTTCCTGATGCCAACGAGGCCGTGTGATCACCAGGGCGTGAAGCGCTCGGCCATCAGAAAGCCTGGCCGAGACCTGCCGGCCATCTCTTCCCACGCCGTGCTTTCATCTGCAGCGCGGTTGTTTTGAATGAGACGGAGGGATGCCGGCTTGGACGCGTCGGGGAGATGGGAGATTTGGACAAGCTCAAATCCACTTAGTCCTGTGGAGAGTTTCTGTACGAGTGCCATCTACTCGGCTTCCTGCAGCCGCTCGCCTTATCTTGTGAGTTTAAGCTGCTTTTTGCTATTTTACACCCCCCAAACTACTTAAATGGATAGATGAACTCTGACAGTGTGTGTGTGTGTGTGTGTGTGTGTGTGTGTGTGTGTATTCTCTCCAAACATGTATAGTTAGTGACACAAGGACAGAAAAATAGAGTTTCTCAAGCAGAACATTATTCACTTGGCCATCAATAATAAACCCGACGCTCACATCTCTTCACTGGCCTCCAAAAAGCACATAAATACCACATACATGGTCAACATCCTGGTACTCTTATCCCTGTCCCTCCAGGCCACTCAAGTCACCTGACCAGACCTTGCTCATACCCCCTCCCTCTGCAAAGTACATCGCTCTGCTTCAAAACACTTGAATGTACTAGTGTCCTCTATATTTCTGTATCTTGTGAAGTACTTTTTAAATTATGTAAACAAAACGTTGTTTACCTTTATGTGAAGCGAAATAACACACTTCAAATTCTAATTGGATGATCTTATTTTGTCAATGGCAGCCTTTTATTCAGCGTTGTTATGTTTTTATTGGATTATCCATCTGTTTTCAACTTGTTCAGGGAGACTGATGTAGACTCTGAAAGCACTCACGGTCTTGTACTTGATGATGTACTCCACGATGGGCATCCCGCCGTCGTCCTGCTTCACCAGCCCCAGTCGGTAGGCCTTGCCCATCCCTCGCTGCCCGTGGACCACCGGCGGACTCGGCTCTCCTGAGGAAGACATGAGGACGAGGCTTCAGCAGGGAAACAATACGTCTTTGTGTGTATATTCTGTGTGTGTGTGTGTGTGTGTGTGTGCGCCCAAGGAGCAGGTGGCTATGTGAGATATGAGATAAGGATGCAGTACAAGGAGAGAGAAGGTTTAAAGCTGAATTAAATTCAGATTATGAGGCATCTCCCACCGCCTGGCTATAACTAATGTTGACTGGAAGTTCTTATTATTCACTATTTTGCTAATTGGGTCTTCTTTCTACCATTCATTCTCACTAGCTGCACGGATGTACAATATTAACGATGGCAATGCTTTTGCGATGGACTCACCCAGATTTACTGCCATCCTGCTGTGCCAGAATGCCAGAATAAATAAAATTCTTATCATAAAAAAACCCTGCAGTATATCATTTTTAACGCAGCGCTTTTACATCAAGACACAAATTTGACAGGATCCTTTCCGAGCTCCAATAATCTGGGTTCATATCAATGGAATACGAGGAGGTTGTAACTGTTTCAAAAATAAACACAATATAGGACTCATTTCAATGCTTTGAAGATGTTTGTATTTCTTTCACACGCTGTATTTCCCTTCATCAGGACACAAATATCTTCCTCATATTAATCCAAATGATTAGCTGTTTAAACTTCACCGTCCAATTTGCACTTGATCATCTCCTGCTCGTCACCAACGCTGGTGGAATGCTGGGATGTGCTGATAATTAACAATTAACCCAGTTGAATTGCCCTGCAGCCGTTGTGGAGATGAATGAAAGTGATTAGGGCTGGGAACATATGTATGTGGCTGTAAGAATAGATGTGAGGATCCCCGTTTGGGTCGCATCCAAACGCGTGGAGAAGCTCTTATTTTGAAGGATGTGTGTGGGGGTGCTGACTTACTGATGGGGATCGTCTGGAAGCTCTCCGTGTGGCTGAACTCTCCCTGACCCTTTCCGTTGACGGCTGCCACTCGAACCTCGTACGTGGTGTTGGGCTCCAGCCCCGTGAGCACCACCGTCGCTGGAGGGAGAGAGGACCAGAGGTCATGTCACCATGGGAACGCGTGGCGAAGGTCACAGAGAATCACTGCATAGACCCACACAAGCTGGTGGTAGGCTGACGCCTTCATTCTCATGGTCATATGAACGCATTGTTGAGACCCAAATGCTTCAAAGCTTCATAATAGATGTTCAAAGCAGCATTAAAATACAGCCTTTAAAAAAAAACATATATTATTGATACAAATAACCATGAAATATTGGAAGTTATTCTCTGTTTGTTGTGTGTCGCTGTCCGTGGTCCTGAAAGGCAGCGGCAGTCTGACAACATCCTCATCTCTCATCAGACAATAACAGCAAAGTTAAGTATCATCAGTAAATAATGACTGTTTCCTGTTGCATATCTGAATAGAATAGAATTGTATTACAATGGTAATTGTAAGGACAGCCATACATATCAAAGCTATGCTCAAAATATATCCAACCAGACCCATTACATTATGTGTGATGAAAGAAAAGCATGTTTTTTTCATATGTATTCTGGTCTGCAGTTGAAGTTGAAACAGGATTCTGTCTATTAGTGAAATGAAAGATCTCTGTCATCCATTAGCGCTCAGTCGTTACAAGTAGAGGAGCTTCATCTTTTTTCCTAGAACATGACTCAAATAGAGGAGCTGAAGCACTCCTGGAAAAGTAATAAATAATGTGAGTAGAATATGAATACGTCAATGCAAGGCAGCATTTACACTGTAAACACCCATTTAGTAGCTAATAATTAAGCTATTCATTTATGGCGATATGAATTAATTAGTGATAATAGACTTATTCAAACAACAGATAGACATCATGAAGACTATTAGTAGTACAATGACAGCATTCACATTGATTATTGAAGAAACCAGGAACTCTTATTATCGCGCCACATTACAGACTCCCATTAAAATTCTCCAGTGACGAGATGCATTTACATAACCTCCACCAGCGAGGGAGGCGGCGGGGTGATGAGCTTGAATGAGAGTTGTTGTTTTTGTCAGTCTGCACAAATTAAATACTCCAACGGTAAAAGGTGCTTTTGCACTTCTTTAATCCTGGAACTGAAAGCAAATTGCAGCATTTACAGCCGTGCTAGGTTAGTTAGCGGGCTATAAGCAGACATTTCAATTTGGATAAAAGCATTGGAATGAAACAAGTCCGGCGTCTCATTACATTGAAGTTGATTGTGTGAGGGTCCTTCTACTGAGGAGATCTGAAGATGATGCCACTTGCTGCTTAGTAATTAGTCACAATTTTGAGATTTTAGTGTCTCATATACAACTTTATTTTCCAGTTCTGCGTCCTTTCTCCTTCTTCACTGTTAAAGTGCTACCTGTGGTTTAGTATTCGCCTCACTGCATCTACATATTGAAATGAGGGATATTAGTGATAAGCCCTTCAGGTTGGCAGGCTGGCTTCTGTTTTCCAGCCGCCCGTCCGTCCATCCTTCACCTCCTGCTTTACTTTCAACCGGCCGAGGCTTATGAAGGCATCGCGTGGCTGATCATGTGATACTCGTTGGAGCTGCTGTGAACTGAGTGCGGTCTCTGCTCACTCTGGATGCTGTGTGACTTGACGTCCTTCCAGTCCTGCGTGCCGACCTCCTTGTACTGGACCAGGTAGTAGCTGATGGGGACGCCGCCGTGCGAGTCCGGCTTCATGAAGGTGACGGTCGCCAGGCGCTGCGACACGGCTGACAGGCGCACCGAGTATGGATTTGATGGCACGTCTGGAAAAAAGTCACAACATTTCAATTATTTCAAATAGAAAAAAAAAACGTTTAACACCAATTTGCATTCAAATAAATGTATTTTCTAACTAAGGATGAAGGTATTTTAATGCTGCAGTCCTTCCACCCAAAACCACACTAAATCCAGACATTAATGCTTTAATAACTGCAAACCTTGAAGGCAATTTAAGAGAATTTACTACCGTTGGAGGTGAGGTGATGCACCGCTTGTTTTTCCATGCATTGTCTGGAGCATCGGTGGAACATAAAGACAATTCTCGTGTTTTTTACTCACTTCTTCAGACACTGTGTGAAGAAGTGATGAGTCTTTGCAGCTTCCACTGGAGATCATCTCTCCTCTGAGTCCCCATTGCTGACTCATGCCAACTTTTACAACTGCACTCATTGTGTGTGTGTCTGTGTGTATTTCTGTAACAACTTCTCAAAAACACATAGTTTCCTGCAAGACTACATATTAGGTCAGCCTTTTTGCTCACTACTTTTCCAATTCAATCTGCACTAAAGATAATTGGACTGCACTACTGTGTATTAGGCTGCGCTACCGTAAATTAGGGGGTACTTCAGTAAATAGCGAGGGGTATGGGAAATCAGCTGGCACTATTTGAGATTAGGCGAGCCTGAATAGGGGTTGGGAGTTGTGTGTCGTGGAATTTATCTCCCTTGCAAATAAAGCTATTACCATTAGCAGAGAGGTAGAGGGTTACAAAGTAGGTGAGCAGTTTGAGTTCCTGAGACAGCAGTGATTCAGAAGGTGTGGGGGTGGCCGACCACACCACGCATCCCACGACTCCAAATGAAGTCACCGATCTCATGAAATCAGGTAAACGGGCCACGTCCTGGACACTCACCTGCCTGCGCCAGGATGAACTCCTGGTAGCGGACGCCGATGTTGTTCCTGGCTGTGCAGTCGTAGCGGCCAAAGTCCCTGTCGGACATCGGCGTCACCTAGAGACAGGAGAAATCAGAATAATAATAATATATCTAAATAAACATTTAGATAGTGTCGGGCCATGCAGGTCGTTAGGGTGGGGAAGGGACTCGATTCCTCTTGTGACGCTCACAGAAATGAAACATGTGTTAGACTACTTCCATTTACAGACATTAAGACACTGTAACTCTCATCTCACCGGAACTATCCTGCAGAAAAAGTTGATTTCAACCCAAAAAGTGAGTCTTACAATATCTGCAGGCACGTTCCAGAGATGGAGAGGAAATGCTGCTATTAATGTAGCTTCTGCCAACCACAAACAATGATCTTACTGATCTATTAGCAACATTTTGCATCAAATCAGACTTTATATGCACAACTGTATTTCTTTTTGCACGTAACCATGACGACAGCACGTCCAGGCCGTACCCACCTCCAGCACAGACTTGCCGTCTGCCCCGTGAACCCGCGTGTTGGCCGTTCCCTCGGCGGAGATGGTGAAGCGCTCCCTCCTCCACAGCATGGTGGCCGGCGGGTTGGACATCACGTCACAGCTGATGTTCACCGGGTTCCCCTCCCACGAGTAGAAGATGGTGTGGTTGGTCAGGAGCTTTGGGATGTCTGTCCGAAATAGAAACATGGCCTCAGTTGTTTTTTCATAAATTGCTCAAAGAGAAACTGCTGGTGTGCTGGGAGTTTGCGGCGACCAATTAAAGACTCAAATCAAAAAGGTGAAGCTGTGCTGTAGGATGAAAGGCAGAAAATGACTTGCTGAGGATTAACCCACATATTCCTCAAAGAGAGAAGAGAAAAGCGAGAAAACGCTCCCGAACTCCCTCCACGATGTTCAAAACAAAGACTTAAACGTCACCGAGGCCACCGCCTGCTGGAGGAGGGGGCATCTCTGCTCCCATCATCTCCCCGGGAATAAAAAAATAAAGGATGGCAACAGAAGCTCGTTTGCCCCGTCAATAGGGACGGGCAGTAATGGACGACTGCAGCGGCAGGCTGGCGTGCAGATTTCTCCGGGCCCAGTCAGCTCAGCTCAGCCGGTGAGGCATTATGGTTGTTGTATGCTCGCTTGCAGGATTCCATTAAAGAGATTGATGCCGGGCTCTCTGTCACAGGCGAGGACACGTTATCCCCCGCAGCCTGCAGTGACTTAGTAAATGAGTTCATTAGTTGGGTGGCAGCGGCTGGCTCAGCCTCGCCACGCTCACAGTCTCTCTGCAGAGGCAACTTCCCTTCATGCTTTGAGGAGAGAGAGTGTGTGTGCACGCATGTGAGGTTTGTTTGGATTTCAGTTCATTTCCCCCCCTGAAATGTCAACTTTTCAACAGCATGCAAAACAGGAAGCCTGGAACGTGGAAGTTTGTCTGCCCTCTCTCTTTGTTGTTCCTCGGAGACTCAAGGTGGAGACCAAGGGAAGGAAAAAAAAGGCAAACGGAGCCGCTCTCATAATGAACCTAATAATTCTGAGGCCAAAATGGAGATCTTTACTTCAGAGCTCATTAGGCAGCGGATGGCCCGCCCCCGAATGACCCGAAAACAAGCGCCGTTGAGGAATGAGGCACGCTCATCGGGAAGGAAAGGGAGCTGTCAGCGAAGAGAAGCCGGAGACGATGATATCCTCGCACTAATTAACCTCTCTGAAGGCGGCGTGGTGAGGGGGCGAGCTGTTTGTTAGAATATAATGATCCTCACAAAAAACACAGCCAAAGAGTGAGAAAGGATTACTAGAACTAAGAAGGGCTGCACTCTTGAACTCGGGACAAAGACTGCAGGCGTGCACATGCTTGTTGGCGAGGTCGCGGCTTTGACTGTAAACATGTGAACGTGCTTGATTTTTCCCATGATTCCACTCATGGAAACGCAGGCTGGAGGAGTTGCTGGGGTTACATCGGGCCAACAAGGGTCGTGTTTGTTTTGCTCACAGAAAACGTTACAAATCTGGTTGTTTGAATAGTTTTAAATCTGGCAATGAATAAATAATAACATAGATAAAACAAGCACTGACATCTACTCACTGAACTTAACCCTCAGACACTAAAGTCAGGGGATTTTCTCCCACGCACCCAAGAATGTTTCGTTAACGATTCCCTCATTTTTCATTCATTTCAGAGCCTTTTTACAGGCTCCACCTTCATAATTTTGTTTCCATTTTATGAGACGTTGTACAGGGGGAAATAAAAGAAGACTACTTCAATTTGCAATGTATTGTTGTAGCGTTTTTTTATCGGGTATGTTATATTGTGTAAAAGTTAGTGGTGTTACTAAATGTTGGATTTAGGAGGGATTGTTGGATAGGAATCATTTTCTAAAATTAGATCCATTAGATGCACAGTAAGACAACAAATGAGGTCATTGCAGGTAAAACCGTGGAGGAGGGTGATATGAGGAGAAAAAAACAACCAAAAAATCATTTCCCCTGTTGTGATCTAGTCTGGATCGGGAAGGATCGAGCCATGCAGCCACACAGGTGTTCCCGATTAGACCGCCGTGCTCAGGACAAGTCTCATTAGGGGGAAAACAGGAAACACCTGTGTGAGCGTGCAGCGCCTCTGAACAGCTGATGAGACAACAAACACACTCACACTCAATGTCCAGGAACATGCTCTTCTGATGACCTCCGATCCGGCTCAGCGCCTCGCAGTCAAACCGGCCCAGGTCCGTGAGCCGCACGCCGCTGATGGTCAGAACCGAGTTGCCGTGACGACCGCGGACTTCGAAACGCCCGTCCTGACTCTGAGGACACAAACATAATTATAGACAACTATTACGTTATTCTGTTAACAAGCAAGAGAAGGTTAGAAATAAAAAATGGCATTTACATCCCCATCATTTCAGTTATTGCCCTTAATAATTGTTTTTGTGTGTGAGATGATGACGAATAACAAGCCAAACACCACATTAGTAGCTCGAGGGAGAGCAACTAATCAAACAGACCTGCTGATGCCAAAACACGAGGGAAAGATTCTAGTTCTCATGTATAATAAGGCCATTTATTTGTGATATGGTATTTAAAATGTTTGCCACATCTGCACTTGTAATTGACTTAAGCTTTTCAAGCATTCTGAGGTGCATTTCCATGCTTTTCCAGCACCTTCCAGCTGTGGTTAACTATTATTGCAGTTCCTGAATGTGAGCCCCTTGGTCTGGCCTGACACCCCCCCCCCCCCCCCCCCCCACAGACTCGGGGTTAATGCAATAAGGTGTCTATTCATCACAAGGTCATTACATCTGTATGAAGACAGATGGCATCGGTTTCAGACAACGGGTCAATTCGAGCAGACGAGGCTATCATTCCAGTAATCGACGTGCACTCTTAATGAGAAAGAAACAGGAGCACCGATGCTGCAGACGCTACGGGGCTGCAGGCTCCAGGTCCCCAGAGATAACCCCCGGGACCCTCCAGAAACCACTTCAGCAGGTCTGGACCACCATGCATTAAAGCTGCAGCAGAGTTCTCCTTGTGACTGGACACGCTCGGTCGGCGAATGTCAAATAACACGTTTTCTCCATTCATGCAGAGAAAACGTTGCAAATCATAAAATCAAAAATGTTATTTCAGCAAATCAGACGATAAACGCAAACGTTTCCTCTCCGACATGTGTTGAAGAAGTTGCCTCGCTCTGCAGACGAGGCGCCGTCGTGAATAGGAAACACGGTTTTAGTTGAGTTCTTCTTATTATTCATAGAGTCTGGGAGTGCCGTGGGGTATTTTCAATGTAAGTACCGACCAAACGGGACATGGCATACATTACAGCGCCAATCTATCCGGAGCTCTCAGGCCTTTGTGAGCAAGAAAAACACAGGGATCAGGAAGATATCATGACCGCTAAGGGATGGTGAAATGGACTGGCTCCTGGAATCTGAGACACAGGGCAGTTAGCAGTTAGCTTAGCATAAACACTGGAAATAGGGGGAAACGGCTAGCGTGGTCCCACCATGTTCATTTGTATCTCATATTCATAAGTAAGTCTTTGGTATGAATCTGTGCATGTGTGCTCCTTCTAACGGCTGCTTCTGCTAATACTCCTTCTGTGTCTCCTCCCAGTCACGCTCTCCTCTTCTTGTTGTCGCCGGCCGACTCCTCCAGCATGATCCTGTTTGGAACGTCTTATCTTCGCTGTTATCGCTGCAATACTGCGTCGCGATGAGGTGGAGCAGCTTTTTAAAGGCTCGGCTCCCTTTGTGCTGCCGCTGCACACTTGCTTGTTTGCCTCGCCGGCTGAGGTCAAAGGCATCGGGGGAGTGTGTGTTGAATAGGAATGGGCTAAGAGAAGAGGAGGAGGAGGAAATCTTGCAGTGGGGAGTCAGGAAATTACTCCCCCATCTCCCCCCTCTGCCAACTGACAGGGTCTGTCTAGAGAGACTCAGCCCCCTAAAGCGCAGCCTGTTTGATATGCAGCTCAGTTAAACGGCGAGCAGCCAGACGTGAACACATCAGCGAGTCACACCTGTTGACACACATGCAAGTCACATGTACTGTAAACAGGAAGCAGGGAGGGGGGAGGAGGAGGGGGGGCAAGGAGATCCCCATCGGATCCCTCAGAAACGGGGGTGGAACTGAACATGTGAAGCTACATCTACAATGCGATCTCTCACGTGGGCTTCATGTGTCCAAATGCAGAGAGGATTGTTTCAGATATTAAAAAAGTCAGCTGTAAATGTCAGCGGGGCTGGAAGACACACTGTAGTCTAATTCTGGCGAGCGTCGGGGGCTAAACGGGCGTGGGCTTCTTCAACATCACCTCATCCTCATGACAACAACACAATGACATTTAATAACAGCTCTACGGTTCAAGGAAATGGAGGTCAACGAGGGGCGGCGGCGAGTCCCTCGCCAAAAACATGACTATTATCCATTCTTCCCACGGGAGCCTGCGGATCTGTGACCCGGTGACAAATGGAAAGAAAACAATAATCCACGGGAGAGGGAGGGGGTTGATAGGGAACTGATTGTTGAACGGCATGCAGTCCGTCGATCTGTCATCCGGCTGGCGTCGCTGGTTCGCTGGCGAGTCGATGACCTCACTCATCAGCGAAACAACACCAGATGAAACAGTATCCCGATGCTCATAATTCAATTCCAAAAAGAGCATGCCGTCGTGTTGTCGCAGCGAGGGCAGCGCGGTGGTCGGCGGCGGCGAGTGAGAAGAATGAGAAGCTACACGGAGAGAAACTAAGCCCTTTGAAGCTGAATGTCTCTCAACAAGAGAGCGAGTGTGCAGACTGGATATGCAGATCGGAGGGGGAGAATTGAGAGAGGAACATCCCTAAATGACTGCGGCCATCCATCATGCATGGAGCTGCTGGGAGCCCTGTGTGTCTCTGCGTATGTTTAGGTGTGTTGCTTCGCACCACGCATTTCCATAATTGCATTTGCTGTGGGAAGAGAAGCACTTACTCTCATTTTCGACCGTGATTTATCAACCCGAGCGATTCGAGCCAATGCACACATTCATTTATCTCCGCGGTGACCTTTTTTCCACAGCAAAAAGAACGGCTTCCATCTTTGTTTTCCTTCCCATGAAAGCTCCAGCCCCCTTTGCCAGGGAAGCTGGGATGGAAGTGCATATGGTTTTTGACATTGACAGCAGGCTCGTTCAACAATAATTACTCTTTTTTTCGAGAAAATGCGGCTGCAGCTCATTCAATTTGTGATTTGTGAGGCTGTTGGTCGGGACAAAGCGAATAATGGATGCTGAGAGATAAAAAAGGAACACACACAACAAAAAGCTCAGTGTCTTTTCCCTTTCTTGAGTCGGATTACATAAATGTCACAGAGGGACGAAGGACCCAAAGTGAATGTATAAACATTTGCCCTGAAAACTTCAAGGTTCTTGCCGCTTCTTTGCGCAGGCAGCTAATCCAAATAAATGTGTGTGCTGATTTCCCTCGAGATAATAATCTCAGCAAAGTCGAGCGATTTAAACACTCGCTGTAAAAAAACACAAGGTGAATGTATTATTTGACTGAAGCTTTGATATTAAAATGCTCTTTGAGGCATTGTGTGTCAGCTGGAAGCTAATGTTCTGTAGAGAGCTCTGCTCTCCGGCTGAGAGAACGTGAACATCTTCCTCCAGACACACCAAGCTCCGCTTTCCAATTAACGGCTGCGATCGCAGCATTTCATGCCACGGCAGATGGGAATGATTAGATGTGCTTTTATTTTTTTTAAGTTATTACCTGTTAATGCCAGCTATTTCTTTTAGCACTCAAAGCTCAAAAAGTCATATTTTCCCTACATGGATAAAAGCAGTGACGTTTTAATGGTCACCATGACAACAAAAACAGAAGTAAGACGTCTCATGATGATATTGTTTTTGTTGCACCAACACCTCATGACATCCATTTGAGTGTTTTTAATGCTGAAACGTTGGAGGTTAATTCAGGACACCTTTGTTTGGATCGCCGTGACAACGGATGAAAACAGACTTCGTTTCATGTTGACATTTGGAAAATACACCAGAGTATAATGACATATTCAAAGACACGCTTCAAAGTATGCAAAACATTGTTTCATGTTCATTCTGCTGACTTCATCTAATCAAGCAGACACAGAAGCTTCCAGCGGCGTCATGTGACTGAAGCATCACAGCGGCACCTCGGGGTGCTGACGACCGACACGCATCAGATGTTTTTTTTAGAAATCCCAGAGGCTGCGAGACGAACGCACAAACAACTACTTTTTGGTTTCTTTTTTCGGACTAGTCTGACCAAACAGCCAACGACACACGGATGTATTACTGACACACCGCACCAAATCAAAACCTGGACCCGATGACATCATCATCCAGCGACAAGCAGACAGACTACACATCACTGAGCCTTTAAAGGCTCCATGTCAGGGACGTAACTTTTACAGTCAGTACCATCTTGTATTTTGGCAAATATTTTATATGCAACTGTATTTAAAACTGGTCTAAATATATGCGTTCTGTTCTAACATGTGGTGTGTGTCGATGCACACCCCCACACAGCCAGATGGACTCTTCTGGCAGCTCCTACCTTGTCTCCATCCACGAAGGTCTGGCCGTCGCTGGCTCTCCTCCAGGAAATGTCGGGCAGCGGCTCGCCCTCGGCCACGCAGGAGATCATGGCGGCGCTGCCCTCTACGGCGGTCACGTTCTTCAGCAGGGTGATGTGGGGCTGGACTGGAGGAGGAAATGAATAAGAGAGAGAGAAAACCACAGATAAGTGAGTAAAGAATAGATTGAAGGGGGGGAGAGGGAGGAACTGTCAGAGAGGTAACTCATGAGGGACGGCCGATGAAGGCTATACCACGGTGGTTTAAACACAGAGCTGATGCATGACTTTGTGCTGACAGTCTAGGCCACCATCATTTATACACTGCAGTCGCACGCCGCTGTCTGAGGGCGTGGCGGTGAAGCCCTCCGGCCTGTTTCCTGCAGACTCCCTCGGCCGAGACGACAACACTGAAACATGAGAACGCACGCCTCTCCTCCCGTGAGCGTTCTGCCTTCCCTGGTTTAAATAAATATGGATTTTTTTAGTCTGGATGGATGCCTCTTCGGCGGCGTGTGAACCTGACGATGAGCGAGCACCGCATTGTGGGGGGGGGGGGGGGGGGCTCCCAGCTTGCCTCCCCCCGATAAGATGCTCTAAGCGAGTCCTGAAACATCATGCATGTCAAGGCCACAGAGCATGACACATGGATTGCTGCTTTTTACACACACACACACACACACACACACACACACACTGCACTTAAGTCCTTAAAGGGGTGCCTGCAGAGGAGCATGGTGTAGCATCCAGCAGGCCGACAGGCTGTTAACTCCACCCGGCAGTATACTTCCAAACACCTAGACGTTTTAGCCTTCACCTCTTTATTGGCAAGACGGCATCTTCTCCTTAACTGGAAGTCCACGAAAGCTCCCTCCATCTCTCGATGGCTCAGTGATGTCATGTCTTTCCTCAAGTTAGAGAAGATGAACACTGCGAGGTAACACAGTAACACGTTTTATAATAAGTGGCAATCCTTTTTAACAATAATCCTCCTGACTGATAGGCCCCACACCACCCAAAAACAAAAACAAAAAACTCCACCCGGCAGTGTTCGGCAATTTCACAAGGCTTCAACCTCCGGGGGGAGGAGCTGTCTCTGGGGGTCCTTGTCAAAACATAGGTCACACACACACACACACACACACACACACACACTTACATTTAGTAGACTATGATTGTAACCATTTTAATGCTGAATGCACGAGGACAGATCTAAAGTCGATGGAGAAACTTAGTTTTACAGATCGTAAAGTAAATGCTGCAGCTCCTCGCTCGAGTGCAATGCATCCTGGTACGTGTAGTCACTGCTGAAGCCCTCCTGTCACACTGAGTTTATGGCTTCAATCATCAACACTGATTGAACATTTTGCCTGTAATCTCTCGTTGCTCTAAAGCAGGAGAGTTGGAGCAGGAAGTGTGTAAATGGAGATGGATGTTAAAAACACAAAGCAATCATTTCACCATTCATGCTGGTTTAAATGAGTATGATTGTGGAACTGGTGCTTCTCCATATGTCTCTGTTCTGAGAACGCAGCAGTCAACTTCTCCAATACAATGTTTTCTAATCAGATAGGAACGATTGCCAAACAAACCCAAAACAATAAATGTGTTTTATTCTTTAACAACAGGCACTAAAACACAAAAACAACCAATCATTTATTTAGTCTGCAATCCAGTTCTGGGATCTGTTTTTCTCCCAAGAACAAGTACAACATTTTTGCCAATAAGAAAGAATCATTTCACTTTCTTTCTTAAACAAAATCATCTCAATTGAAAAACCTTGATAATAGTTCAGCAATCTTTTTGTGTGAAGACAAACAACTCAACTGATCTCAGAAAAAAAAAAACGCTTCCAAGGCTCCCAATGAGAGAAAAGACTTGATTTGTGCAGAGAGGAAGACGAGGGGAGCACTTTAGATGATCGGCCTCGTTTATTAAATCTTTTGTGTTGGAAGCAAACGCATGTAGACGCATTCACTCCACGATGCACACACACACACACCCACCCACACACATAACATTAATGGTACCGAGCCGGTCTGAACCGCTTCTTCATCACCACCTTATCGGCAGACGTTCTGGCCCAGATGCCCTTCATCATGCAAATATTAAATGGAAAACGTCTCATTTATCAGGCACTCTGTGGGGAACATTATTAATAACGCATTATCTCAAACATTTCAACTCTAAATGAGAAGAACTGAGCAGCATTTGTGTGCTGGAAGATAAACATCCAAAATGAATTCGACCTTCCAGGTTTGAGTTTGTTTTTTTAGTTTGATGCGTCAATCCAAACGTTTCTCAATAACCTGCTCAAGGATTTTACTCTGCCATTTGTTAATAACTATAATGACACTTTATTATCATGAATCCTGCAAATGTTGTGAGTCGCGATGCTTACTTTAACATCACCTGCTGAGTGACTTTTGGAAGTTTCCTGTTTTCTCATGTTTTTGTGTGTAAAGGACTAATCGTGATAGAAGGAGAACGCTGTGATGTCATCGCATCAGACAACGTCTCGCTGTCGATGAACGTCCACCAAAGTGCTTGTTTGAGGGTTAAAGTGGACCTGCAGACAAATAAAACACTTTTCTTGACTTATTTCACTGGATCCCGTCAGAGAAGTCTCCAAACATGCCATCGAAGGTCTATAATGTTCTAATATAATAATAATAATGTGTCTTTTAATGGACGTACACCGACGGCGAGGAGTTGCTCAAAGCGATTACTCACTAACTCTGGGAAATAAGGTCCAGGTTGAAAAAGGGACATTTCTCCCCCCGATAGCAATAGTTGACTTTCCATAAAGCTCCTCCCGGCAGGTATCAGAATGTAATATTCAATTATAGCACTGACTGTATGTGTATCTGATCTCCTGTCATCCCCGATGTCTCCTATACCTCTACAAAGTGTAGTGGATTAAATAGAGAACTTACTTCTATATTATTATATTATATTATATAATGCATAGGCATGGCCGTTTATGGAAGGAGTTGTTTTTTCTCTCGTTCTGATTACATTTCTCATAAAGAAAGGAACTAAAATGAAACTAGTTCAAATGAGGAAACACTTTTGAACAGTATTTCCATGAGGATGCATATAACGATGCATTCTGAGGCCGACTGAGGCTTCTGTCTGCACAGATGAGCCTCTCTGCTCCGTCTATGTTCCTGCTGGATGCTGGTGAAAGACCCTTTAAACAGAAGCACCTCGTTCTTTTACCTGAAGCTGACATTTAGTGTTGATGCTTCAGATAGCCGAACGGTCGTCTCAGACTCGTCATTGAACGTCGTCTTTGTCTGTGCAAACAAAGTAACACCAGCAGAGACAAACTGACCAAGAAATACAATGCAGCTCTCTCTTAAGAGGAGAAATGGCTTTTTTTTTATTCCTTTGGCAACAAATGACTCAGAGCCTTAAAAGCACGAGGTAATCCCTGAAGAAGAAAGTGAATATCCAGCAGCTGCTGCAGCTTTTTAACTGGAAATAACTGTTTCACACCTTCTTTAGTCACGCGGTTCATCTCTTTCTAGGCTTTGTTGCTTTTATCACTCCGGAATCATGCATTAATACAAAGGAGACGTTTCTTGGATCTGCTGTCATCTTTGAATTCATATTTAACAATTTATTAAAAGAAAGAAAGATGATGAGTTAAGTGTTACAGTGTTAGATGTCTAATATTATATTATCTAACATGGAGGGAAGTTGAGGCTGATATTTAGTTTTTTGGGAATATTAGAAAAACTAAAACACACACACACACACACACACACACACATACCGTGCCTTAATTTAAACGCCCTGTTCTCCACCCGCCTGTGCTGTCAGGGGTAATAAAACTAACTTACAACTGCTGCAGTGGAAAGCACCGCGGCTGCCTCCCCCTCAACGTCTTCATTTAAATGTGCATTTTGAAGAACAAGCTCTGCTCTGCTCATCTCGAAGGGATGTTGATGACTAGAGCACAAATCTCCATACATTTCCATGAGCTGGAAGACGCACTATCAGAGTGATCTGTGAGGAAAATAGCCGGCAGGTTTTATGAAAATATAAATTGAATTTTTTATTCGGAGTGCAGTAAATGAAATATGAAGCAATAAATGAGACATTTCCTTCCAGCAGAGATATATCACTCCGATGCAGTTGTTATTGTTGAAGGCCATTTGGACATCTGTGCTTTTGAAACAGTTTTTTTGTTTGTTTATGAAGTATGTGCGGAGGTCCTTACAATAAAGCTTTATGGAGCAACATAAAACACTGCTCACTGCCATGGCCAATGCCATTTCACCCAAAAGCATAAAAGAGCACAACGGCAGATAATGTAGAATGAACCCAAGCTTCTGAAATGAAAGGAGGATTTGTGTTATTGTGTGAACTTATTTCAGCTCTTCTATCCACACACAGCTGCAGGCTCGGAGATATATTTGTATTTGTGCTGCCATCGGAGTACAACGGAGTGATATGAATGGTTCACTGCAGCTTGTTATGAGTCATCTTTGTGATGAAGACTCCTCGGACTCATACAGATGCTAAAGGGTTGTGAGGAATAATTCATTCAGCATGCTCACCGAACACTTTGAGGAAGATCTCCCGCTCCTGCGAGCCGGCCTTGTTGGTGGCCCTGCAGGTGTAGCTGCCTCCGTCGCCCTGCCGGATGTTTCGGATGGTTAACATGCTCCGGCCTCCTTCCAGCCTGCTGATGATGTACTGCTCCGACAGCTCCAGCTGCTTCGCTTTCCTGCACGGACACACACACACACACACACACACACACCGGCGATGAAAACAACCTGACAGTGACCCCCCTGCAGCACATGTTTGATGATACACGTGTATAATCTCAGCACTTTGGGTGTCAGCTGATCCCATAAAACAGAGGCTAAGAGCAGACAGACGCCTTTGAAACTATTTTCGTCTCCGTGGCAACATAAAGAGGCGAAAACACCACAGCAACTCTTATAGAAAGCCTTTCAAGTAGGATGCAAGCGATGTTTTGGGGAGACGCATCAAACTGTAATAACTAGTTCAGTGAATCATTTGTAGTATGTCATCAGAATTCTTTGCACTCGACGACTTCTCAAAGTATTATCTCCGTCTCCTCGTCGGGATCCAGCCTCACGAGTGCTGCTGTGTACATCCAGTTATGGACTGCAGAGCTCGACTCCGGAGCGGTGATGAATACAGTGCTGACTTAATGTCTTTTCTTATTGGACTCTGTTGGGAAATTAGTCAGGGAAAAAAGCAACAGCCAAACTGATCCATGTCTATATTTAAGCACGGCAGCAGCAGCAGCATAATGGTGTGAAGCAGGTTTGCAGCCTCCTCCTCCTCCGCTTGTTTATTTACCGCAGCTTAACCAGCCGCTTAATCTGCAAAGTTAAAGGGATTGCCAGTTTGGGGGGAAATTGGACTTTTCCCCCTTTTTAACACAGATTTAAAGAAACTCACAGCTGCTGTTTGGTATGCCGTTTGCATGCAGGCTACACATTTACAATTAGCTCAGTGGTTGCATGTCTATGGGATCAGCAACGCCTCCACAAAACTAACGCACATTTAAATTCCTCTGACGTCGCATGCTTAACAAACACACAACGTTACTGCAGCTACGTTATGTAAGAAGAACATTAATAGGTTTGTTTTCTTAAAGCTGCACTGATCAATAATTAAATCGGAATGGGTCAAATTTCACTGGACTCTACAGTCCACTTCAGCTTCTTTCAGTTGTTTTGGTTCAGTGTCTGGGCGATATAAATAATGAAGATTAATAAATCCACTCCCCGCCGAGCACTAAATGGCAGACGGACAAAGCTTCCACACAGCCAGATACTCTTCTCAGGATGTGGCCCAACCAGAGCTAGAGAAGCTAAAGCTAAAGAAGAGTGAATATTCAACGTTAAAGATGAGCTGGAAATGAATGCTAATGTTGCAGAAGAGAACAGCTTAGAAAAGAAAGCAAACAGGAAGTTGATAGCATGCAGGTCTTCTGGTAGATAAGTCAGAAAATCCACATAGTCATGTTAACATCCCCAATCCATGTGTTCTTGAGCAAGGCACTGATGCTCCAGCTGCTTGGATGCAGCGGAGCGACTCCCAGGTGAGGAGTTGTGTGAATGTGAAGCGGCGCATTTTAAAAATAAAATGATTATGGCTAGCAATAAAAGAATACCAAGTAAACAGCTTACAATATGTCTGCATTTTATTTTTAATCCACCCAAATGTGATTTTAACCCTGAAGCGTGAAGAAAAGGTAGGAAGACACATTCTTATTTTTTACCTGTTCATTGGATACGGGTCCTAATGCCCCCAATCTGAGACTGGCACCCTGTTTTCTAAACCTCATAAGCTGCTGTGTAAATTCAATTCAAAAAGCTGAGCAGCACCGAGCTTAGAATAACGGCAAACTTGAAATATATTTAGAGACCTCTCTATAAGGTCTGTGCCCCTATACTCCTCTGTGTGAATGAAAATAAAAAAACAATCTTATTATTCTGTGACTTCGTATGTGCAGATCTCCAGACTCACGGCGGTCCCGCGTGGCGAGGGGACCCGGCCCCGGACTCGGGGAAGTGAGAGGGAGGATAATTGAAAGTCGACGGAGGAAACACCAAAGCCAAGTAATAATAACTCTGGCGAGCCAAAGAGGAAATGAAGAGAAGCCTCATCTCTGGAACGGACGGAGCAGCACTGAATGTCATTATCCTGACTGACTGCTGACAGGTAGTCCATTACCCGAGACACGCAGAGGACGAGGCGGCTCACGCTCACGCTGACAGGAAATGCAACTGGGAGGCTTGAGGACGCTGGGAGGGAGGGAGGGGGGGGGGACATCAAAAGCAAAAGTAAATTGGGTTGTGATTGTTGTTTACGCCTAAGCTGACACTCTGTTGTGATGTGTGCATGTTAATTCTGCAGGCTGGGATGGACCTGGGAACCGAACCGACGCACGACGAAGCCGTCGGCTTGGAGTTCAGCGTGGGAGTGATGTCATCATCTAAAGCGAGACGCAGCAGTCTGCCCTTCACAAATACTTTAGATTTTATTAAGCCTCTTTTCTGTGGAACGGTATGCCCTTAATAGATCTTAACATTAATAATAAAAGAGAATCGTGAACAGGTTGCTCTTAAATCACCAAATATGACTGAAATAGTTATTATGATCCACAAAAAGAGACAGAGAGTGAGATAACCATCTGGGGACAAAGCTGCCACACTGACAGTCTTAATATGAAAGTTAAAATGAATCACAACGTCACCTCTCACCCGTCCTCCTGTGAAACGTGCTGCCGTGTATTATGCATGCTCTTACATCCTTAAAATCTGTTTCTCCTGCTTTGCTCTGCTGCTCGAAGGCAAGGTAACACAAACCCTGGAGCAAATCTCCCTTCTGCTGTCCGGGGCTGAAAACCAGAGATCAGGATCAAGTATTTGGAAGTTACAAGGTCACATTCAGGGAGAAGTTACAGGTTTACCTCCTCGTTGAAGGAAGCAAATAGAAGTTATAACTGTATAAAAGAGAACTAAAGACACATTTCTGTTATTACAGGGAAAACGAACACAGAATCCAGGACTGACATACATGAACGAACCGTTCACTGGAGATTCTGGAGGTTTAATTATGTTTAAAGTGAGAACAAATGACAGAGTTTAGTAATCGAGGTGCCATTTCTTTTGAGTGACATCCTCTTATGGCAGAGATCCTGCTGTGACTGTAATTGTGTACAATCATGTTGAGATGGCTGTGGACACCAGCAACTCCGGCTCCGTCAGACTCGTCTCGTCTGCAGAAAGGACTTGAGAACATGGTAATTAAAGTAGAAATGGCTTCAAATGAGTGCTGAGTGTGGGCGTGCGTCATTATTCAGCGCCATATTTAAGTGTTATTTTTAACCAGCATCCATTTGGCTTTTTTCCCCTCCCTCCTTGCAACTATCCATCCATCCATCCATTTTCTACCGCTTATCCTGTATTTAGGGTCACGGGGGGGCTGGAGCCGATCCCAGCTGTCATTGGGCGAAGGCAGGGTTCACCTGGACAGGTCACCAGTCTATCACAGGGAGACATGTAGAGACAGACAACCATTCACGCTCACATTCACACCTACGGGACATTTAGAGTCACCAATGAACCTATCCCCATCTTGCATGTCTTTGGACATGCAGGATGGGGATAGGGGATGGGGATAGGGAATCGAACCCGGGACCCTCTTGCTGTGAGGCGAGAGTGCTACCTACTACACCACCGTGCAGCCCTATTCCTTGCAACTAGTTCTACAGAATGAATTCAAAATGTTGATATTTTTAGGGGCTATGGTGTCGTATATTTCACCCTCCCTTCACAGCAGATCAAATTCACCCACTACCATTTTTAAAAGCAGATTTTTTAAATGCCTTCTCCTCATCTCCCAGAGGCAGCCATTGATTTCCATTCACTTCAGTACAGCGTGAAAACCACTTGCAGCCGCCGGCCCGCGGCAGGCCATACATCACACTTAGAACCACGTTGCATGTCTACGTCAACGCCGTCTCTTGTCAAAGTCCCCCCCCCCCCCCCCCCCCCCCCTGCATTATCGTGCAATGATAATATAACTTTGATAAAAAAAAATATGATCTTCATCGTGATGGATTACTTCCAGAACGTTTCCATGTTGTGCTGTAGTGAATAAATATCTGACTAGAGGAAGGAAGTCCACATGAACAACAGCACAGCGATGATCCATTTAGGTGAATTCACCAGAAACAAACAGGTGAATTATGGGTAAAAATGTAGGAATGTCACTGGAATGACAATAAAGTGCTCAGTGGGCTGCAAAGCTAATTACCCGACGTGGAGCCGTGAAGTGGACAGTGGGGAGTCAAACGCTCTCCAGGTGTACATTCTCATACCGGTGCTGGTGGCGTGTGATTCGTTTGTGTGTGGTTGCCGAGGGCGATGAGCGAGGGCGGACGATAATATCCTGCCTTGTGAAAGAATATTGAATACTTGTGTATGTGCATTAATACCAACGCATGCATGTGCACCAACAACGCTGGAGTACGGGTCGTCACCAATCTGTTCTTGGACCTGAAGGAGGACTGGACTTGTTTTAGGTTTCTGAAGATGGTGGAACGAGGTGGTTTAGAACATAACCTACAAGCCAAGTACGATACGGTCCTCAGACCAGTCCTCAGACCAGTCATCAGACCAGTCCTCAGATCAGTCCTCAGATCAGTCCTCAGACCAGTCCTCAGAACAGTCCTCAGATCAGTCCCCAGACCAGTCCTCAGATCAGTCCCCAGACGAGTCCTCAGAACAGTCCTCAGATCAGTCCCCAGATCAGTCCCCAGACCAGTCCTAGGTCCATCAGTGGCTTAGAACTGGAGAAGCCAAGGATCACGATGACCCGGATGACTGAGACCCTTCAGACGTGTTAGATATATATTTATAGATAGATATTTGAGCTCCTTAGTTCCTCAGATAATAGTGTGCCATAGCAGCAGATAAATGCTCATTTGGGTTTGGGGTATTGAGGAAGTAGGAGGTACCTGTGCCATGTGACCACAGGGTCAGGTGATCCCGAGGTCATGCAGGTGAAGGTGACGGATTCCTGGTAGTCAGCTGTGGCGTTGAAGGACTGCTGGAACACCGACAGCACCGGAGGGACTGTGGACATAAAAACAGAGACAGTCGTGAGAGAGAGTTCATCCACTCTTGGAAAGAAAGGTGCTCACTAGAACCATAGAGGGATCTTTTAAGAACCCAACGCAACAACCTGGGAAAGAGAACCCAGTTTATGGTGGAATGGTTCCACCCGAGACCCTCTCTGGAAGTTCTATCCAGAACATTTCCACCTTCTCAGGGTGCTACCAAGGACTCTTTCATGATAAGGGTTTTCATCTAGAACCCACGCAGGGTTCCTCATGAGGCCCCTAGGTCTGGAGCTGATATGTCTTGAAGTAAAATGAGTTCTGGATGATGAAGGCTAACATTTCCAGATGAAATCGGCCTGAGCGAGCGGCCCGTAAACACTCACTGACAACGCTGCTGCTGTTGGTAATCCCACGGGGATTCAAATCACACTTTGACCCCGCTTTGGAAAAAATAACACAAAAGGAGAGGAACTCAGCGACGTGGAACTCACAATACTATTGTCTGATTTTAGAAAACGCTCAGCTAAATCCATTTAAACAATGGCCAGACAAGAAAATGTGTTTCGACTGTACATCTATGAATAATGGCACTTGGCTGCTTCTGTGAATAAACGATTCAGACTCTGCTGAAGTGCTGGAGCCACCGGCCATTGTTTGTCTTGTCGGGCCAATTTCTTCTCCGGAGTGCTTTATCGCTGTGATTTTAAGATTTGGGGTTTGAAACACAATACAAACTCTAAAAAACTGCAAAAGAAATCCTTCTTAATATTTGTTCCAGGAGACAATATGTCCTCACATGTGTTCTTTAGCCATGAGAATACATACTATACTTCTAACAATGAGGTATTTTGGTATATACAGTAAACATAAATCTTACAAACGGTGGTTTTGATAAACAGCAGAGGTCTGGATGACATTATCAGCGTACATGTTGAGCGCCGGCATGTCGCTGCCATCCAATCACTTCTGACTGTCATCTTGTCATTCAGTAAAAGCACAACGGCTCCGGCTCTTTTCTCACTTTGCCTTTGCAGTGACAAGCGAGTGACAGCTTTATGGCAGGGCGCTTTTTTCAGACGTCTCAGTCCATTTCTCAAGTCTGGACTTCTTCCTCCCACTGCTCGCCGTCCGTGATGAAGCCCGTTTGAAGCAGCTTATTTCTGCGTTTGCTTACATCCCTTGAAGAAGTGCTAACAGCAACTCCTGGATACACAGTGCAGCAGCATGCGTTCAGTCTAGTCTTCATGTTGACACATCTATTGTGATATTAAAATAATTACAATGCAGGGTTGAAGGAAAGGACCGTGAACTCTCTACTCACAAACATCTCTCATAAAAATGATTAAAGTGGATGAAATATGCTTATAAAATACTGTATGTTCTTATCTGTTCTGGATAAAGTACAAGCACATGTAAAGGCAAGGAACCTGGACTCCTCTACCTCATCTCCAGCAAAATGACATTTCCCATAGAACTAAACTGCATTCTCAATGTATGTTTTAAGGTGGAAGCGTGTTTTTTACACATTAGCTGACTTGGTTGCAGAGCTGCATGTTGAGAGGTCATTTAACTCCTCCCAGGTCTTACATTTCAAGCAAACGCTGCAAAACGTTCCAAAGGAATCATCAGTCAGCCTATAGATCTAGATCATTTGCATAATGGAATCTGATTACTTTGTGGCCAGAATCCAGATAATGACAACCGTTATAAATGCCAGCAGGAAATGCAAAAGCCTGTGATCAGCCGTGATTTTCTCATAGCTAGCGTAATTAAATGACCAAACATCTCTGCGATACACAAACTTGTTTACAAGCCTCGGATGTGTGTAAATCCTGGAGCACTGGTGGTTTAAGCTCAGACGTGTTCAACACGGCTTGTTTGCTGTAAAACCACTTCCATTCCCTCTTCAGCTAATTTATCTAAGATCAACATCAGCACAGCACACAGAAAAATAAATGTCTATTCTCATCCTGCCGATAAAACCCTACTTCACAGATGTTTGCACTCGGGTTAAATACCTATTAGTGGAGCTGGCAGCTGCACAGGCGCAGCTCTTCAGCACCATTTTGTTTTTCCTCTGATCAAATTAAAACCAGGGATTTAAAGAATTAAAAGGTACCACTTTGTGGGAAAAAAACATAACTGAATGATGTTATATTGCAAAGGTGTGATTTGGTGTGGGAGCTATTAAAGGTTAATGAAGGGAGTTTATGATTTGACAAGCGATGACACCTGGAGGACGCTTATTCCACGTAGATCTAACAACTACAGCGCAAAAACAATATAATTAAAACGGTGAAAAGACGAGAAGCAGCAGTTGTGAAGTTGGTGAGAAAAAAAATAAAACATTTTACTTGCTTGTGATTATGAATGCAGGATTCTAATCCAAACAAAGCATAATGGCGGTAATGAACCAAACAGCGAGGTGTACTGTAGTCGTTCTGAAAAGATCCATTACGCTAACGACACCAGCGTTTATTATTGTTTAAGTGGAGAACTCTTCACGGCCCATCTGATATGCCGTCTATTTATCATTTCCTGATATCCACGTACTCAAATCCACAGAACAAAACACACTCATGAAGGTGCAGAAGCTTCTCAGCCGTGATCGCTGGGAGTCCGACTCGGCCGGTGGGAGGGGAGAGCATCTGCCCGACATGATAACATGGATTTCCATCTTTCTTCTCCTATGCAACTCGCTCCCACATCAGTGCTGCTGGTTGAAACCGCTCTGTTAATGAGACACACTGCCAAGCAGACAAGACTTCAAAAGGGCAAATCAGCAACATAGGTTTAAGCACGCAAACTTTTAGGGTTCTTCATGTCTGAGTCATATTCTTGAGACTTCAGAGGCTCGGTGGAGATGAGTGAGAGGTTTGCAGACGTCCCTTCCACTGCAAACATGCTTCAAGATGCAAATGGCTTTGGACCGCTTTGAATGCCCTGGGGCTAGTTCTCTGGAAAGAACCCGTGTTTACAAGTCAACAAAAGTCCACAAGCTAGGAAGTCAGCTCGATGACCATAAGAGCTGGATTTAAACGTATTCTCTTCCCGAAACAGACGGCGGCGGCGGCGGACGCCGTAAATAATCCTGAAGGACACGACCGGTAGTTGGAACTGGCAGCTGAACAGGAGAAAATAGCGGGTCTAGCATGTCAGTAAGTGAACCCACAATTAGGTGGATTGGTCTTGGAAGAGTACCGGGAAATCGGGAGGGGTTTTTGCATTTTGCAACACGATCAGTTGCCATAGAAACAAAGTGTAACGACTGGGTGATATCAAGTAAAAACGAATGGCGATAGAGAGAGATGTTTGATGCTGATTAAAGGAAAACATTATGCTTTATTGAAGGGAGCAGCATGGAGCTGCTGGCAGACGCCACTCTCAGATATACAGAGATAAAGACTAATAATCAACCAAACTGATCTGCATCAAAGCAGATTGACTTTCTGTCTAATAGGCTTATTGTTTTCTAGCAGATTATTAGATGAGACGACTGATACCAATCTAGCTGTCAGGACAGTAGACAGGCAGGGAGACAGGCAGGTAGACAGGCAAGTAGGTGTCACGATGGTAGACAGGCAGGTGGGTGTCAGGTGGGTAGACAGGCAGGTGTCAGGACAGTAGACAGGCAGGGAGACAGGCAGGTAGACAGGCAAGTAGGTGTCACGATGGTAGACAGGCAGGTGGGTGTCAGGTGGGTAGACAGGCAGGTAGCTGTCAGGACAGTAGACAGGCAGGTAGGTGTCAGGCAGGTAGACAGACAGGTAGACAGGCAGGTAGGTGTCACGATGGTAGACAGGCAGGTAGGTGTCACGATGGTAGACAGGCAGGTAGGTGTCAGGTGGGTAGAGAGGCAGGTAGGTGTCAGGTGGGTAGAGAGACAGGTAGACAGGCAGGTATGTGTCAGGTGGGTAGAGAGACAGGTAGGTGTCAGGTGGGTAGAGAGACAGGTAGACAGGCAGGTATGTGTCAGGTGGGTAGAGAGACAGGTAGGTGTCAGGTAGGTAGACAGGCAGGTAGACAGGCAGGTAGGTGTCACGATGGTAGACAGGCAGGTAGGTGTCAGGTGGGTAGAGAGACAGGTAGGTGTCAGGTGGGTAGAGAGACAGGTAGACAGGCAGGTATGTGTCAGGTGGGAAGAGAGACAGGTAGGTGTCAGGTAGGTAGACAGGCAGGTAGACAGGCAGGTAGGTGGGTAGACAGACAGGTAGGTGTCAGGACGGTAGACAGGCGTCAGGTGGGTAGAGAGACAGGTAGGTGTCGGGTGGGTAGAGAGACAGGTTGGTGTCAGGTAGGTAGACAGGCAGGTAGGTAGACAGGCAGGTAGGTGTCAGGTGGGTAGAGAGACAGGTTGGTGTCAGGTAGGTAGACAGGCAGGTAGGTAGACAGACAGATAGGTGTCAGTATGGTAGACAGATTAAATCATTTTAATACGTAGCGTTTAATCTATTAATTTTTGGAGGATATGGTTTGCTAATAATTGTCCCGTATTCCTTGAAGCTGCTGCTCTCTGTAACCTCATATAAACTTACTGGACCGATAACAGCTGCCTCAACCTTCTCCAACTCTTGGTAAAACAGCTAATCTCCCTCTCCTCTCGAGCCGGCCGGCCGGGTCGGCGTGGTGTTTGCGTTTCCATGGAAACACACACGAGTCTATCGGCCTCTCTGATGCAGACGCCAGACGGGAGACGTTTGTCTCCACCACACGTCTCCTTTCAGAGGATTCCCCCTCAACGCTCGGGATGAAGGATGGCTGCGTGTCACCACAGGAAGGACAAATATGGTCGTGATAAACTGGACTGTCACCACGGAGACGCAGGCTATTGTGATGCTGGCCTGTCGTTGTAAAAAACAAGAGCAGCATTACATCATAATTACAATGCAATATTAACTATAATGTAGAAGTTATTCCTCAACTCCTCCATGAGAACTTTTTTCAGGTCACTTCCTGTTCCCGCGTGCTTCCAGACACACACAGTGTGTTTTGCCTGCAGGTTGATTAGTCATTCAGTGGGCGGCCCTCTTCCTCGCTACGCCATCCTCCTCATCCTCGCTCTGCTTTGATGATACCCTGGAGAGCCGGGTCAGCAGAGCTTCACTCGCCACATGCTCATGGGCAAGAAAGCCCACTTTCATCAACCGGCACATGAATATTTATTGAAATATACACTATTTCATCTTTCAGACAAAATATTGTTCAACAAAATGGGTAAAAGCAACGTTGGGAGAGTCGGAACTGACATTCTTCTGACATGTCGGGTCTAAAGAATGTATGACTTCTTATTGCTACCAGCTAAAAATAAGTTCACCATAAAAATGAACCATAGAGAAATTTATCAAATCATCGTAGAGGAGAGCAAAGGGAACAGGAGGGGGAAATAAAAGCTTTTAAATAACAAAATAACAAGGGGACTTTTATTGTGAAAGATTTATAGAAACATGTGTTTGTCAGTGCATTAGAGGCTTTCGTTTGCAGCTACTCTTCAATAAAATAAACGCACTAATGCGGCCAGGAGGAAGAGTGAGCAACAGAAGTTTATAGGAAGCAGCATAGAGAAGAGGAGTGTAACCGCCGTGTTTGACTTTATGGATGAAATAAATCATCAAACGTGTTTTCTGTTTGTCGTCACCGAAAGCTGAAAACTTTTCTTATCAGTTCCCTTTTCTTCGACGGTGTCGTCCAACTCTAATTGAGCTTTAAAAGAAGGTTTCTGACCCGAGGGCTTCTTCTTTTGCACTTTTCAGACATGAAGAGGAGTACTTAACACTGTTCATCCGTCTGT
Source organism: Eutrigla gurnardus (assembly GCF_963514095.1). Taxonomy (NCBI): domain Eukaryota; kingdom Metazoa; phylum Chordata; class Actinopteri; order Perciformes; family Triglidae; genus Eutrigla; species Eutrigla gurnardus. The sequence continues at coordinate 1,110,004 of NC_139935.1, forward strand.
TAAATTAAACATCATTCAGACAAACATTAGGTGTCTGTTACACCAACGTAACTCTCACTTAATCCCTGTTCGTCGTCATGCTCTGTGTAAAGCCGTGCTGGACACAGAGAACCTTACTGAAGCAGCAAAAAGCAGGAAGAAAAGGAATAGATCCGGGATTATGTGTGCAGATGGACGAGGTGGAGCCTGGAAGACACCTCCATCCTCCACCTCCTCCTGCAGGTCTTCATTCACACAGCAGCTTCTGTTTTATCAGTTTGTTTTTCCTCCCTGGAACATCCCACAAACAGCTGCTGGATAAAACATGGAGCTCTCATCGATGCACCCGGGCCTGCGATCAATCCTCCTCGTGTTCGGGGCCTCTGTGTTGTTTGACCAGTCCAGCTCGTTGTCGATATTATACCTTCTCTGGAAGACCGGCTGGCTTCCTGTTCCTGTGGAAACCCTCTGCTCTCCCGACCCACAGCAGCAGAATAACCCTCGTGAATTCTTCCAGCGACACGGCCCATAAATATAAAGGCGACAGCTGACAAAAATGCTTCTCTGGAGTAGAAGAAGAAGAGATCAGAGGCCTCGCTGCATTGGAAATGAGTCCTTCGGGCTTCTCCTGCTGCACATAGCTGGATGCTAGCTCCTGTTATTGTGAGCATTTAAGGAGGCGTGCTTTCACCTCTCTGTCACCTTCAGACCGACTTCTGACCTCGGAGCAGAAATGGGTTTGATATTGCAGGAGGAAAGGTGATAAACGTACAAATCCAACCAAACTAATGAGCTGCAAGACACTTCAACTCTGTGTGGAGCTGAAGGGAACATAAAAATATCTGTGGGTTCACAGAGAGACCTTTTAAAATAATATTATAGCAGCTTTAAGTTAACAAATATATACGTTTATATAGATAATAAAAGTAAAACAATAGGGAAGATGTACTGCTGCCTGTAGCTCATTGATTTCATAAACAATACTTCATTTATAGAATCCGTGTTTCTACAGATGATATCGTGTTGCCTTCAGGCTCCGCTCAGTAAATGTGAGTGTCTTTAGGGATCCGCTGAGTGAGGCTCCTCGGAGCAAAGAGAAGTTCACTCAGGTCGCTCGGCGCTGCAGACCGTCCCGTCGCCATGGCGAGTGCGGTGCAGTAATAGGTCGTGCCTCATTGAGCCGGCTTATTGGATCTTCCTCAGAAGTGAGCTAAGTGGTGTGCTAAATTGAATGCAATTCATAGTTTTGGGGGGCGGAGTGGGCCGCTCCGCTATTACATTAGGTGGGAGAGAATTACACGGGCAGAGACAATATTGCAGCTGTTGGAGCGTAACGTGACGCTTGTGTCCTCAGCGAAAATCACATTTCAATCACCTCGGCGGTCTCAGGTGACTCGCCGCAAATGAGGACAAATGAGAAAATTAAAATGACATCCTTCGATTTTTATGCCCACGGAGCAAAAAGACGCCCGCTGATTGAAAAATGTTCAATCACACGGAAAGAATAAAGAGAGTTAAAAAGATATCGAGTTGAGCTGAATCTGTCAGAGCTGACAACTTCCTCAACATCAGAATCTAAATCAGCACAGTGACAACTTCCTGTTCCAATAGTCTCATAAGAGGCTTAACAACTTCTACCTGCTTTCATATTAATAACAAACTCGTTAATTAACAGAAGCTTAACAATGTGACACTGATTTCTGCTTCCTGCTGCGATGCATTCAGGCTCCATGCTGAAAAAAATAAAGAGCGGCGTTCGTTCGCTCGTGAAAACAATGGCGAGAAGAAAAACGTAGCGGATGGCGAGGAAACTGGCTCCCTAATGCATGCTAATCTGTCGACACTGTGTAAAGAGGAGCGTGAGTCGCTAAGCAGCTCACCGAGGAAACCAAATCACCCAAATACAACTTTACCCTGAATCCTATGACGTATAACACTCAATAATAATACTAATAACAATAATAATAATGAGCTCAGGTGATGCTGATGGTGACTTTTTACTGTGTGGGTTACGCTTCACAACTGAAACTGTTCTGCAGCCACTTTACAAGATTTGCATGCAAATCCAAGCAATTTAAAACTACATTTCGTGGCCTGGTTTGATAAAGGATCCAACATCTGGAACATCAACTATGATTTAGTAAATGACTTATGATAAGAGTTGAGAGAGGGCTTTTTGGTAGGAAAACATTTGACTTGTTTGGTTTTTGTTGCTCTGGTGGTCAAAGTCAACATCCACACCTTCTTGCAAACATCTCCTCAAACAACAGTTTGCTGTGTTTCTGATATTTTCCCGGTTATTTGGGCTTCTGAAGGGCCGGGACGCCACACATTAATAACAGGCGGGACGCAGAACCCCATTTTGGACTAAAAGCTTGTACATTTTGGACCCTGTACCTCTAACTCTACTTCATGGACAAAGAATAATAAATATTTGAGAGTCTCCCTTTAAACTCACCGTTGACGACCACGGCGATGTCCACAAAGTCGATCTCGCCGCGCGCCTCCACGCTGGCCTCGCAGCGGTACACGCCCTCGTCGGCCTTGGTCACCTGATGGATCTGCAGGTTGTTGTTGGGGAGCATCTGGAACCTGCCTTCAATGCAGCGGCGAGGACGAGGAGGATGGACGGAGGCGGAGGAGAGAGGGGGGACGAGATAAGAAAGTAAGAAAAACAACAAGCGGGAGAAAATTACCATCTCCGTCCTCCAGTAGACTGTCAATCTTCTCCTCGGCACATTTACCTGATAACATCCAGATAAACACTCACACAATTACAGTTCCAACCCGCCTCCAGGAGAGAGATGAGCCGGGAGTGACGAGCCAGCAGAGATATTTATAACCACGCCATCGCAATCAGAGTCTTCTCCTCCACGTCCCATCGTCACCGTGGCGACCAAGATTATTTTTAAAAACGGGACCGATCCGAGGGGTCGCTCTTTGTAGTCAGAGTTCAGGTGCAGAGGCGTGAATCAGGAAATACCTCCACCTATCAGAAAACAATACGGCTCACCCGTCCTCTCCGTGCTTCTCCACTTCTGTCCATCTTTGTTAGCATCGGGGGGGGGATTACAGCGGAGAGCTTAAAAATCATATCTCTTTACATTATGATTGACGTGGCGATTGTGGAGTTTAAACGCCCAGAAACAGCTCGGTGGTCTGCATGACGTCTCCCGGGAAAGATCGTCTCCAGAATGTCACCGTCCAACCGAGCGCTCCGTAATCCGGCCTCTCAGTCGCTTGTTAACACGGTTTCCTGTCCGCGTTGTACGCCTCCTCCGGGCCTGATGGGATTTCTATTTATAGCATGTGATACCCTTGTCTTATTGTGAAGCCACACAAAGGAAGGGAACAGCGTTTCCTCGAGAAGCGTTTTCTTTTGGCACATTAGCGAGTCTTTTCTCTGAGAAGAGACAAACGGGCGCATCGGGACTCATGAGCATCCTTTCTCTCAGTCGTCAAGTGGATTTGGCAGGTTTACATTCAGAATGTAATCTGTTTGAGCCGCTGCTCATGAGAATGCACCAGTGGATCGACTGATTACACCACAAAAGTGAAAGCAATTTCTAGCCTTAACTTTTCCATAACAACATTAAATAATCATGACTGAATCAGCAACTTTAAATCTCAAGATTTAAAACAGTCAGAAACGAGAAGATCTGCTTCATCACAAAAACACAAATCTCTGAAGTGATATTACACATAATACTTGAACTCTCGTTGTTCCTGGAAGACCCACCGAACAAACTGAGGAGCTATAAAACATTTTGGTTGCAATGACTTCATTAAATTCAACTAATAAGGGAAATGTAACTCCATCTTTCCATGCATTTTCTGAACATTTAAAGGGTCCCGTGTGGAGTAAACAAACAACGTTTGGATCCTTGAGGCCCAATAAACAAGTTGAATTAATTTCCTTTCTTATAAAACATTTTCATGAATTAGAAAGCTGCATCGTTAACATTCGTGTGTGTCACTAACAGGACTTCATTCAGCACCAAACACACAACCCTTAAAAGCATCGCAGCGCCTTTAATCCACTTTCAAAGTTGGTAAATCATTATATTCTATAGGCATTCTTCAAAAAAGCAGCTAATTAAAACAGTAATAGAAAAAAAACTCCACATTTTACCAAACTGGTTATTAAATTAAACATTCAGAGCTACTTTCGTATTAACTTTTAACACGTAATTCCCTCGATCATCCGTTTCCTGGAGGTGTTTTACCTTTAATAAGAGCGAGGGGAGAGAGTGAAGAAAAACTTACTGCGGTGCTGCTCAGTGATCTCTCGGTCCTGGTAGTACCACACCACCATGGGCACCGGCGAGCTGATGACATCACACACCACCTCCGCTATCTCGCCGTGGCGGAACTCCTGCGGTGACTGAACGTCCCGAAACGTCAGACGCTCTGAGAGATCAAACCAGACGGAGACGCAATTCATCATCTGAGCATCAAACAAACAGTATGAAAAAGAAGCTGCTGTTAAGTGTTTGCAGATCTAGTTGCTTTAATCACTTTATTTACAGTTCCCTGCCTGGGTTGCTTGTTAACTGTAAGGTGTTGTCATGGCAACTGTTTCCCTCCCCTGGACTTAAAATGATTATATCATTGGTTTTCCTAAAGGCTTGTGTCTTTTTGCTCCATAAATATGTTTCTTTATTGTGTCATATTCAAGTATTTTCTGTTTCTGTTTCATTGCAGGTCATAAAGCGTGTGACATGATGATTGTGTTGAATGGAAAGTTAAAGGACCCAACACAGAACCACACAGGTAGACTAAACTACATTCAGCTCAGCTGTCATGTGACTTAATGCCTCTAAATTCAGGCACTAAGTATTTGGAAACGGCCACACGGGAAACAAGACGGATGGATTCACTCGTGAAATCCAAACAGAACAAAAGCTAAATCCGGTTTCTGGGACGCAGATGAGGCGATTCTGGCCGTAACTCGCTGCCAATCACAACAAGCATGACAAAAAAATACAAAATCAATGAGTGGAGTTATCCTGCAGTGTGTCTGTTTGCATAATTAGACAAGAACACAAGCAGCCTTTGATTCCCTCTTTCTGGGTTTCAGGAACACTTCAATAATAGATTCCTCTCTCTTCACAAACACTTGGTGTTTTTGACAAATTGCTTTTATGGTGGTGTGGGGGGGGGACTGAGCCTGGACCAGCAGCCGGATCCTCCGTGGAACCCGGCGATGGTCTTGCGGCGGTGCGAATAAATCAGCCGCCGCTCCCCGATCACTCCTCTCCGTTAGTGAGACTTCAGCGTCAACGCTTTGCCGAGGGATTTATCCCCAAAATGAGCTCTCTCTCTCTCCTCCGCTGGTGGACGTGCGACGCATCTCAGTGTCTTCATTAACTGGGAGGATGCCGGCGCATGTTTCTGTCACTCACCCTGTTGCTTGCTGATCAATTTGCCTCTTGTGGGCCTTTTACTCCCAGAATGTGCGGCTCCCTCCCTCTCTCTCAGGTCTGCATGCTTTCTCGTGTCGCTCGCAGCCATTTGCTTTCTGTTTTGTGTCCTCGCTGCTCCACGAGAGCATCAGTGAGGGAGACATCCTCTCCAAGAAACACTCGGCTGTATATGGGGGATTCAATCAACTGGGATTGGGTTCCCGTCGTTACTCCCCAATTCTTCTGGTTCAGGAGAATGAGATTGCAGCATTTATTGCAGCATTTATTGCAGGTATGAATGTTAGCATGCACCCGTTTCCAAACCCTGCATGTATGAAGCGTCTAGCCAGCCGTCATGGAGACATCAGCAAGGACTAAGAGGATGTCAACACTTCCATGAGTTCGGTGTTAAACATGTCGCGCTGCCCGAGGAGTCCTCGCCTGCTCCGGCTGTGTGTGCTGGCTGGAGCTCCAGGCCCCCGTTTTCATCCTTAGGCTGCTCACAATCTCTACCCGGGCCCGAGTGAAGGACGCCCAGTTACCATGGAAACAATGGATTTAGGGAGCTGGTCGTGTGGCGGACGAGGCGCCGGCTGAGCGGCAGGTGTGATTGAGGCTGCGATGTCTCTCTGAGTGGTTCACTGGGGAGGTGTGTGTGTGTTGGTAGGAAACCTGTATATCGTGACATTTCCCTTCCGATCAAAGTCCCGGTGGATCTTGATATTTGGGTTATTCGGGTCTCAGAACCAACGTGGTTTCTTATATAATCTTTTTGCGTTTGTTCCTTTGCATGCGTCGCTCAGCGGATGCACTTCCTGTCCCGGTGCTGCAGTGAGCAGCAGGTTTTTGTTCTTTTTGTGTCTAAATGGGGTCCTAGCGAGGATTTGGGGATTTTAGAAACTTTTTCTTTCCACCTGAAAAAGTGAAAAACTCTGATATATATATCAGCTGTTAGCGGGCTTGGAACCCAATCTCGGTGTGTGTGTGTGTGTGTGTGTTGGGGGGGGGACGCTGCCCAAGGACGCTGTAACGGGCCCGATCACATGTAATTTGGCGGTGAGAGGATGTGAGCCAGCGAGGGGCGGTCCCCGCGACACCGATGCCGGCCCCTGACTTGACACATTAGGTTCTTCCCCAGGAAATAGTGAGGTGGGTTACAGGGTCACATCCCTCGTTATGCCTGGCAGCATCCGAGTCTCCCGGCATTACTAGCTGCCATTACGCTTTAATCACAAGAACAAGTGGAACGCACTCTGACACACAAAGTCGCACACAGGGCAAGCCGACATTTCCAGCAGCTCAGCCGAGCCGAGGCTGAGAATGTGAATCGGCCGGCTACCGCTGTGATCAAACACTTTATTCTCTCCGTGTCTTCATGTGTGTGTGTGTGAGTGTGTGTGCAGAAGCTTACGGTAGATCTCCAGCACCACGGAGGCCTCCTCGCTGCGGCCGCTGGCGTCGGCGGCCTGGCAGCGGTAGATGCCGGCGTCCTCGATGATGGCGTTGTAGATGATGAGTCGGGATCGCGACGCCTCCGTGTGGAGCGCCATCCGCTTGGAGGGCACGATGCGCTCGCCCTGCGGGTTGTACCACTCCAGCCTGGTCGGCTCGCCGATAGCTGCAAGTCAGAGGAAGACATTTTACTCTTTTTGTTTCCATGATTCCTCCCACTCACACCTTCAAATGCATAAAGACGTCCGTCATTTCCTTTGCAACAAGATGCTTTCAGTTTTATTAATAGACTCCATGATGATCACAAGTGTTTTATAGAACATATTTCCTATGCTAAGGTTTTACATGTCAGTATAATAACAACTAGACAATCCAACGCTGCGGTTGTCGAGGCAACAGATGGACCGACATTATACGATTATGTCATAATCTTGGATTAACATAGTTTATAAATCTGTAAAGGAATAGGGACATATGTTGGCTGTAAATTCCATTCTCATTTCACGTAAACAAACACAGAGGCTTGAATGTGGAATTAAAAATGGCAGCAGTATGCATGGTGTGGAAGAGGACGGCGTCTGCAGGCTGAGACGGAGATGTGGTCATCTGCAAGCAGCAGATGTCCGCTGCCTGTAAAGTCTTCAGATAAAAGTGTCAGTGTGGAGGGCCATTACTCAGCACATAAATCAGCCCCCAACAGTCAAATCTCAGTCGCTGGATTCAAACGAAGAATCAAGAGAAGAAAACAGAAGAAGTGGGAGAAGCCAGTGGCGAGAGAAGAGAGGGAGAGGAAGCGGGAAGCAAGCTCGCCTTTCCCTTGGGTTTGGGGAAGATGCCCTCGAGCAAAGCGTTTAACCTGCGGAGGGTTGTGATGGTTCCTCTCAGGTGGGTTGATGCAGGGAAGGTTTTATTCGTCCTGCAAGCACGGTTATTCAAAATGCTTCCAACATCAATTATAATCTTAGTTTGATTGTTAATGATCCACCGCGGCATGCTAACGCTGATCATCATTGCCATTCCCTCTCTCTCTCTGCTTGTGGTGCATGCTGGGAACAGATAATTGTGGAGCATGACTACAGGCGTATCTTTATACCTGTTAGCATCACAGCCTTATCACCACTTACCGCTTTACAATCTGTTGACAGCGGAGACGTAATATGTTAGAAGTTGATGCAGCTGATGGGCCTTTTGCTTCGCCGCTGATCTGAGACGACAGCAGCGGCGCTCGCCTGCCTGTGTGCGTCCTCGCTTCTGTACCAAGAGCTTCCTGTCACAAATCTGCACGCTCTGCATTATTATCGATTCTGGGCTCTGTGGCCGACTCCTCTGAAGGTTTGGAGAGCGCTGATTGATCTGCAGTTAACTGCTGATGAAAGCCACGCAGCAACACTCTGGTTTCAGCTTGATTATTGAACCTCACATGGACATTACAAAAATTAAAAAGGCAAGCAATAGAAGCTTTGTATCCGGAAGGTGTTTCAGATGTTTATGATCTCCCTTCGCAGAGAGAGGGATGCAATATAAAGCATCTGAAATATTGAAGCGATCCGAGCCTCCTGCACAAGGGCAGATTATTGACTCGACGTGCCCCTCGGCGCCAGAATTAGCCGAGCGCGGGCCGAAACACTCCTATGTCCCCACGGTGCCTGGCACCGAGCCATGCTCCTAATTGATTCTGGTCTCGGGGGGGGGGGGGGGGGGGGGACAGGAGCAGGGAAGACATCACGCTAGTTAGCATGGACACATGTGCAGCATGACACCGAGTCAGAATAATCGCTTTACATTATGTCTCTGTCTGCTGTGTAACGTTGGGCGGACTAGCGAGCGTGGGCGACCCGGGACCGGTGAGGCGACCCGGTACCAGCTAGGCGACCCAGGACCAGCGAGGTGACCCGGTACCAGCGAGGCGACCAGGGACTAGAGAGGTGACCCGGTACCAGCGAGGCGACCCAGGACCAGCGAGGTGACCCGGTACCAGCGAGGCGACCCAGGACCAGCAAGGTGACCCGGTACCAGCGAGGGGACCAGGGACTAGAGAGGTGACCTGGTACCAGCGAGGCGACCCAGGACCGGTGAGGCGACCCGGTACCAGCGAGGAGACCCAGGACCAGTGAGGTGACCCGGTACCAGCGAGGCAACCCAGGACCAGCGAGGTGACCCGGTACCAGCGAGGCGACCCAGGACCAGCAAGGTGACCCGGTACCAGCGAGGGGACCAGGGACTAGAGAGGTGACCTGGTACCAGCGAGGCGACCCAGGACCGGTGAGGCGACCCGGTACCAGCGAGGAGACCCAGGACCAGTGAGGTGACCCGGTACCAGCGAGGCGACCAGGGACTAGAGAGGTGACCCGGGACCATCGAGGTGACCCGGTACCAGCGAGGCGACCCAGGACCAGCGAGGTGACCCGGTACAAGCGAGGCAACCCAGGACCAGTGAGGTGACCCGGGAGCAGCGAGGCAACCCAGGACCAGCGAGGTGACCCGGTACCAGCGAGGCGACCTAGGACCAGCGAGGTGACCCGGTACCAGCGAGGCGACCAGGGACTAGAGAGGTGACCCGGTACCAGCGAGGCGACCCAGGACCGGTGAGGCGACCCGGTACCAGCGAGGAGACCCAGGACCAGTGAGGTGACCTGATACCAGCGAGGCGACCCAGGACCAGCGAGGTGACCCGGTACAAGCGAGGCAACCCAGGACCAGTGAGGTGACCCGGGAGCAGCGAGGCAACCCAGGACCAGCGAGGTGACCCGGTACCAGCGAGGCGACCTAGGACCAGCGAGGTGACCCGGTACCAGCGAGGCGACCAGGGACTAGAGAGGTGACCCGGTACCAGCGAGGCGACCCAGGACCGGTGAGGCGACCCGGTACCAGCGAGGAGACCCAGGACCAGTGAGGTGACCTGATACCAGCGAGGCGACCAGGGACTAGAGAGGTGACCCGGGACCAGCGAGGCGACCCGATACCAGCGAGGCGACCCAGGACCAGCGAGGTGACCCGGTACCAGCGAGGCGACCTAGGACCAGCGAGGTGACCCGGTACCAGCGAGGCGACCAGGGACTAGAGAGGTGACCCGGTACCAGCGAGGCGACCCAGGACCGGTGAGGCGACCCGGTACCAGCGAGGAGACCCAGGACCAGTGAGGTGACCTGATACCAGCGAGGCGACCCAGGACCAGCGAGGTGACCCGGTACAAGCGAGGCAACCCAGGACCAGTGAGGTGACCCGGGAGCAGCGAGGCAACCCAGGACCAGCGAGGTGACCCGGTACCAGCGAGGCGACCTAGGACCAGCGAGGTGACCCGGTACCAGCGAGGCGACCAGGGACTAGAGAGGTGACCCGGTACCAGCGAGGCGACCCAGGACCGGTGAGGCGACCCGGTACCAGCGAGGAGACCCAGGACCAGTGAGGTGACCTGATACCAGCGAGGCGACCAGGGACTAGAGAGGTGACCCGGGACCAGCGAGGCGACCCGATACCAGCGAGGCGACCAGGGACTAGAGAGGTGACCCGGTACCAGCGAGGCGACCCAGGACCAGCGAGGTGACCCGTTTACCAGCGAGGTGACCAGGGACTAGAGAGGCGACCCGGGACTAGAGAGGCGACCCAGGACTAGAGAGGCGACCCGGGACCGGCGAGGCAATCTCACAGAAGCTGGTGGATGTTGCTCTTTGTTTTGTGGTGCAGCCCAGAGTTCTGGCAGCGTGCCGCCTCCTCGTCACCGGGGAGGTAAACACACCTAAACACCGTTTATCCACCTCCTTATTTGTCACGCCAGCAGCTCAGCTTCACCTAACCCCGTCAGGAGACCTCTCTCTCTCTATCTTCCTCTCTCTGCCTCTGTTCGTTTTCCCTGAACAAAAGGTCTAATTGAGCATTTTAAACCCGAACGCAGAGATGAGTACTTGTGGATGATTACTTTCATAATGATGCGTTTGATTTCTATGATTGGTGACATTTTCATTTGTATTTACTCAGAGTATTTCTAGGTATTAAAGGACATTTCTATTAATTAATATCATCATCCAACTACAATAACGGTTGCATATCTGTCCAACATGTCATCATGTCGGTGTGACCTCAGTGACCTTTGAGCACCAAGTCCAAGTTTGGAATCTAACGCATCCCTCCACAATCCACTGAAGTTGCCGTTTACATGCATGTTTGTCCAATATGTCATCATTAGCATATCGATTGTTGGGCTACAACAATACATATTATTTATTTGCACAAGCAGAAAAGAAAACAGCCTTCTACCATAAGAGCATCCATCCAATCCAATCCTCGATATCTCAACAAACACCATAATGATGTTTGTGACTTATGCATTATTGCAGAAATGGCTTCCATCTGTCTTTGCCTGCGTTTAGCATCGAGACGCCTCTGACCTTTCCTTCAACTATGATGAAAGAAAGCACAGCGAGAGCTGATTGTCTGGGAGGTTACAGTGTTTCTGTCTCTCCTGCAGACCACTTAGACCTCTCCGTTTTCTAAAGACAATCTCTGCAGCTCACCTGGTTTGTTTTCTCTCTCACTCACGCTTTTCCTTTCTCCTCCTGGCCTCCTCTACCTCACGCTTCTTCTACTTCTCTCTCCACCACAGCGGAGCATCAATTCAACATCTTTGCAGCAAAACATCTTTCTAGAGCACTTCACTGTGAAGGCATGAAGAGAAAAAAAAGCACATCGAGGTGAGGAAGAAAAGCTAATTCTGCTGAAGGAACGCGTCGCACATTTGCTCCTCACAGCAGGAATTCAGAAATAGATGCCACATCACTCGCTGGGAGGACGGGAGATACAAGTCTTTAAAATGACGAACATTCAGAGGTGATTCAATTGGTGTGTTTATGAATTCATATTATTTGAATACTCAACATCAAAGATTGTACACAAGCACAAGATTCTACCTCACATGCAGATTTACTAGTAAAAAAACATCTGCCGTGAAGCTTGAAGTGACTATTCTGTTCACTTGAATGCCTCGAGAAACTGTGTCGGTTAAATATTTGTTACTTACTTCCCGGTATGAACTCCTATTTAAATCATTAGGTGCTTAAAGTTGGAGCTGTGTGTGCAGACGTCCACTGAAGGATCTGGGTGATTTTATACTGGGAAGAAATTAGATGTTCAATCATTTCTATTCTGGTGCCAATTCTTACCGGCAACCAGACGGATTTGTATCGAAAGAGTGAATTGATTTCGCCCGTTTCTTTTATCTGAAGAACAACACATTCACCTCTCCATCCTGCCTTTCCTCACAAACGGCCCCCTGTTAATCAACATACAATAAAATTGTCTTTCTGGGCATTTTGTTCCTTTTATTTTCAATCCATATTTATGTGGGCCCGGTTCAGGCAGCGGGACCTCAGCTTACAGCCAAAAAGACACTTTAAAGATTTATTCTTTTTATTATTTATTTATGTGTTCACAGGTTCACTTTGGTTTCGGTGGGCTGAACTGCTTTGTGCCTCAGACTGTTGTGCCCTGCTTTCACAGCCCACTCCGGCTGGCAGGCTGCATGTGGATGTGGTGTGAAAAGGGCGAAAGCAAGAGTGAAACGACTCTTCCACCCACGTACGTTTGACGGTGGATGCTTATTTATCTCCCACCTCCAACACTCTTTTTGCCTCAAACGCTTTTTTCCCCATTCTTCTCAGTTCTGTCGTTTAAGCTCCTTCACAATAAAAGCATGTACCTTTGCCTTTCAATCCCTGCCAGTTTGATTCCCTTGAACTCCGTTTTTCTAACCCCCCATCCAGTCCTTCCCAGCACCAGCACACGTTAGACCTCCTCAGCCCCTCGCTGCTCCTCCCGGTGTGCCTCCCCCCTCCCTTGGCTGTTAGCTCCACGCTGAGTGTGCTGGCAGGAGAGAAGAGGCAGACAGCAGGAGGCGGACCACGGCTGCCAGAGAGCGCCGCCACCCTACGGAGCCGCTGGCACCGCGGCAGCTTCGCCATAATGGCTGAGTGTTGATACACCGTTCAGAGAGGACAATGTGGAGGAGGGACTAGCCCCCTTTGGGTCAAAGAGTCGCTCACCATATGGACTCACTGTCACAAAGAGGCTTCAGGTGATGTAAAGCCCCCCTGCTGCATCTCTGACCCGCCTCCAAACACACAAACACAGAAGAAAACCAGTGTTGTACCTGTGCAGATGAAGAACTTGGACTCTCCGACACTTAACTCCACTTTGTTCAAGGATATGGACACCTGCAGGGCAGCTGTGGCAGAGAGGGGAGACAAAAAGAGCAACAATCGATTAGTTGTTAAAGTCTGAGGAAAACAAAACCTGCAGGAGTTCCATCATCGTGTTGACAGGAGATACATAATAATACAAAATCACTTTCAGAACAGTGTCAGCTTCCCTCTTTCATCATTTCCTCTACACTGAATTCACCTGAAAGGCAGCATGCGATGCAAATACCCTTCCATATACATCCGAAGCTTCTTTCACCTGCATGTTTGCAGCTGCGTAACATTGTCCCCACTGAAAATAGCTACTTCTATATCTTTATCCAAATTTGAGCTGCTTTTCAGAGTTCCCATTCAACGTAGCAGCGAGGCCAATTCTCCTCACAAAGAGGCAGATTTGCTTGATACCTTTCTATTCGGCACACGGATGCTCGCCAGTCGGCTGAGGTGACGCTATTCGCAGTTATCGCTCTGGACAATGGGTGTATACAAACATTGGGACGGGCGTTAAAGAGGCTGAAATCAGTAAATAGCTGCTTGTATTTTCCTTTATTTTGTCATCCATCCATCCATCCATCCATTTTCTACCGCTTATCCTGTATTTAGGGTCACGGGGGGGCTGGAGCCGATCCCAGCTGTCATTGGGCGAAGGCAGGGTACACCCTGGACAGGACGCCAGTCTATCACAGGGAGACATGTAGAGACAAACAACCATTCACGCTCACATTCACACCTACGGGACATTTAGAGTCACCAATCAACCTATCCCCTTTATTTTGTCATGTTAACTTCAAATTTACAAAGAGGAAAACACCCAAGTACAGAATACAAGCCAGCCGTAAATGTTGCAGAAAGACGTCCGCCTTAATGACTTTAATGTAAAAAAACCTCACAGAATGAGCTCAAGCTCCAAACAAAGGTTTGTCTGTGTATTGTAAGCGCTGCTACTGTACAACGCCACACAATAGGTGCTCTGGAGGTTCGGGAGGCTGAAGTGAAAGGTATGAGAGGTAGAGAGCGTGGCTCGATCCTGGCCGACATGAACTCATCAAATGGCAGAAAGAGAGAAGAGAATCAGACAAAAGAGAGCGAGCCTCTGAACGTAAAAGCCGAAGATGAGAATGTGTCTTGATGTCTAATGTGATCAGTAATGATTGGCAACTCAGCAGGGGGGCGGGGAGGGGGGGCATTTATAGGCCGAAGCCTCTCAACTCGACGGGAATCTCGCCGCGGCGCTGAGTGAAGCGAGATGCTTGATGAGCCTGTCATATATCTGTGCTCCTCACTCTTTGCCTTTAGAGCTGCAAGTCTAGTTAGGATCAAACTCCACACACACACACACACACACACACACACACACACACACACACACACACACACACACACACACACACACACACACACACCGCATGAGACTCTAATGGATGTTAATTCGATCTATGACACTGAACATGTAACAGCGGGGCTCAAGGCACCTGTCAATAATTGAGGAAATGATTAAATGATTATCTGCGACCTCTCGGGGGGCTGCAGCAGCATCACACTGAAGCAGCTCCAGCAGTTATCACTGGAAGCCACCAGTCATGAGCCGAGGCTGCCTATAGGTGGCAGTAGAGGAGCCTGAGGCGCTGCTTTATCAATGCATTTGATAATTGCTGCTGTTGTAGCACCACATTCACCACAGTAACGTGGATTTATACAAGCTTCAAGTCACCATCTGTCGGTCCAGTATTGCATACGTTTGCTGTGTTCAAGTACAGAAAGTGGTTTAATTTGAACAGGTGACACTTTAATGCAGATGTACACAAAAATAACAAGTTTGACAGCTTAGCTGTAGTCTCATTTACCAAAATAAGGCGCCACAAAATAAAAAACAAAATAAGAGTCCACTGAAGTTGAGTACTCCAACTCAATGAAGTTCAGTTCTGAAAAGGATTTAAAGTGTATGTTCTGTATCAATATCCTCTCAAAGACTTCGTCCTCAATCTCTACTACCCGGGTAGATGAAGAGTGTATCTTATCTGTTCTCAGAGTGTGTGATTCTGATGATCTGGAGACTTCAAGGTAGGTTCTGCGGCTGGCCACACCGCATCTCCAACTCTCTCTCCCTCTCAGGATCGCTGGGCAATCTCAATCTTCTCTCTAGACTATTTCTCTGACACTTTAACCATAAATGTAATCAATTATTCATGAATAACCATACACAACAGTAATATTTTGAACAGACTTATGCATCCTTGTTAACCTCCATCTGACTTACCATCAAGTTTTAGCTATTTAAAGCCACCTTTTTAACATTTAACTCTTTAACATCAAATTAATTACCATACCTTAATGGCACCATTAGCCATGGCAGAGAAAATTGAGAAAATCTACCACACTGTTGTGATTATAATGCTGAACATTCAATATCAATAATTGAGATATCATATTGGGTGGGTTGTGGTGGCTGGTTTGGATTATTGGGTGGGTTGCAACCCACCCATCCCCCCCATAAATTACGCCTATGAGCATCGCTATCGCTAGTTCGCGGCAATCGACAGCGATAGCAGTAAAGCTGCTAAAAGCTGTTTTAATTCTGGCTTTAGCGCTGTTAACACGTCACAGTTTTAATATTTTTCATGCGAGAAAGTCACAGTTTAATCCAGTGCAGAGTCTGTGGGAGCCGCGACCGGTGACCAGGGCAACGGCTGTCACAGCGGCGGCAGCGCCGGTCTACTGATCTGATCGCCCAGGGCCAACCTCTGTCGTCATCCCGGGGGAGAAAAACGAGCCAAGTAACTTATCCGCACGCTTTTAGAGGTTTGCCGCTGGCTGGTTAAATTCTTTTTATTAGATTAATGTTGGTCTCATTGATGAAATCTAACAACTGTGGCAGTCGCATTAGTTTGTCTGAATGAAAAGTGTGCAGGGCTGCCTTTGGGCTGATGTTATCAATCGCTCTGGCTACGTTGTCCCGGTCCGAGGTGCCTGGAAACTTAAGGCCCGCCCTACTCTGCTCTGATTGGCTAGAACTCCTTGGTTACCTTAAGTACCATTGGTAGTTGGAACTATCACTTTCAACGACTGGTTACAGTTAAAAAAAAAAAAAAAACACTTCACCAAAATATTGCTACGCCGGATTTCCGGCACCCTGCCGGAGGTCTTCAAGCCCTGCAACAACCAAAGCGATTAGCAACTCGGCTAGCGATTAGCATGTCGCGGGCAGTGTTAGCAGCTAAGCTAGCGGTTAGCATGTCGCGGGCAGCGTTAGCATCAAGGCTAGCGGTTAGCATGTTGCGGTCTGCGTTAGCATCTAAACTAGCGGTTAGCATGTCGCGACCGGGATTAGCGTTAGCATAAAGCTAGCGATCTTTTCTCAAACAATAAACTACAATATGAAGTGCACGATAGTCGTGGGAAAATATAGGAAAACATCTTGTAACATATAGCCTATTGAGTAACATAGGCCAACTTAAACCAAGCTAATAGCCTATTCCTTCAGAGCAACCAGTGAACAGCCAGCTAACAGTCTGAAGCATGAATTCTCATAAAAGAGGGGTTATCCTTCCCGGCTCACAGCTTATCAGGACGAACCCTGGATCTGTCTGATACCGGGTCTGCCTGCGGACGTCTTTGTCTAATCAGCGGCAATCAGCTATTGTTTGCTTCTGTGTGTGGACCTTTTCGCGGGTATTTGACTCAGGCTCATGCGGAACACAAACACGCATGGAGAAACACTGCCCCCTACCGTGGTGGAGGTGCACTGAGAATGTCTAAATACAGGGTGACCTGATTCTTTATGCAGGTTACATCAACAACTCTCCCTGTTAGTCACTGAGACACAACAACAGGGTTAGTTACCTTTGCAAAGTTCCAGGAGCTGCTTCACAACCATCTGGAGGCAGCCCATTGTGCATTGCATTGTGGGAGATCAACAACACACACACACAGGACTAATGTAAACATGCTCCTTCGGCTAGTATGTCATATTGAGCACCTTCTGTCTGCACGCATGTAGCGCGTCAGATTAATGCAACTGCAGCTCCGGGTTGATTAATCATGTCTATTTAACCCGGCGCCCTTCCACGCTGCCTTGCCTTCGACTTAAGGCGGATCCCTGTGAGCTCTTCCAGTAGTTTAACGGTTTTCAATTATTAATTGATCCCGGTCCGTTCAGGCTGTATGTGATTGATCATGTAATAAGTTCCTCACAAGACCCAGCAGGCAAAAGAAAAATGGCTTCTCTGCTGCCAGACTCATTGTTGGGAATCATATTGTGGAATTACGTCCAAGCTGGAAAATCTAAACTGACATTTTCAAGCTGAAACACACAACAGTCCCACAGCAGGTATGCATTGGCATTTTAATGTGAGTGCTGACTGGATTAGAAACAGGAGCATGCTGCAGACACTAAGAGACATACTAATTATATCCCTTCTCACTTCTCGGCTGTGTTCACCTGCTTATTGCAGACTTTGGGTCAATATGTTATGAGCCTGGTAGCAATTATCAGCTCCAATTATGAGTTTGTACGAGAAGTGCTGGAGACAAGGAAAATAAGACAACAGACAAAAACATTGATTTCCATTTGTAATGTGTCTGAGGTGGTCGATATCATACATGACTTGCAAGCTCGCCTAACAACGTGCAGACTTGAATAATTCTTGCTTCATTTATGGGATCGCAGTTAGAAAATGACCTCAGGCAACATTGTAAACATGACTTCATGGTCTCCATCTCCAGTTTCAAGTCTTCTTCAATCCAGCATGATGTTCATTTACATGATGCTCCATTTAGAGTCAAACAGACCAGAAGGCGGGGGATGCTTGAGGGGGCGGGGCTACCTGGAATAAAGTACTATTGGTGCAGGTATCACTCTTTAAGGGTATTTAGAGGTTCCTCCATGTTGTGCCTCCTCTTCTCCTCCTGCCTGTGACCCAGAAATCCATCTGTGCTCTCTTGTGATGGATGCCTCGACTCCTGAAACTCATCTCGAGGAGAGAGAGGAGGAGGAGGAGCTGTGAGTGAAGATGCTGAGTTTTGTTTGGAGGTTTATCGCCGGCCGTCGCGTGTTAACGTGGTGTTTTACATACATCATGCCATGTGAATTTAATTCAAAGTAAATATATAACTTGTTGCCAACGCTGTCAGGTGTGAATCCTGGTGTTTCGACCAGATGCTTCTCAGTGTATCACACACACACACTTCAGTAGCACGGACGAATCAACACTAGCAGTCCCTTGATTTATTCAGGAAGTGCTTTTAAAAATCAGACCGTAATCAATCTCAGCGATCGAGGAAATGCTCATCTGACAGAGATCATAAAATTCAGCGGTGAGCCATAACAAAACAGCAGGCGGATGATGCAGCTGTTTAATTAACGTGATACCTCGAGTCCTCTTTGCCTCCCCCTCGCCTCCCCCGCTTGGATCTCAGGTGGGAGGGGCTAAGACACGAGGGGAGGGGGCAAGGACGTACCAACTGAGCCTGCAATGGCTTACACGGTTCCAGTTGGTGAGCATAGTGGAAAACACAATACTGGAATCGCTTTGCATTACATACTTAACCGCTTTCATAAAGGAAAAACATCCAATTTACTCACATATTTACTCACTTCGCTCTCGGATTTGAAGTTCAAGTGAACAACCTCTTTAAGTTTCCTCTCGCTGCCTTTCACTCTGAAACTCCCCATTATGGAATCACTTGTAACGACGCCAAATCATTATGTTGCTCAAACGAGGTCGTTGGGGTGCAGCAGCGGAGGAGGTTTTCAGCGAGACCTGGACCCGGTGAAAACCGCGTGCCAGCAGCTAAGTGAGCGTGACTGAACGGAGGGGAGACTCAACGTAGTGATGGAATCCTGTACTCCATGAAGGCAGTGAACGCACCGCGGGGGGAACCAGCCTTTGAGTGTTTGTTTGTACATGTAAGAGTGTGTGGGGGTGCTGTAGTTCTTCATCTCTGTGTGTGTGTGTGTGTGTGTGTGTGTGTGTGTGTGTGTGTGTGTGTGTGTGTGTGTGTGTGTGTGTGTGTGTGTGTGTGTGAAATTAAGCACACAGAGCAGATAGGCCCTCAGGCGAAAAATGCTTTGCTTTAATTGTCTGTGATTTTGTGGAGGAGTTGAAGGAAAGAGAGAGAGAGCGAGAGAGAGAGAGAGAGAGAGATTAAATACTAATTACAACATTTTGGATTCACCTGAACCTCTGCGTCTGAGGCATTTCTTCAGAAGGCACACAAAGGATTTCCAGTCAGAAATGAAACACTAAACATCAGCATTCTTTAAAGTGGGGAAGTGCTGATGTCAGCAATTTATTCCTTAAAGGAGAATTCCTTATGTTGGTTTTTCATTGACACATTGTCACTTTCTTTCCTTTGAAGCAGAATAGAATATAAAAGAAACATTTCTTCATTTGACCAAAAAGAAAAAAAATACAGCGACAGAAAAATAAGAGGCAGGACTTCCTTTATGTCCATCTACTGTTCCGTTAAGTAATAATGCTGCACAAATGAACTCCTAAAGCAAAAATGCAACCTAAAGGTCATCCAGGTCACATGTAGACAAAGCCGACGTCATTCCTACGAGCAGTGTTAGTGTGAAGCCTCTTAACAGGGTTAGATCACTTCAAAGTCTTGAATTGCTTGAATTTGAGGTCATAAACGTTCTTATTAAAGTCATATTTTAAAACGATGCTGGCCGGCGGCGCTGCTGTAATTGATGGGGAAGATATCTGCAGATGCTCGTGGAGCTCAGAGCCACACAAACGCCCATTCTGCTGCGGGCGGCCATGTTTCCCCCCGAGCAGACGCATTTAGATCAGAATCAGGAACACAGACGCAGAATGATCAACTTCCGACTCGCGGCCAAACCCATCAGGCTTCTTTTTTTACAGCGGAGGATGCTGGGAAGTGAATCTTGATGTAAACCAGAAAGAGAACAAGGAGATGGCATCTGGAAAGACGGGAACTAAAGTGAAATTAGGTTTCATAGCAACAGGAAACTTTACAGATTCAGGCAGGAAGCTGTGCTGTACACTATCAGGATGCTTGATTCTGCAGAGCACAGGAAGCTCTTTTTATTGTCGACTTGGCCTCGTCCTGTCAGAACATACCTGTGAGTGTGTGTGTGTGTCTGTGTGTGTGTGTGTGGCCCCCGAGAGCCCGGCCCTATAGATCCGTCTGGCTGCATAACGAGCCTGTTTTCATGCTGGGCAGCAGAGGAGAGCGCTCCGACTCAGCCGTCCGTATCCAATCGTGCCGACATACAGCATCGGGCCTCGTGGAGAGTCTCAGAAAAACCCACAGCTACCTATTATCTCTCTCTCTCTCTCTCTCTCTCTCTCTCTGCCGCTCGCTCACCAACTGCTTTGCAATTTATGTCTCCTTCCTTAAGCCTCCTGTGCCTCCAGCCGCGGTGGCCGTGATGGACGATATCTCCACATAAAACCCCAAACTCCAGTCATGCACACACACACACACACACACACACACACACACACACACACACACACACACACACACACACACACACACACACACACACACACACACACTTTCAGACGGGTTTGAACTAGTTGACTAATTAGTAAATGCAACTTGATCCCATTTCCTTCCGTTGAAGATCGAAAATATAAATCAGCAACACAAAATACACACAAAAGGCTTTTTTTTCTCTCTGCAGGTTTGATTTCTTTCATTTTGGCATTTGTGGCTCATCATATCAGTAGAAATTAAACGATTCAAAGCCCTTGGGGCCTCTCAGTTAATTAATGAAATGAGCTGAAGGAAAAAACACATTTCAAATGACTGCGAGGAAGTTTATCTAAGTCCAATTGACTTTTCATAAAATTATTGAATTACCTTTTACTTATTAACAAAAGCAATTAGCTGAACCGAACCTGTTACATGTATGTAAGATTTGACGCACAATATGTCGTTTAGACCAAAGTTCTCCTCACGAGAGGATGTCTTTGGAATATAATCAGAAATATGAAAGGATAAAAACTGTGGGGATGCATCTGTTCCTTTATAACATATCAAGACACTAGGATGTGACGTGCAGAACGGATTGTTCATTTCACAACCAATCTGATTGATCGGAGTCAGTCTGATAATATCGGGGGGGGGGGGGGCGTTCTGTCAACAAATCCACCAGTCAACCCGTGGGAAGTCAGTGGGATAATTGCGGCGGTGTTAGAGGGCAGATGAGCCGGCGGAGGGAGAGAACCGAGCTCAAAGTGGCGATGCAATCATCAGCCCTGATAGAAATAAGGGACTGTTAACGTCCTCGCTTCAATCTGGCTTTTCAATCCTGGCCGTGCAATCAGTGCCTCTCCATGTCAGAGGGGGGAGATGACACACACACACACACACACACACACACACACACACACACACACATGTACCATATGTCAGATATATACTAACAGTAGCACTCAGACAAACATGGACTCCTGTATGACCCGGCTATTTCCCCTCTAATCCCCCATCCTCTTCATCCTCCATCCCTGAGAGGATTTCTCTCCAGATTGTGCACAAACTGGAGCATCGCCCTGCGATAGACTAAATCCCATTTGTGT
Source organism: Eutrigla gurnardus (assembly GCF_963514095.1). Taxonomy (NCBI): domain Eukaryota; kingdom Metazoa; phylum Chordata; class Actinopteri; order Perciformes; family Triglidae; genus Eutrigla; species Eutrigla gurnardus. Next base: position 1,131,586 of record NC_139935.1, read on the forward strand.
TTACGGATGCAAGAGAAAAACAGGCTCCTGTAAATATAAGTGGAAGATAAAGCCTTTATCCCCGTTCCTTTTCCCCAAAACTGAATGATGGAAATTATTGAGAAGCTTTGTCCATTTCTTTGCTTTTTCCTTCGTTCCGTTTTTCTCTCTGCACTTGTGAGTCCTGTGTCTAATCTATGAGTCTTTATTTTTTCCTTATCTCTTTCCTCCCTGTTTATCCCCCACTCTCTCCCTCCGTCCTCCGGCTGCAACCTGTTTCTGCATATGGCACAGCGGCGAGGGCGGTGTTCTGCAGACGCCGGCGCCGGCGAGCAGCTGAGAGGAGTCCGGGCGTCGATAAATCCAGCCACGTCAGTCACACGGGATGATTTGCTTCACGTTTTACTTCTATTCTTCCCCACAGAGCTGTTCTCTCTCATCAGCATCATATTCACACCAACATGTGCTAAGTGGAAAGGAAACTTGTTGCTTTATCTCCTAATGCTGATAAACAACTACAGATAGCAATGCAGAGCTACGCTTAGGCAATCAGCAACGTGGTGTTGATGAGGTGTTAGCTTGTGTGTTGAGCGGAGCGGCGCCGGCGGTGTTAACGAGTCGCCTGAGCTGCTCCGGTTCCAGGACTGTGTCACTTTCTGCTGTGCATTAATAAGGTCATCCATCAGGACGAAAGGTTCCCGTCAAATGATTATGGTAATAAAGCCAATTAAAATGACTGGACATTTTTATGAATACGGACAAATATATATATACATATGTATATATATATATAAATATGTGTGTGTGTGTGTGTGTGTGTGTGTGTGTGTGTGTGTGTGTGTTAAAATGCCCGACTTTACAGCAGAATTAAACAGGTTTACAGCCTGGTAATAAAAACAGCCAACATACCCATTCATGACAACTGTATGGGTGATGATTTTTATATTATCATATTTTTTATTCCGGGTTTTAAAGGCTGACAGATTTCACGTCTTTAGTGTTTAAACACATTAATCACCAGAAACAATGGTCTGGAGCAGACGGAGGAGGTCCGTGTTTTCTCTTCAGCGGGAGAAAAGAGCCGAGCCGAGGTGGGCGAGAGGTTTGAGTATGATTATCCCGTCAAACTCAAACATTTCCATCCACACAGGAGCAACGTATTGATGTTGTGAATGGGGCCGGCTGAGCTCGGCTGATTATTCCACCGGCCGTCTATAAGCATCCAAGCGGGCGACACTCACAAGTCACAGGAGGTTTTTTCCACTTCTGTGGGAGGAGGTGACTGGATGGAGTCGGGCGGAGAGTGATTCAGTAATAAAAGCTAAAGGCCTCGGAGGCAGCTTGTGATTTCCAGGCGGAGCGGAGGGAAGTCTCTCCTAGGAGAGTGAAGGTAAGACTCAGCAACAAGAACATCATTATTCCTACATGAGGAGAGCTTATTGTGTCACATCCTGTCTCACTTTGCCAATCTGTCATGATAAGTGACACTTTCAGGCCAGACAATTCAAAATCAAAATGGGCAAAATGCAAATGGGGGATGAGTGTCATGACGAGGCAACAAGTCGAGGTTGGAAGTGTTTCTGCAGGTCAGACTTACTAGAAGCAAGAAAAAGCTGTTGATGCTGCTCTCCCTCCATCCTCCACTCCTTCTCCTCACTCTTCTCCTCCCAGAAACATCCTCCACTCCTTCTCCTCACTCTTCTCCTCCCAGAAACATCCTCCACTCCTTCTCCTCACTCTTCTCCTCCGAGAAACATCCTCCACTCCTTCTCCTCACTCTTCTCCTCCCAGAAACATCCTCCACTCCTTCTCCTCACTCTTCTCCTCCGAGAAACATCCTCCACTCCTTCTCCTCACTCTTCTCCTCCCAGAAACATCCTCCACTCCTTCTCCTCACTCTTCTCCTCCCAGAAACATCCTCCACTCCTTCTCCTCACTCTTCTCCTCCCAGAAACATCCTCCACTCCTTCTCCTCACTCTTCTCCTCTGAGAAACATCCTCCACTCCTTCTCCTCACTCTTCTCCTCTGAGAAACATCCTCCACTCCTTCTCCTCACTCTTCTCCTCCCAGAAACATCCTCCACTCCTTCTCCTCACTCTTCTCCTCTGAGAAACATCCTCCACTCCTTCTCCTCACTCTTCTCCTCTGAGAAACATCCTCCACTCCTTCTCCTCACTCTTCTCCTCCCAGAAACATCCTCCACTCCTTCTCCTCACTCTTCTCCTCCCAGAAACATCCTCCACTCCTTCTCCTCACTCTTCTCCTCTGAGAGTTTCACCCCCATAAAAACAAAAGTTTAGAAAATAAAAAATGAGTCAACGATCCTCTAATCTAGTCTAAACACACAAACGGTGCAGCTTCTGAGGAGCACGATCAGAGGCTGCAGCTCCGTCTGGCGTCTGCAGAGAATAAAGAGGCCGTTAGTGCCTTCTCTCTCATACAGAAGATGCACAGCCTCCTCCCCGGAGAGTGAATCTACAGCGACCTCAGGTCCTCGCTGCAGCAGAGCTCTGAATTCAGACTTATCTCTACGGGACGAAAGGTTAGGAGGCGACGACGGGAGCGTGACGCTTCATTACAGCTCTTTTTGTTTTCTCTCTTGCACTGAAACGTGGATGTGTTGGTTCCTGCAGAGCCTCAAACGTTCGCTGCACTCCAACACAAAGTAAAGATTTACAATCCTGCTGTCTGGGAGCTGCAGACACACACGGCCCAGCGGGGGGGGCTACTCCCTGTTCTTTGAATGGAGACTATTATTTGGTCTCAGCTGGCGAGTCAGACTCACTTTGACAATATGCAATTGTGCCGTCAGACCGAAACTACAATCACACCGCCTCCCAAAAAAAACATTTAGCACATTCAGCTCCTAATAAACAACCTCCCACTTGTAGCACAGTTCCTACACAAACTACACCATATATATGTGCAATGATGCATCCAGTCACGCAGTTAGAAGCGTCGCGTCATGACAACACGTTTGATCCCATCAGAAGTCATCAGCTGCCTGTAAACACTTGAATCTTAATTCTCATTTCACGCATGCAGGACGAATGTTTTTTTATTTTAGGATTCTGTGGCGAAGCGATCATCGCCGCTGGGATTGAAATGGCACGTTGGGTGGGCTGATTATTCTCCGCCGCCGCCGGTGACACGGCCATTATCTCAGGCCGGCAGATTCATTTGGCCACAAAGGAGAGGTCTGCAGGTTCCTGCCAGGCTGGACGGAGGAGACTCTGGGGGATCTGTGAGGGGGAGGGGGGCATTAAACGTCTTCTTCCAGCCCGCCTGGAAGAAGGTTAAAGCTCAACAGGCCCTAATTGCGAGGGCGCATCCCAGGACAATGCAGCTGCAGACCATTAGAGCTGGAATCCCCCCGCATTGTGAGCTGAATCCCACTCATGTCCTGAATGCTGCTGATGAATGGGGGGGGAGGCTGCGCTCTCAGTTTGACGATGAATTGGATTTGATTCTGGATCCTGATCACACTGAGCTGGTCCACGACCGTGAGGATGAGGCGGGATTGGATGCGATGAGCTCTGCAGCTTTGGAATTGAATCACATTTAGATTTCATACTTGGCTGTGAAAGTGCTGCAAGTACATACAATGCCTGGCATGTACAGTAAATTAATAAGAAATCCTCGTGTCCCACATGCAGTAATCCACTAATAATGAGGAGGATAATGAGCATCTTTTGGTGCATTCGGCCCCTAGAAGAAGCAGAAGAGGAGCCTGAGCTGGTGTTCTTCTCTCCTCTGATCTGAGAATCGCTGCTTCAAAGGCTCAACCTGTTTTATTCACCGTTCAACGTGTCCTCTTCCTCCCACTCAGCACACTTCTGGCTTTCTGCCTCCCTTTCCACCCATCACCCTTAATTTTACTCCCCTCAGAGGCTTTCATCTTCCCCTTTCTTGCTTCATTGTGCAATGAATCGCCTGTTCACCTTTACCGATTCCTGTCTGCTGCTCACAACTCCCCGTCTCACTCTCTGTCAGACAGAAGGGGGCGGGGCCAACCAGGACTTCAAGATGCCAGATCCCGAACTACAGCCTGCAGCGCCGTCACACATTATTTCTACATCGGGATCAAGAGGCGAAACCCGCCGAGTCATCACTTTCTGAATATTTGGAAATATGAATCAATAATAGTTTTACTCAACGACTCTTTAATCTTAGTTTAAACTTTTAGACAAAATCAGTAAACTCATGATCAAAAGGTGGGGAACATCAAACACGGTGAGGAGTCTGTCGTCATGGTAACGGCTCTGAGAGGAAGTATGCAGCAGAGAGAGGCGTGTTAACCTGCAGGTAATATTCACCTCCGTTTCACACTCGCTATTCTGAGTTTGTTCACAGTATTAATTAAAAAATACTAATAATAAAACTCCTGAAAACCCACCTGTTCACGACGACCTCTGAACTCTAACTCATCACTCTTTATTTCTGTCTCATTGGGTTCCTGGAAAGCCGCTTTATTATTATTATGATGCATGTAAATAAACGTGCCGTGTTGCATTCAATAACCACAAACAGAAGAGCGTTACTGGGGCTGATGAAGGAGATCCATTATGGTAATGGTCATTTACAACCGCCTTGAAAGCTGCTCATGTGACTTTGAAGAGGCTCGTAAATCAAGGCGGCGGCGGCCGCGGCGGCGTGTTGAACGTAAGGAACACTCGGACATCGCAGTGCGCTTTTAAAAAGCCCACAGTGAGCGTTCATCGATCAGCCGTTCGTTCCCATGTTTGATCTTTGTCTGCACCAGTATGGATCCCCAGTACAATCAGACCTGAGATCTGCCTGGAGGACTCTAATCTACGACTAAACACTCAACATCTCACATCTTTGATGCTCCGCGTCACAACACATCATCTGTTGCAGGCAAAATGTAAAAAAACATACTTTAATAACCCGAACGCCACTTCCATGTAGATCCGTTTGTTTGGGAGATCATTATTGGTGGAAACTTGAATGGGTTGCCATGGGAGACCATCCTCTCCCCCGTGGCGAGACTAAAGGTTAAGTCATTATTCAAACTGATGCTGCGTCTCTGATAAAATAAGCAGAACATCGGTGGAGCTTTGTACTCGGAGAGTTAGCGGGGAAACGTCTGTGGTGTTCATAAATCATGGATGAGTGGAGGGTCAGACAGACAGACAGGCAGGCAGGCAGACAGGCCTTTCAGCTGTCAGTACTGTAAGTACGTGACAGCTATAATGAATGGGCTGGCGGGTGTGTGTGTGTGTGTGTAGGTACAGTACCGTGTATTGACTGATCGCTGTGCCACTTAGCATTGCAGTAAGCACATTAAAGAAGAATGTGTCACTGAGCTCATGGTGAGTACCCCCCCGCCCCACACACACACACACACACACACACACACACACCCACAGCTGATGGATGACAGCAGGGTGTGTATCTGCATACAGAGGCTCGGCTTCTGCCTCGCGTCGGGGAACATGAACTCGGCGTCCCGTCGGGAAGAAGGCAAACAAATCAATATCAACACGCACTCCACTTCAAAATGACTAAAACATGTAAATATCTATACATATGACAACCTGCATCACACACACACACACACACACACACACACACACACACACACACACGTACAGTACACCAGTAACCCTGACTAGGATAATTGTCGCCGCTGTAACTCAAAAGACAACATATCCCCCAGCTTTCAAATTAGCATATTCATTATTTAACTGGGGAGCAGCTGGCTAATTGGCAAATGAAATGCTTTCAATAATGTTCACATGAGAAGCAGAATTTGATTAAACTGAATCTGGGGAAAATACGGAAAAAAGGACATGAATATAAATGTGCAGGAAAAAAAAAATGCAAACTATCTAAACGAACTAACTAAACTGCAGCTATACAAGTGACAGGCGTCGTCGTGGCGATGGCGTTGTCGTGGCGATGGCGTGCAGATGTACAAACCGCCGTGTTTGTGTGCAAATAAAGCCGCTCCCCTCCTGCTGCTCACTGTAAACTCCACGTTCTGGCGCAGCTACTCGGCTTTTAATGGACTCCCAAAGCCAACTGACTCCTGTCAGCTTTCTAAATCAGAGGAGGGAGGAGGGGGGAGGAGGAGGGGGAGGAGGAGGGGGGGTCGGATGTGCTCGTAAAAATGCCCCCACAATTCTCGGCTCCGCTCATTCAAGTTAATGACACACACTCTCAGGCCATATATCAGGGTCTGTTTGATCCTGGTCAAGGATATTAAACTTTGATGGGTTCCCGCATTCACTAGTCCCGTTTCTCCTTTGCAGAGGACGGAGCAGGGATCATTCTAAACGTGCACCGTCTGATAGCCAACAGGAAATGACTCATAAATGCACTGCCAGTGTTGGAACCAAGCTGACATCGGCTTCACATCCATTTCAGGCAATTTCTGCTACTTGTGATCCACAACACAAAGGTGACATGGGAGTCAGCGGGGCGGCGTGGAAATAACTCCAGGAGAGTGGGAGGGATCAGCAGGCGGAGTGGAGGTGGGGGGTGGAGGGACTAGTAGGAGGGGGGTGGAGAGACCGGTAGGAGGGGGGTGGAGGGACTGGGACCAGTAGGAGGGGGGTGGAGAGACCGGTAGGAGGGGGTGGAGGGACTGGGACCAGTAGGAGGGGGGTGGAGGGACTAGTTGGAGGGGGCTGGAGGGACCGGTAGAAGGGGGCTGGAGGGACCATAGGAGGGGGGTGGAGAGACCGGTAGGAGGGGGTGGAGGGACTGGGACCAGTAGGAGGGGGGTGGAGGGACTAGTTGGAGGGGGCTGGAGGGACCGGTAGAAGGGGGCTGGAGGGACCATAGGAGGGGGGTGGAGAGACCGGTAGGAGGGGGTGGAGGGACTGGGACCAGTAGGAGGGGGGTGGAGGGACCGGTAGAAGGGGGTGGAGGGACCGGGACCAGTAGGAGGGGGTGGAGAGACAGGTAGGAGGGGGTGGAGGGACCGGTAGGAGGGGGGTGGAGAGACCGGTAGGAGGGGGTGGAGGGACCGGTAGGAGGGGGTGGAGGGACCGGTAGAAGGGGGTGGAGGGACCGGTAGGAGGGGGGTGGAGAGACCGGTAGGAGGGGGTGGAGGGACCGGTAGAAGGGGGTGGAGGGACCGGGACCAGTAGGAGGGGGGTGGAGAGACCGGTAGGAGGGGGTGGAGGGACCATAGGAGGGGAGGGACCATAGGAGGGGGGTGGAGAGACCGGTAGGAGGGGGGTGGAGGGACCGGGACCGGTAGGAGGGGGTGGAGGGACCGGGACCAGTAGGAGGGGGGTGGAGGGACTAGTAGGAGGGGGGTGGAGGGACCGGTAGAAGGGGGTGAAGGGACCGGTAGGAGGGGGGTGGAGGGACTCAGGTCCAGTAGGAGGGGGGTGGAGGGACCGGTAGGAGGGGGGTGGAGGGACTCAGGTCCAGTAGGAGGGGGGTGGAGGGACTCAGGTCCAGTAGGAGGGGGGTGGAGGGACCGGTAGGAGGGGGGTGGAGGGACTGAGGTCCAGTAGGAGGGGGGTGGAGGGACTCAGGTCCAGTAGGAGGGGGGTGGAGGGACTCAGGTCCAGTAGGAGGGGGGTGGAGGGACCGGTAGGAGGGGGGTGGAGGGACTGAGGTCCAGTAGGAGGGGGGTGGAGGGACCGGTAGAAGGGGGTGAAGGGACCGGTAGGAGGGGGGTGGAGGGACTCAGGTCCAGTAGGAGGGGGGTGGAGGGACTCAGGTCCAGTAGGAGGGGGGTGGAGGGACTCAGGTCCAGTAGGAGGGGGGTGGAGGGACTGAGGTCCAGTAGGAGGGGGGTGGAGGGACTGAGGTCCAGTAGGAGGGGGGTGGAGGGACCGGTAGAAGGGGGTGAAGGGACCGGTAGGAGGGGGGTGGAGGGACTCAGGTCCAGTAGGAGGGGGGTGGAGGGACTGAGGTCCAGTAGGAGGGGGGTGGAGGGACTCGGGGCCAGTAGGAGGGGGGTGGAGGGACTCGGGGCCGGTCTAATGTTGGGTCACCACCACAGAAGCTGGAGGTTGCCGTTGCTCCACATCAACCTAGTGATGCTAGTTTTGTTTATTTCCCGCTTTGCATTTAATGGTGCGCGGTGACTGGTGGGCGAGCGGCGAGCGGCTGCCTACGACGACCAGCCTTTTGTGTTGCCGACCGAGCCGCGGCGGCTCCACACAATAACTGGTAAAGGCCCAGGCTAACACTTGGAGACGGAGTCCCTGCTGGTTTGCAGAGTATGTAAATGTGTCTCCCACTCTCTCCATTGGGTTTCCCGGGCTCTTTTCCCCTGCTGCTGCTGCCGCGGTTGTTGTTGTTGGTAATAGTGTTTGTTGTGGAGTGTGTGTGTGTGTGTGTGTGTGTGTGTGTGTGTGTGTGTGGGGGGGGGGGACCCGGTGGGGTCCCACAGCTGCGCCACAGTGGCCTGGAGACAATGGGCATCCTGGGTGGCTGTGACGCAATGCAACAATTGTTTAAAGAAAGAGCCGACGCGAGCTCTTCATTGCTGCAGCGTCTGGGAGCTTTGCTCATAACGTATACATCAGTGGAGCATTCTGGGTATTTGCCTCGGTTTCTGTGCAAGAAAGGTTTCTTTTGAGAGTGTGATAGTTTGTTGAAACAGTTCCTGGCTGACGCTGCACTGTATCGGCTCCTGTTTACACTGCCGGGGCCAAAATAACTTCCACTATCAATGAAAGCGAGGCGACCGTTTCACTTTCCCAGCCGTCCCTCGTCTCACTTCTCAGAGTTAATGAGCTGTGGGTTCGGCTTCGTTATCAACCGCCTGTTTAATTATTCATACCCACACATTGTTGCCTGGAATCCTTCTCCCTTAGTCTGCCTTTTTACTTTAAAGAATCTTGTTTCCATGCAGCTTCTGTCCTCGGTCGTATTTCAGCCCCGCCCGGCGTTGCCTTGGCGATGCACAGCGATGAGCTGAACACCAGTCCGAGGAGGTTAAATCCATATCAGCTCTGCAGCTACTTTGATATGTTGTTTGGATATGAAGGGAGAGCCAACGGGCTGCAGATACCAGTGCTGCTGTGCCATGCATATGATTGATGAATAAGTTACCGTGGCGACCACCGGGGAGGCCACGAATCACAGCGCTACAAACGCTCATCGCTCTCACGATCATCCATCGCCAAAACATTCCAATGCATCTTCTCCTCCCTCTCTGGTATCACTCTTTTCCACCCAAACTCAGATTTCTTTTGTTTCCATAGTAACGGGGTCTTGTCCCATGCATTCTCCCTCCCTGCTGGATGGAAGCATCACTCCTCCCTCACATGCAGCCTCTCCTGCAGCTCATCACATCTAATGGGACTGTTTCACCGCAGAGATCCATCAGCGGCATGCCGACGTTAACACGACGCGGCGCTGTAGGACTCGCCGGCTCACGGGAGTTTCCTAAATCAATATGAAGCAGCGAGCATGTGATCGTCAGGCAGTAATGCGGCGGCGGCGGATGTTGACACCCGTTTTAATGGCGGGGATTAAATGCGACCACAATCTGCTGCTGCGGCTTCACTCTGGCTTCAGATCCAAACCTCAACATCAACTCATGCAGGGAACTAAATACTGGACGCTGCAAATCAATAAAATGGGACACAAGTGGGGGATGATAAGTAATAAAGCTGGAAGTCAAAATGATCATCTGGAAGCGACGGGTCGGTACGTCCTTTCCATTATTCTCAAATCTCCCTGAATTTTAATAAACCAAATAATAATATTACAACACACCGGCGTCATCCCAGCTACTAATCCTTTGGTTGTATTTGCTGTTTGTGAAAAGCATCTTAGCTCCTCGAGGCTCGTCGACTCAGCCATGGCTGGCAGAATCTCACTTTAATTAACCAAACAATCTTATTTACAACGGCGGCCCCGTGGCCTTCATCCAAAAAGGGCATCGCTGCCAGAGAACGCTAACAGATCGGATGGAAAGATGTTGATTCACGACACAGAGCGGCATCTCCGTGATGATTCTCGATCAGTTCAGAATAATCAATGACGTTTCTCATTCTGACATTTTCAGCCCAAATGGTAAACAGAGTGGAGTGGACCAGAGGAAACGTTGACTCTTTTATTTCCCCTCACGTCTCCGGCCTCCAGCTGGATGAACTTTGGGCTCCTGGGATCATGAATATTTTGGACCTGGCCTCTTAAGCCAGTCGATTAAGGTGCTGATCTGTGATCTGCCTTTAGAAGAACAGAAGTAATCAGATTGTATGCGTTACGCCTGATCTCAGCTCCGTTCAAAAATGTATTTTCTTTGATCCGAAGTGTTTCCCATTGTGAGAGTAAAAGCACATCAAGGACCGTCGGGGAGAAGAGGTAGAATACACTCACAGCTTCCATAAAAGCCACAATAATATAAAGGTAATTAACTCTACAGGCTGATTGTTGTGGATTATTTGCTAAGCTGACACTTGTCAAAATAGAACATGCATGCCTGTTGGCAGCTCACAGCCGGGATTTAACCGGGTTATTAAAGCTTTAACCTGTTTCCATTCAGCGTGCGCTAAATGGATAACAAGCACGGAGATGGATTTCCATTTTATCCTCATTCACAGGCTCATGCCCACGTACTCTATTTCCCGATGGTTCTCCTTTCTGAACATCCATCTGCATCAAACGCTTCTCTTTCATCATCTGTTAGTATAATTTCATCTGCTCGTCCGACGAGAGAGAGGGAGATGCTGCCTCCCAGACAGAGAGTAAAATATATACGCTAGAAAACAACGGGGAGACGCATACATCTGCATCATTGATAGTGATAGTTGAATTCATCTCTGCCTGTGCAGGCTGTGCCTCCGAACCTGTTATTCTGAAGGATCCGACTCAAACAGATGCTTATCACATGGAAACGCCGTGCTGCTATTGGACGGGCTTATTCTCCTGCTGGAAGAGATGCATTGTGGTCCAACATCCAAACGGACCTCTCTCCTTTGTGTGGAGATTGAGGAGGCGATTATTAGAAAACTAAAGAAAAGCCGAACAAACAGCAGATCAATGATGTTTTAACGTGCTTTAAGATATGAAAGTGTGAATATTGTTTTCATAAAGGGCAGCTTTCATATAATATTTCTGTGGATGTGCTGCAGCGCCCTTTAATAGTGTGGTTATTGGACTTTTTATGAGTTCAGTTTTGTTTCCGGGGTTTAAAATTCATCATATGTATCCCTGTATTGTTTTTTAAATCACAATGCAAACCAAAGAATCACTGTAGGCTGATCCCAGACCAGCAGGACGAAGCCCCGCTAACCCGTCAAGGAGACACAAACGGCCAATCACAGCTCACGATTCGCTGTGTTTAATTGACACGTTTCAGGATTCTGCTAATAGCTCACTCAGCCGCTGGTTTGAGACCCGCTGAGGTGGATCGGCGTCCAGGTCCGGGTCCACCCCCCCCCTCCTGTGCTGTAAACACCGGGGCTCCCCTCGCCACACGGATAGATAACGTGGCTAAAGGTTATCGTCGCCGCAGCAGGCGTGATGTTTGCACCGCAAACATGGGGAGCGGCGTCCTGTTGCATCTCTCTCTCTCTCTCTGTCTCATGGTCGGACGCCCGGGTCTTCCATCTTGACTGATGCATGAGAGTGGAATCACTTCCTGCTTAAACATGGCGTGGATACTGATTACAGTAGAGATTACTCGTGGCGTCTGATTGGCGGCCATGTTTGTATGCCATTTACTGCCGGGGACAAAGAAACAACGTCCTTGTTTAAGGCTGTTCTGCTCGGTGGCGCCCCCCCCCCCTGCCTCTCATGAGGTCGCGGCCGGTCGGTCACATAGAAAACCTACGCACCAACACTCCTCGCCCCCCTTTCACCCCAATCTCTGCCGCCGTGCCCCTCCCCCCCTGCTGCATCGATCCGTTTCCCTGGGCCGACTCCACTAAATGTTCTATTCACAAACTGTCTCCTCTCACTTCTCATTTCCATTTGAGCGATTGGCCGCGTTGGGCTGGAGCGTCGCCCGGAGGCTGAAGTCCACGGAGAGCGACTCTATTGTCTAGTGCTTTATTCATCCCTCCCCGCCAGCCGTCCTCGCCGCTCGCCGTCCAGGAGCAGAAGAACCGACTCTGCAGAGGAGCAGACCATGTGATTGCATCAAACTCAAAATGAGCATTCTGCAGTTTTTAAGATCCGACAGCGAACCACGATGTTCTTCTCTGGCACGAGCGTCTAACACCTTCAGCTTGTTGTATGTATATAAAAGCAGCAAGCATCGTGCAAAAGAAATGATGAAGGGTAAGCTATTACGCAAGATTAACTTCTCCAAACCTCTTTTTTACAGGATGACTACAGAATGTAAAGGATGAGTCCACCTTAAATGACCCTTCCATGCTGATAAATGTGGTTCATCTGGAAGGAAACACTGATCCTCACAGACTGTTGAAGTTCAACACATCAAATACCAGCAGCAGCCATGACAACGGCTCCAATCTAAAGAAATGACGTTGTCTCCTTTCTCTGGAGTTTATACTCTCACAGATAAACCCGTTATTAATATTGCACGGATGTTTTAAGTGCTTTGCTTTCATCCGGAACGCTGGAAAACACCAGTCGCTTTGGCGTGACATAAACACATCGCTGTCTTCTCACCAGGCAGAACATTCAGAACCAGGTTTGACATCAGAGACGGAAGACGTGCTGCTCTGTCACCAACGCCTGCAAACAATATCTGACTATTTCAAATATTAAAGAGGAAATGATCCGTCCCCTGAAGCCGATGCATTTTTCTCATTTGCATTGTGGAACAGGCGTGGAGGAGAATTAAAGAGAACTTCTTTAGACGACGACTCTCTTCCTGAAAGCGTTCATTTGAAAATGAAAATGGCGTTTATTCCGGTTGAAGATGAAAAGTAACAGTGACATGAAGCAAATCCATTTGAAGCGCTGAGGCCGCTGCGAGCCGGGACTCTGATTGATGTTTGTGGTAGAAATGTCTGCCAACGCGCGATGATGGGACGCCGGGGAGCCGGCAGGATGTCACACCTACTCAAAAGGTTACCGTAGAAACGGCGAGATAAAAGACGTGTAGAGGGATCTACAGACTGGAGAAGGGAAGGAGAAGAGAAAACCAGGAATGACTTCCTCCCTAATAACTCCCATGGTCACATGTGACCATATGGCTGCAGAACGCCGCCTGAACGCCGCCGCCGGGACCCGAACAGAGCACCCGTCTGCTTTGAAAACCCCCACATTCGCCGTCCAGGAAACGTGAAAAGGTGAAAAAGCTCACGCTCGCCGTCCTTCCCACTCGGCCGCTGCTAAGCAGGCAACAGATGGCCTGCTGGCATAAATGAGTGTGTCATACCACACACAGGCATGCACACACACACATACACACACACACACACACACACACACACACACACACACACACGGCTGGCTGAGTGCGACGGCAGCGTTTCCTCTCAGCGGTGCGACGGCGAGCTGCTGACGGACGGCAGTGATGTCATCAACGCACGCCGGAGGACACACTTACATCACCACACTACTGATAACATACTACACACTACTTATAATATACTGCATACTAATAATATACTGCATACTAATAATATACTGCATACTTATAATATACTGCATACTAATAATATACTGCATACTTATAATATACTGCATACTAATAATATACTGCATACTTATAATATACTGCATACTAATAATATACTGCATACTAATAATATACTGCATACTAATAATATACTGCATACTTATAATATACTGCATACTAATAATATACTGCATACTAATAATATACTGCATACTAATAATATACTGCATACTAATAATATACTGCATACTACATTAAACTAAACTAAACTGTAATATAATTTAAAAAACTTGACCTTCAAAATGCCTGATTCTGTTCTTCATGTCTTTAAAATAGAGAATCATAATATTAAGAATATGAATGAAGTCTCCCCAAATCTTGCCATACATAATGTTTATATGAGATCTCCTTTATTCTAATGCATTCATGAATGCGAGAATTTGATGGGATTTAATTGCTGTTTGTCCCTGTGGTGGATTCTTAAGGGTCAGTCGAGGACTCATTGCCTTGTTTTTTTCCTGTCTGCAGGGAGAGTGGAGATCCTCTCTGCCACCAAATTAACACCCTCTAGATTTCCTTCATCACGGCCGGATCCTCCAGACCCCCGCTGAGCAGCGCCGACTCATAAATCACATGCTCCCGATGGACGCGTCGCCTCCCAAGCAGACTGTGACCTTGTTTGGAAAATGCTAACGCAACCCCGCCAGCCATCAACTCGCGAGTCGTGCCTTTGGATTCGCCGAGTCATTACGTGAGCGGGAGCCGCTCCGACTCTCTGCCTTCACAGTTCAAGAAGCTCGGTGAAAGGATGGAACTGATATGGATGGTGGCGGCAATAAAGTGCTTTTTAAGTCCTTGAATGTGGAGAGCTCCGATGTGTGTGGTTAATTCAAACGTCCACTTAATAAGATGGAGCCTTAATGAGCCGCAGATATGGATATACACGCATATATTATCTCCATATCCACAGGAATAATAGCCGGCGCTCTCTGTGGGCGCCGTTCAGTCTGCATTGATCCGCCGTGAGACTGAGATAGAGAGACAGCCTATTATCAGATCTTCATACGCCTAGTCAGCCCTTTTTTACTCAAACGTGGGCCAAAAAATATGAACGAAGCTGCCAAATATGTATCTGGATATTACAAGTGAAGCCTTCTCATTACATAATGCTATCAACTTGGTTTAAGCCCATAGTTAGATCCACCTTCTACCAACATGAACGTGTTAACGACTCACTCACGACCGGCAGGCTCTCGTTAGTCCCTCGTTAACACACACCTGGGTGGGACCCGGCAGAGGATTTGACTGTTTGCTCACTCATGACTGAGAAGACGACGGCGAGACAAAGCACCGGGTGCCTAAACCTGGTCTGAGATCAGCTGGGTTCAAAGAGCTCAACGGAGCAAAGTCCGAGCCGATTGGCTCAATGGCGCCTGACGGCCGAGGTGATTGGATCACCGATGCGTGAGAAGCGGTTCGATTGGAGGAAAGCGACCGGCTGAGGACGCAGCAGCTGTCCAGGCCGGCTCCTCGCCGTCCCTCCAGCACCAGCGGCGTGACCCGCTGGAGACGCCGAGGCTCCGTATGTAACGCCATGCTGCGGCGCCCTGGGGAGGCATTACCATTTAGAGTGGTGGGAACATCCAGCAGAGCTGCTGTTGGGGTCCGCACGCTCTCCTCACGGGAAACGGCGGTCCTCCACCGCGGCCCGATGCCGCCGCACGCCACACGCCCAGCTGCCAACACACTATTAGCTGGAGTGCCATCCATCATAAGGCCTCTTCTGTTTGGGACATTAAATTCATCCTCTCCATCTCTGCCTCCTCCAGGGCGATTGGTCTTAGACACAGGAATCCCACACACAAACACACGAGGACCACATGCCTCCAGAGATACATTCAGAACACGTCACACTCCCGTTGGAGTCAAATCTTAAAGAGGAACTCTTAACTGGGTATGAAACATGAACTGTAAGGGTCTATTTCTAGTCCTAAATCCAACAAAATTCACCAAAAACCTTCAGCTCAGACTGCAGGAGGGCGTCCAGCAGCTACCAGCCCCCCTAGGAGGGACTTCCCTCCTCTGCTGGTCCCAGCTGGAGGGAACCAGAACCAGAACCAGGACTGTGCAGGGACCCTGCCCCAGTAAAAAGGGACTCTGTTTCCAGCCAACGGCAGGGGGAGGACGCGTTGTTGGCTCAAGTCCTTTCATGGGTTTGTTGCAATAAGAGATGTAGTTTAGCTGTAGATATTATTGCAGCCTGATCCTTTAAGTAGCCCCCCTTTAACAGTAAGCCTAAAGTAAGTACAGCATTCCCTCCATGGGCTTAATACACTCCCAGGATGGCTTTAAGTATCATGAAGCTATAAGATATTTCTACCCACAATGCCCTGCATGGATTTCTGCTTTTTTTTTTTTTGCAAACTAAGTGATGCAACTGCTGTCGCCGTGAACGCTAACAGGTTTGTTTGGCTCTCCCTGATGATCATACTGACTGTTTTCCTCTGTGTGTGTGTGTGTGTGTGTGTGTGTGTGTGTGTGTGCACTGTTACCGAGCAGGAAGCTGACATCGGCAACCAAAACTGTCATCACACCACCGGCTTAATTCCCTCCGATAATGGGTCATTCATCCACGCTCATTCTAGGTTAATTTACTAATTGGACTCGCTCAGAAAATTGGTGGGGAGCGAAAAAAAGAAAAGAAATAACGGTGAAGGATTCTGGGTACGATGGGAGAGCCAGCAGCTGATACACGACAGTTAACTTTGGGTTGAGCTATTTATCACAGATGTTTCACAGATCACACACACACACACACACACACACACACACACACACACACACACACACACCTCTGCACTCAGCAGTTGCACACTGGCCCATTTCCCCAAATTGACAACATACGACTCAAGGCTATCTGGTCGGCCGGCGAGCGCCTGAAAGCGGCGTGGAAAGAAAGAGACGGGCCGCCACAGAGTCTCTCCGCCGGCCCCCGTCCTTATCGGTGGCGGGGAGCCGGCGGCGAGGAATGGCGGCCCGTCACGGCTCTTTGGGCTGTCAGGAGACGGCCATTATCGCTGGCACTCCATGGCTCTCTGTGCCACTATCTTCACTCCGCAAGGTTCCTCTTTATATGCTGAGGGACATTCTCCCTCAGTGTGTGTGTGTGTGTGTGTGTGTGTGTGTGTGTGAGGGAGGCAACAAGGATCCAAGCCTCGATCGCCCTTTCTAATTCGCTCTTCCTAAGAGAGGTTCTCGATACGGAGCTCAACAGGCTGAGAGCAGGGGAGGCTTTTACCGGTCGGACGGCTGCAAACACTTCACCATCTTCATACCTGGACCTGCTTTTCATAAGAGTGAGTTACAGTATGAGGTCAGGGTTTAAGTAGAGTATGAAAACAGCTCTTAAGACCAGCGTGTTAGGCTTTCCTTTGGCCATTAGTACCAAACACAATGGGAAGGGATTGGTCAGCCGCTGTGCATCCATTCAGTTCTAAAACAGGGAAATGTGGAGCTGCTTCTAGGAGAACAGTGGGTGAGCAACCTCAAGAGGACTCAAACATTATAGTAGCTTGGACCCACAAACAAGGACGCCTGCCATCCTGAGAGCTACGCAAAGCAGCTGGTTTTCAGCTATTTAACACAGCAGGTGAGAGCAAGTATGAATCAGACATAATTAGTTCATATTTTCCTGTACTCCAACACAGCAGATCGCCAAAGACGAAATAAAGACGATAAAGCAAATCGTTGGATGTTTCTTCTCATTTTACAGAACTAGTTGTGAGGAAGGAGAAGTATCCTGGTTTCTGAGTCCGAGCCGCTCCTAACGAGCTGCTGACACTCGACTCGGAGTGTCGCGATGCAAAAGGAAGGCGTGTTAAAGCAGCCATCAGCCATCGCAGCGTCCCCAGGATGTTTCCATCCTCGGGGCTAGGAGATGATCACAGCGCTGCTTTCCCATCATGCATCTGGCTGCGACCCAGAAGCAGAGTGGACCTTGTGGAGTATGCATTGATGACATCACCCTATTTATAATGAAGCCCATTGAAAGATTCATTTGAATGTACTCCTCCATATGGAAACATATTGTTAAGTGACATTGGTTTGAGATTAAATGTGGAAAAACAGCAAAATAAACCTCTCAGCTTGAAGAGGATGAACATTGAATTTGTATCTCTCATTATTTGCCTGTTCACATGTGGTCATTGGAGTTTGAAAAGCGAGGAAGTGCTCGAGTGATCCACGAGCAGATAAACCACAACAGCAATATTGAAAATGCAGCAACCAAAGAGAAGAATTTGCTGCACGGCGTCACGTCGACTCTCCCCTAGAAATGTACATTTCCATAATTATTCACAGCCGTTATCGAGTCCCTGCAGTTTGGTAATTATCAAAACTCATCTGTGGAGCGACTTCCTGAATAGTGTCACTGTTTCCCTGAAGGCTTTGTCACTGCGAGGCCGTGGAACGGGACAGGAAGTGCCGAAGGAGACGGAATCCTGCTCTTTTTCATTCTGTTGTCATGTTTCTATTATATGCCTTTGTTTAGGTGTTGCATTGCCTTTACATAATTCCCCCGTTTTAGCAGCGTGATATTCAGGTTTATTGGTTTAGAGTGCTAATAAAAGAGTGGAGCTCCGATCTTCTATTCATTTTAACTGCAAACAAAGATTTACCATGTTATACAACAGCAGAGTGATGTCAACCCAAGCCCCCGTCCCTCTGTGTGTGTTGTTATTAGAGCTTCTCTGTGCACGTTATCATGGTATTTAGGACGGCCTTCAGGCCATGAACAGAAACGAATTGGGATATTTTACGGGAGCACTAAGGTCGAGTACTGTATTCAATTCAAACAGATATATTTCAATTCAATCAAGAGCAGCAGAAAATAGTAAAATACTCTTTGTCATATGTCAAGCCTTAAATTGTAGCATTGGATTTATTTTGATAGAAGATTTTCTGTTTTTTAAAATGTTAGAAAAGTAATAAACTGGTTGAAACTAGGAAATCAAACAACAGTTTCTCTTGTGATAACACGTGAGCAGGCCCTTCACACTCCACATGCAGCTCGTTAAATAATGGCTCATTATGAGTCATTACAAAACTATCAGATACAAGACCCCCCCATCATAAAGGCCATGGAGAACAGAGGGGATTAGGGCAGTGAGATGGGAGAATCAGCAGATTCAGCCGTTGTCGGAGGCGGATAATAATGAAATCGCCGGCTAATAGAGCTGTAATCTGGGTCGCCGCGGCAACGGTGAAAGTGTACGTAACTGTGTCGGTGCCCACTCTGGCGGTGTGTTTGATGTTGACACGATGGGAGACGGAGCATGAACGCTTGGCTGTGTTTGGAGGGGGGAGGGAGGGGTGAGGAAGGGAGGGAGGAGGGGGGAGGGAGGGGTGAGGAAGGGGGGGGGGGGGGTACAAATGCAAAGGGGAAGGCAGCAATCAAGGCTCAGTCTGCACATTCTCTGCCCCCAATTAGTGTAAGAGGATGATAATAAGCAGAGGCTGACACCTCCCAGAGGAAAGTGACATAAACAAAGAGGAGGAGGAGGAGAAGGAGGAGGAGGAGGAGCGGAAACTAAGTTTTTGTGATGAAGAGATAAGCAGGAGGGGAAGGGAGGAGGAGGAGGAGGAGGGGAATCAATCCTCCGCTCTGTGCTTTGGGGCCTCGACTCGTCGTCACATCTGTATTAAAGCTGCTGACAGCAGCTCCGGGTCGACCCGGTGGCTGGGAGGAAGAGGAGGAAGAGGAGATGATGAGAAGATCATTGTAGTTATTTGGCGTCATTGTTGATCCATTTTATTGCAATTAAAAGATGGAAAATGTTTATTCTGGGTTGATACACTGTGGTAAAGTAGAGGTTTACAGAGGGCTACCATTATGGACTGACTTCCATGTGCAAAGATGAGACTTCTCCAGAGGTTCCTCTGAATATGAGCTCATATGGGTCTCAGATCCCTCGTGATCTCTGCCATCACAGGAAAAGTCGACCTGCGTGTTCGGTGTGAGCGACGACGTGAGCTTATGTAGCCGCTAACGGCCGTTTATCATTCAGCTGCTGCTCCGAGCCGCCCACCAGCCGTGGAGCTTCTGCACAGCTGAAGATGTGTCAAAGTCTGTGCTCGTCACTTCCTTCCCCCTCTCTCTCTGTGTCTCTCTGTCTCTCTCTCTCACACATCTCCTCCTCCTGAGATGTTATTTTCCATCTCTCTCTGTTGGGAAACTCCCTCGGGCCGTTCCTCCACTCCTCTCTCCTCCTTGAATTTGGCAACTTCACAGCCAGATGTTGAGGACGTGATCATCTTTTTAATTAAGCCCCATTTTCCCTTTCCTTCGTGTGTGTGTGTGTGTGTATATATATATATATATATATATATATCTTGTACAAATCTGGTAAATGTGCTTGGTGGCTCTCGTGTGATCCGAGTCGCTGCCACATCAAAGAAAGTGTCGCATATATAGAAGTTGCTGCAGCTTTTAACACCTTAAGAACAAAAAAAGCATTTGCATGAAAGATTCATGCACTTGTTTTAACTTTCAGGCTGGATATGAATCCTGGAGTCCTCACACAAGCATCATCAACAAAATATATTTATATTAACAACAACATCACTTTCATGCAAAACCCGTCGCTAATAGTGATGAATCAAAAGAAAATCATTTCTATCTTCAACTCTGAAGCATTATTCCATCTTTCAGGTTATTGTTTTTGCTTCACCGCAACATATTCAGCTCCAGCAGGAAGCTGGAATAACAGAAACCCAACAGAAACACGACAGAAACACAACAGAAACAAAATAGAAACCCAACAGAAACCCAACAGAAACACAACAGAAACAAAATAGAAACCCAACAGAAACACAACAGAAACACAACAGAAACACAACAGAAACAAAATAGAAACCCAACAGAAACCCAACAGAAACACAACAGAAACCCAACAGAAACACAACAGAAACAAAACAGAAACCCAACAGAAACACAACAGAAACAAAATAGAAACCCAACAGAAACCCAACAGAAACACAACAGAAACACAACAGAAACAAAATAGAAACCCAACAGAAACCCAACAGAAACACAACAGAAACACAACAGAAACACAACAGAAACAAAATAGAAACCCAACAGAAACAAAATAGAAACCCAACAGAAACAAAATAGAAACCCAACAGAAACCCAACAGAAACACAACAGAAACCCAACAGAAACACAACAGAAACACAACAGAAACAAAATAGAAACCCAACAGAAACCCAACAGAAACAAAATAGAAACCCAACAGAAACAAAATAGAAACCCAACAGAAACCCAACAGAAACAAAATAGAAACCCAACAGAAACAAAATAGAAACCCAACAGAAACCCAACAGAAACACAACAGAAACCCAACAGAAACACAACAGAAACCCAACAGAAACAAAATAGAAACCCAACAGAAACCCAACAGAAACACAACAGAAACCCAACAGAAACACAACAGAAACACAACAGAAACAAAATAGAAACCCAACAGAAACACAACAGAAACATAACAGAAACACAACAGAAACCCAACAGAAACAAAAAAGAAACCCAACAGAAACACAACAGAAACACAACAGAAACACAACAGAAACACAACAGAAACACAACAGAAACACAACAGAAACCCAACAGAAACAAAAAAGAAACCCAACAGAAACACAACAGAAACATAACAGAAACACAACAGAAACCCAACAGAAACACAACAGAAACACAACAGAAACAAAATAGAAACCCAACAGAAACCCAACAGCAACACAACAGAAACACAACAGAAACACAACAGAAACCCAACAGAAACACAACAGAAACACAACAGAAACCCAACAGAAACACAACAGAAACACAACAGAAACACAACAGAAACACAACAGCAACACAACAGAAACCCAACAGAAACACAACAGAAACCCAACAGAAACACAACAGAAACACAACAGAAACACAACAGAAACACAACAGAACCACAGACTCTAACAACCAAACAGCAACAAACAAAGTCAGTAGGCAGCTGGTGAAGTCGGCGGAGTGAGAGAGACAGAAAAATCATTATCAGACTGTAATCCAAGGTAAGGACAGAAAACACAGCCTTTAAAAGCCTGCAATGTTATTAAAATACTATTCAGCCAGTTATTATCACTCTGGTGAAAACATGTGGAAGAATATCCAGACATACATGTCCATCATGCAGCAAAAGAAGATGCATTGTGGGATATATTTCCCACCCACAGGGATGATGTCTGAGGATATAAAGGGAGTGATTTTAACTGTTGAGTTACAACTCACACTTTAATGGTCCTCCCTCCTAAAAACAATCATCACCTTCACATTCAGCTCCGCTCTCAGTAATGTGGTATTCCCACCACAACCAGGTGTGTTTCACCTCCCTGTGTGTGGACCTGGAACTCAGCGACACTCTCTCCTCTCTCTCTCTCGTTACATCCTCCAGCTGAATGAGGAACGGAGGAGGAAATGACACGGAGATAGCCATTAGCGTAGCCAGTGCTGAGCAAACGCAATTAAAGCAGCGGCAGGCCGGCTAATGCTGAGCTTAACACAATCCCCAGCCCTGCTCCCCCCATGCTAATGTGATGGAATGTTTGTCGAGTCGTCCCTTATTGGCTCGTTAAAGACAAGAGGGGGGGGATGAGGAGGGTGAGGGAGGAAGAGAGAGAGCAAATCAATCAAAAACAAGTTCAACTAAAAAGTGAAGCGCCACCATCTGGCCAACAACCTGACCCATAATGCCTCAGCTAGTTTATTCTCCTCTCAGTCCAACGCAGAGAAATCCTCCTTGTAATGTGTTCAATCAAGTATCTCTAACCAGATATGACCTCTGCAGGGACGAGGAGTCCAGGCCAGTCCCGGTTCACAGAGACTGCCTGACCCGGTCTCAAGCATCAAGCCTCTTTAAACCCGCCTGCAGGCGCCCGGTTTCCTCTGCGTGACTAGGAGAACGGTACATGAAGCCAGAGGGTTTCCACCCAGCGGAGCATGTTCTGCTGGCTGCTAATGGACCGGACGGGGACTGCAGCACGGCCTCCAGAGTCACCATGAAACATTGATGGAAGGCCAAATGCTTCCCGAGCCGCGTCCCACGAGGAAGCAGAGGGAGGATCTGATCCTGAGAAGTGGGTTTGATGGTGTAAGAATATGATGAAGGGGCAGGACGTGACTGTGGTCGCCTCTCCAAAAATAAAAAATACACCAGTGCACTATTGCTGGAGGAGATCAGACTGATGAAGGAGTCTCTATCTGCCGGGTCCATCTCCTGTTGTTAAAGTGGACCTGATAAGACCAGAATGGGGGACTAAACTGCTCCCTGAGCAGGAGATCTCACCTCAGATCTACTTTACTTTCTTCCCCCTGGATGGATGACCGCTGTAAACGCCGTTCAAATTAACTAAAGCCAAACGGAGGCGGCGTTTAATCCCTCCCATTGATCATTTGGGGCGATGCCCGACCCCTTTGGTTCCTGTTGCTATGGCGACGGAGTTTTTTGGCAGATCTTTATCTAAGCTAACGTTGGCTCGTTTTAAATGCTTCGTTATCAGAGGGGTCTAACGTATGATGTGAGATTAAAGCCGCATGAAAACGTCGGCATCAGATTGATATGAAGAAAACTCCCCTGTTCTATCGTTGCATATCATCCATTATTGTAATTATGAGGAAGGTGGTTTAGTCCAGTTTAAAGCTGAAAAACCAGCTGCAGTTGAGAGTCTGTAAATACTGTGTGTAAAGGTTTGCTGGGGGGTTCGAGGCTCTATCCTCCGGCACACTAAGTGATCTGATTAATTGCTTCGGGGATCTTTGGTCTGGTCCTGAAACAAACTACTGTACACGGTTTGAATAAAAGCATCCGTTTGGCCAGCAGGGATCACAGACGAGGGGAAGAACAAAGCAAATTAACAGCTTTCAATGGAAGGAAACAAGAGGAAAGTCTTTCTGTGAACTAATCTCTATGAATCAGCAGCATCTTCAGGTTCTCACTGAATGTTACAACCTTCCACTTCAATCAAGACATAAAGGCTAAGTATGTATCCGTATGAGCAACAACACAACAAAGTGTCTCATCTTTCATGTGGGAGACTCTCCTGACATCACGTCAGACCGCTGATTCCCCGCTGCAAAAAGGAGCGTGTTGACAATCCTGCAGGAAACCATGTGATCGTCTGCTGGCTGGTATGTTTGTGGATTTTAGAAGACTGGTTGGTGTAACATTGTCTCAGTATCTCTGTGAGCAGGCCGGCGTGATTCTGTCATCCTGACAGGATTAAACACACTGATTTCTGAGCTTCATGGAATATTTATCAGGGACAATCTTTGGCCTTATTTAGCAAGTGTCTGAGGATGACCTCTGCGACCTCTGTGACGTATCAGCGTAGGAACGGCGTGTCTCCGTACAGCGGGGTGATACTGAGTGTTAAATTCGGCTCCATGTCTCAGTTTCGGCCTCGGAGAGTAACTTTGGTCCGGCTGATGAAAGGGCAAAGTCGTTACGCAGCACGGTCGGCACAAACGAAGGAGGAGGAAGCGTGTCGTGTCCGACAACACAAACCTCTGCTCTACTGACCTGGACTCCACCGCTCTCCCCCCCGCGCCGGGGCTAGAGGTCCTGAATGTTGTGTAATCTCATTCCTGTGTGCTGCACATCATCAGCTGGGTGGCAGAGGAGGCGGGGCCATGAAGGACAGATGGCTCGCTTTGATGATGCGCCCTTTGATGTGCGTTGGCAACAAGTCAGCTACCCCCCCCCCCCCCCCCCCCCCCGGTTACCAAACAGCTGACGTGAGCACAGAGAAGGAAATAAAGATTTACAGGCGATCGATGGCGGGTTTGATGCTTTAGGATTAAGGTGTGATCCGTTTTCTGTGACGACGCTGTCAATGATGACAGTCGGCACAGGGTTTCTATGGCAACGCTGACAGACGTGTGTCTCTTCTGGCCTGATGATGAATCTCATTCACACAGTTTCTTATCATCTCTCTCTTTAAAATAATAAATGAGATATCACAATAACCTGTTCTTTTCTAAATGGTGAAGCCGAGATATAAACAAACAATCCGATTGGACGGCGGCTCATCCTGACTTTATTCTAGGTTGGAAACTCCCCCTTCACCCAGATACCCCTCCATGAGGAGTCCGTTCTGCATCGCTTTATAATCTGACAGCTAATCACGTTGTTTTCTGCCCGAGTCGAGGATCTCAAAGTTCACATGATCACATTAAACTGGAGAAGACATTTTGCTGAGCAAGCAGAAAGCTGTGACATCCGTCTCCCCGCTCAGCCAATCAGGAGCGGGGAAGCTCTCCCACCACTCCACGCTGCCGGCTAATGTGCTAATGATGCATCTCATCACGTGACAGGTCTGCAGGTTATGTAATAATGTATTACATAGTCATAAACAACCTTTACATTACTTTCAGAAACAATACACACATGGAACACAAACGAGGTGCTTAATCTGTATCACTATCTAATCCCCAATCCATCACCTTGTGTTTAAATCTACTGGCATTTATATTTCACATTATTATTATGTTATTAGTTCCCCGTCGAGTTCAAACAGGGACGGAGTGAAACATCGGAACATCTGGAATCTGACGGATCCGACGCTCGTCTCTCTGATAGAGATCTCGGGAAACGCTTCATTAAACCAGCCGACTCGGACGACTTTCATGTTGAAACTGGATTAGTTTACATTACAGCAGTGAGGGTGGGGTGTTAATTGAATCTCCGCCGTCCCGTCTTAAACACCATTTTACATTTATTAGTGGATGAGACTCAGCACTTCCACTGATCTGCTCCCTCCCTCCCTCCCTCCCTCCCTCCAACGGAGGAGGGTTTGTTTCCCTCCAGCTTCCATCAGACGGTACGTTAGCCTTCAACCTGCTGTTCATATCGCTGCTGCAGCTAAATGCTTATGCTAACGGGAAACACTCTTTGTTCAGACTAGAAATCGACGTGTCTCTTGGGGAAGTGCACTCTTGATGCACATTGAATCTCAATGTCGGGGATTTGCATGAATGAAAAGCTAGTTTTTTTCAGGAACCTCAAACGCATCACACACACACACACACGCACGCACACACACACGCGTGCTGTTTTTATAACAGCTGGCAAAAGTTGATAAGAGACATTTTGTATTTCAAAGTCCTTGTATGTGAACCATTTTATTTTCAAGATCAGCAATTTGTTCCAAAGAGCGAGCTGTGAAACGCCCGTGGACGTCGGCTTCTGAGAAACCAGCTATTTCTGGGTTCACGCTGCAGTTTGTTGTCATTGTTGGAAAACAACCCGAAGGGAGGAAAAGCTCCGACGACGGCGCGTCACTGCTGGAAACTATTCCTGCGTCTCGGGAAAAACCACTCTCCGTAGGGAACGACGGGCCGAGCCACTTACTCATTTAATTAAAGCCTTCGCTGTTTATTTATGAGATTGATTTTCCTAAACGACGGCTTGAGAATAGAAGATGTTCCTTTTAAGAGAAGAGACGTGATGGATGAGACGTGAGAACATAATAAACAACACTCTCTCAGCGTTATTAATTCACAGTGTTCATAGAAATCACAACAAACAGCTCAACATCTGTGTAAAGTCAAATCAAATGGATTTACCGTATCAATATTTACCCTCCTTGTGCTGCAATCACACTGTGTGTGTGTGTGTGTGTGTGTGTGTGTGTGTGTGTGTGTGTGTGTGTGTGTGTGTGTGTGTGTGTGTGTGTGTGTGTGTGTGTGAGCTGGAAATGTGGGCCGGAGCTCCAGAGAGGCTGTGTGTGCAAACTATATATATATATATATATATATATATATATATATATATATATATATATATGGACAATAATAGAGCGGCTTCAAACATGGAAGAAGAATGAAATGTTTCTTTGATGAAGTCTTCCTTAAAGCTGCCACACATAGAAAATACACCACCATGCCGACAGCATTATGTGACAACAAATTCATTAATTCTGCATGTCTTTGAATTAATTTCTCATTAAATATATAAATATACAAAAAAATGAAGTTCTAGTTATGTGTCATCATAATTATTTAGCTAAAAAACTCCAAACATTAATAAACAATGATTTTTTATGGGACCGCTGCAATCTAACAACATAATTAATCCAAACGTTTTTATTGAAGATGTAAATCTTTTTTTCCCCTAAAATCTCACAAATATAAAGTTTAATTTCTATAAAAAAGTCTCAGTAAAGTTCTTAAACAGCTGAACTAACGCGACTCAAAGTGACGTGAACGGTACATTTGTTGGGGACTATTTTCAGCTGCGGATGAATATTGAATGCCAGTAATCATTCCATATTCAGTGGACGTATTTAAATAAACTTGATAAGCGTTTTATCCAATCACAGAGCTCGTTTACCAAGGATGGGCTGAGCTTCAATAAACATTACATATATCATGTTTAAGGGATTTAACAACCTGACTGAGGAGTTGAGAGGAATCCCGACTATTATCATATTTTATTTTGTGAATATGAAATGAGGATCCGGCTCCACTTCACTTCCTGGTTGCCGTTCTGGACCCGAGTTAACCGCCACTTCCTGGCGCCGCCATCTCCCGCCTCCTCGCCTCATCGATGCTGCTTTTTTATCCTAATTGAAACTCGTGCATTCGCCCGTACGCTGCATAATTATTCGCTTAACGACTCCGAGCAGCGTTTCCCAGCGCGGTGCTTTTCTCTCCGGGAGTCTCTCTTCTTCACGTCGACAATCCATGAAATGCAACAGAACGGCTCAGATTAAATGAAAGGATTTCCATAAAATTACATCCAAATAGCGCCGATTGCTTGATGAGCAGCTGTGGTGGTGATTTCAAGCCCTCCACGTGCGTGTCATCGCTCCACTGTAATGAGCTTCATTAGCGACGTTCTCCATCTCTGGAGCTTCTCTTCCCTCTGGATGAAGGATCCTCCACAGAATCACCCTCCATTGTGGCATCACGGCCCCTGAAAGGTGATGATTGGCTGTCTGGGAGTGGTCTGTAAGCGTGATCCTGTCGCCGCGGGTACGATGGACTCCAACGGACGGAAGTGCATCAGGGGGGTTTGGGAATTAGCCGGAGGAGACCACTATTGCATACAGAGGTGGTACGCATGGATTACCGGCAATCAATATTCAATTTAGCCGCGGCGGCGGCGTCTCCTGGCGTTTGCTTGCTCCTCAGAGTCCAGCTGTTTGTCTGCATCCTCAGCTCGGGGTGGCGATCGGATTTTTAAGTGCACATATGTGGGGGGGTCGTGGAGCTGAAACGTCTACGGAAACCACAACATAGCATCCAAAAACCACTTCCTGTTTACAAAAAGTGCATGAATTATTATATTGTAGAAAAAGAAAGAACCGACTATTTATGCATTTGTGTACTTTTCTGCTTCATGTAGACATTTGATATGTTAGAACATAATACAATTTAATAAAAACATCTATTCAGTCTGGATTTTTATGTTGTATAGTGTATATTATTTATAATTTTATTTATTTTACCATGATCAATTTGTTCAGTGTTGTATTATATTTTTGTTATTTTATGTATTTGTCTTGTTTCCGTTTGTTTTTGTGAATCAGTTGCTTCCTGAATAAAACTTTATTGAGCTGTTATCGTGGCTGGAGACTTTATTCTGTTTTGATCCAATAAATCACAGTTTGAGTTCTCCATGTGGCGTCGAGCCAGCGGTGGAGAGGCGGAGCCTGTTTGGGTGGCGGGAGGATGGGGGGGGGTTCAGGTGTGAGCAGATACACCTAATGTCAGAGTGACAGGTGATGAAGATAAGCTTGTCAGGCTACAGGAGTCTGCCTCACTGCACCGCTGCACACAGCTCACTGCTCACTGGGGGAAGAAAACCACCACTGTAGTGTTCACCTGCTTTCACTCGCCCCATCTCGCCCCATCTCTCCCCCCCCCCCCCCCTCTCCCCTCTCTCCCCCCCTCCCTTGTAATTAGCAGATGAGTAAATTCACATTTTTTTGAGCTCCACAGTCCATCAATGCAGCGTTGAGTTAATGAAGCCTCATGCCTATTGAGATCAGTGTGCGTTACCATGGTGACGCCACGAAAAAGCTCTGCCTTTGTTTCAAAGCTCTCTCTCTCTCTCTCTCTCTCTAATAAAAAAAACAGCAAACAGCTGCTTCCTCTCGGAGCTGCGCGGTGTAATCATGTGACTGTGACGTCATCGAGGCGTTTCTCACGTTTCTGTTTGATGACCCAAATGAAAAATAATAAATGAAGGTGAATTATGAAAACATTAGAGCATCTAATCATTTAAAACATGCTGTAATGTTTGCTGTTCAACAAGTCTGACGTGTAATGGTTTATTCCGGGCTGCGTGTTTGTGATGATGGTATCTCCCGGCTGATTTACAGCGTGACCCGCTCTGAGTGCGTCCCTCGCCTGCATCAGCGCTCCAAGGACCCTTCATGGACGCATTGATCGCGGCCAGCTGATATACAGTGGTCATCGCTGGCTATCAGCGGAGAAAGGTCAGCGTCGTCCATCAGCTCCGACCGTGCTGGTTTCAGGGGTTATGTATGGGTGTATCAGACTGGGACGGGGAATCAATACAGGCCAGTATCAAAGGCCTGCAGGGTCTCACATGTTATGTGATAAAAATGCATTTTTAAGATGTTTTCTTCCTCATCGACATCATCACTGTTGTATTTTACTACGTTGTTCCTTCAGCCAAAGTTGGAAATAAAGCACCACTCGGGGACCCAATGCATTTAAAAACACAACTATTTTCACTGCTGGAGAGAAACGGCCCCACTGTTATGAAAGTACAGAAGCCTTTTCACCGCGCAGGTCCAAACACTGAAACCCAACCATTCTGTCCTTGTGTGAATACGATTACAGCCAAGGTGCAGTGAGTCATGGAGCACAACGACAAAGAAAGAGGAATGAACACACACATTAAAGCTGTGACAGCGGCAGACTCTCGCTGTTAGCGGCTGTGTGTGTGTGTGTGTGTGTGTGTGTGTGTGGGAGGAAGGAGAGCGGTGTAGAAATGAATTGCCGTATGCTTAATTAACACAAAATCCCTTTGTCTTCAGGCTCTGACCAGGGCAATTTGTGGGTGTTCAGCTGAAAATGTAGGGGGGAAAAGATGAATTAAGTAGCCCGAATGAAAATGAGTGCAGAAAAGGGTTTGTGGCTTCGAGAAGGGAGGAAGTGGAAGCTGGTGGGCCTTCAGTCCATGAGACGGGGGAGGGAAGGTGGCGGGCGAAGGGGCTGATAGTCACCTATTAAAGACGGGACCAGGAGGCCGGCCGGGGACCGCTCTAATGACACTCTGGGAATGGAAGTCATTGTGCAGTAAATAAAAGTGGCAACAAGGTCAGTGTGTGTGTGTGTGTGTGTGTGTGTGTGTGTGTGTGTGTGTGTGTGTGTGTGTGTGTGTGAGGACGAGATAGAAAGCGACTGCAGGCTTGCTCTACTGTACAGCGGGGCCCCTCATAAATCTCATTTTCTTTCAATTATGCACACACAAATTAAGGCCGGGGTGATAAAAGCCCTCTGAGTTGAATTTGAAGTGATGAGCGCCATTAGGAGTCCGTGTTATACGGTCCGTGGGGGGATATGACATCACACTACCAGCCAGCAAATAGACTCATCCCATTCCGAGCTGCTTCACGCTTATCCCGCTCCAGTCTATTTACAGCGTGTCAAACGGCCCGAAGGCACGTTGATTTCCCCTTGATGGGCCGGGCGGTGGAGAGGGGCATGCTGGGAAGTCTGACAGATGCAAAAGGAAGATTGATGCGACTTCAAAGCGCCGTTTATTGGAGGCGAGCGAGCAGGAGTTAGATCAGCCATCTTTGAAGCTGTGTGCAGGTGGACGGCCGGGAGAGCAGGAAATAACGCCGGCGGGATCCACTCTGCTTCTGATTGCAATAATGATAATTCAACAATCATTTCTTCTCCATCGCAAAGAAATATCATCATTAATACAAACAATTACAAAAGAAGTGCCAGCGTCAACAGTCAGCAAGTAATATTACATCTTAATATCTATATATTTATGTGTAATGTTAACAGTTGCTCTTATTCTCATTTCTGTCAGTTTTAATAACACTGAACATCTGGGAACGATCCAATGTTGAAGACTTCTTTTTAAACAAAGTTGCTGCTTACCTTGGAGACTTTACTGTTATTATAGCCCATAAATGTAATGGTCAAACTCTGTGATAGTAATAAGCTGAAGTTCTGCCTTAAAGCCCCCCGAGACATCCAGAACGGGTTTTCAGGGACCTCCATGAAGCGGTTCAGACACCGCGATGAAAAGGGACTTAAACAATCTACAGGAGCTCATTTTAATTACCAGGGATTCGATTACAGAGCTGTTTATCTGCAGACCCGAGCAATCATTCAACATGCGCCCACACAAAACACACACTAACCTTCCCATGCAGCTGCTGCAGGCCGCCCGGCCAGATTGATCGGTGCGATCAGCCCAGATAGCCGCGAGCGCCGGCCACATCTATTCAGAGAATAAGTGCTGGACAAGCTGTTCTTTCAGGGGCCGGCCGGCCAACAATAGGCCTCTAATAGCTCCAGTTTGTCTCAGTTACCACCAACCGCCTCCTCACTCCTTTACACACACACACACACACCTTTACTTTACAACTCCCGTCGCCGTGCCGACCACATAACTCCTCAATCTCTCCGTTTGATCTCTCTCTCTCTTCCAATCATTTTTCTTCATTTTTATATGTCAATATCTCACAAAAAACACTGCAATTCTCTGAACGACCCTGACCTCTGACCTTCCCAATGCAGCTGCAGGTGGAGAAGAAGATTATTTTGATCACCACATCACCTGCGGTCAGTAATGAAAGCCGGGCTTCTGCTGGAAGTGGAGATATGGGAGTTTAACGTCTTTCTATGCCGATGACACGCTCCTCGTTAGCGTTTCTGGTGTCGTCTGTCATGTTAATGGAATCTGAGAGGCTGTTCATTTGGAAAACAACCACAATGACTCCATTTGTTTACATAAATCTTGTTTCTGCTGACCTCTAGTGGCAGCATGTGATGCGCATCATTAAAATCATCAAACTGACGATGCAAACAAATCATAAAACCCAACCGTTACCATGGAGACAGCATGGATGTTTACAACGGACATGTGGGGCTTTCTGTGATGCAACACATCACAAAGGCCTGAGGCTCCGCCCCCGAGGCCGGCGCCACGCCTAACCTGATTACGGCAGACGGGATGCGACACTTCCCTGCTGCAGCCCACAAACAGAATAAGTGAGCATCACATATGGCGAGGACGCGCTAATTGACAGAAGACGCTGACAGCCAGAGCGTCTCCGGGAGCGGCGTGATGAGCAGACGAGGGGGAAGTACACAAACAGACCGATTATGTGATTCTTCACTCACCGCTGCTGTGCGTCCCGACTCTCAGGTTGTGGGACATTTGATCCAGAATATGATTTAATTTGATGCCACTGAACATCGAGTTTAGGATTAATTAGTTACTTTGAGCCAATTCAATCTAAAAATATGTATCAAGTCTTTGTGAGTTTCAACTCTGAGTGTGACTTTATTTTTCTGTGTTTTTCATGTGTTTCAAGATATTAGTTTGATGACTTGACAGAAAATAAATTGAGACTTTGAAGTTAAGGATTCGTGACTTGGCTTGAGACATAATGACTGGAATGACCCGCCTGTGTTCATGTTATAATGTCAGTGTTAATAGAAAATATTAAAGAAGCTCAGAGAACTTTTCAACGTTTTTTTATTGTCACTATTTGACAGTTTAAAAGTGATGAACTGAATTGTTTTTAATTGAGGATAAACTTAAGAATAACTGTTTTTTATGGAGTTAATTGTTTGATTCTAATCATTTCACTGAAAATCTATAATTCAAATAGAAATCAAATCAATGCTCAAACAACAGCTTGGGTAAAATAATACTATGTTGCAGAATTTGGACTAAAAATGACTGAGTCACACGTCTGCACAGGAGCAACATCAAACCCATGAATTAGCCTGATTCAGACGCTGTCTCGTCTTTCAACGCGGCTCCCAGACGGCGCCTTTAATGGTAGCGGCCTTCTGGATCTTTAGATCTCCTGGAAACAAATCAATGCGTCCATAAACTGCTGTGCATTATTGGACGAGCTCTGACTGCCTTCATCCACTCTCAGCTCCGCTCGTCGATACGCAAAACTAAAACACCAACGCTGGAGCCCGGGTGTCAATCACGCCGACGCAAACGTGCTGCCGGATCCACGCGGGATCCTCGGGGACGATTCACGATTCCAGTCGGTGCCTTTGAATGCAACACCAGCTTGTCATCTACCTGCAGCTAAGTGGCCACTGATTCCTCTGACAATGTTTATGGGCAGATCCGTTATTTCCTGCTGTGGGGGGCCGAGAGATGCATGACTGGAAGTAATGACCCCGAAGGACATCCAAGTATAAATAGATGTGTTTACCTCTGCTCATTCCATGCATTATTAAAGTCATGGTGGTTAGCCTTTAGCCCACAGCTGCTGTGTTTATTATGTCTGCATGAGGTTCCTCTAATCCCTCCTGAAACCCTTCCTGTATGTCTGGCACAAACAAAACTACATCCCAGCGAGGTTTCTTGTCCACAATCTGTCAGGAAATGACCGTGGAACACAGCGTGAACCAAATCCAGATGTTCGATGCCTCCAATAACGATGAAATATCATAAAGTCTCTGCCTGAATCTGAATGAACCAATCAAAAAGGAGGATCATGCATGAAGTCTGTCAGGTGATTGTCAGGAAGGAAAAGTCTCAAAGCAAAAAACTAGCTGATGACGCGTTTGGGGGAAACACGACATCGTAAAACAAGCCGCATGCAATTTGCAGTTAATGGACTGAACCATGTAAAAAGTGCCGGGATGTGCCTTTAAAAGGAAACGAGCACAAACACGGAGTGAAGTGCTTCTATTTGTAAAAAGCTGAATGTGATACAAACATCGCCTTTCACTGAATTATCAGCTAACGCGAGCTTCGCCCGCTGGCTGTTAAATAAGAGTGGCGAGGCCGGCGGCGAGGCCGGCGGCGAGGCCGGCGGCGAGGCCAGCGGAGTGGCGAGGCCAGCGGAGTGGCGAGGCCGGCGAGGAAAGCCGAGGCTATTTAATGGATCCCACGCATCTCTCTCTCACGGAGCGGCAGCATCCCGGATAGAGAATGAAGAGATCCACATACATACAGCTGCTCACTTCACCTCCCTGCTGCTGCACCGGCCTCTCAACCCTTCAGTGACTGTTCCAACAACGCGTATCGGCATGGTAACGGCCCGGAGGAGGACGGGGGCTCGCCATTCCATCCTAATCCTGAACGTGGGCATCTGGACGACCAGCGTACGTGGGCGGAAGGGAACAAGTGAACAAAGGACAATGCGGCTTGTAATCCCGTTAAAGGATTAAGGGCTCGGGCGACACACACACACACACACACACACACACACAAAAGACAGTTTTGTTTGGGAGCATCCCTCTGACTTACACTTGTTCATTCACCCCGACACTCAGTCTTAATGCTATTACCCGACACCTCACCGCGACCTTAGAGCGACCTCCGTTCTGCACCGGAACACAGGAAGCCATCTTTAATGGACGCAGACGCAGCGAGACACAGTCGGAGCCGTCGGCTGCACACTCGACATGTGGAGCATCTTTTCCTCGAGGCGTTTAATTAAATGTGTGGAGTCTCTTCACACCCAGAGCAAAGCGATAATACTGAGACAAAATGAAAATGTCCTGGGACGAGGACATGAAAGGAAGACGAGGCGCCTGCAGACGAGCATTAAGTCTTTACCACGCGGTCAGTGTGATGAACAGACACGCTGCTTTCTGAAGGCGCTAACAATCGACTCAAACAACAGAGCTGCTGATGCCGAAAGCGACCCAAGGAATAGACATGACCCTGCGCTGCCTTGAGATTTCCCTTCTCATCACGGATGCTTGTGTTCGACCTCGGAGCCTTGCTCCGCTTGTGTGAATCCGATTCTCACTTATTCATGATCTCGATATGTTAAAGTCGGCAGCTTATCAATGCAGCCCAGAGCGGAACGAGGTATCAATTATTAAAAGGGCTAGTTAGCCTTCATGTAGGCGAGGCTGGTTCCTGCACTGAGGAATCAACATTCTGGCTTCTCATCTTGACTTCAGGTCAAATTGGTTTTTAGCAGCTCTTGTAAACATCTGTTATGTTCTTTTTCTTCCCTTTTTATGTCTCTAACATAACCCTCAAGACACGGACGGTTTACTCGAAGATACACCATGTTTCATTAAAACATCTCAAACCATCAAACGTGTCTGACTGAGAAACAGCCGCAAAGGCGTTCCAGCGATTAGCCACGTCCCCACAGAGAGATCATATTCACATTAAAGCCCAGAAATATAGTCGACCATTAACAGAATCCAACGGCAGCAGCGACATAGTTAGTAAATGATGTCTTACCTAATGATGTCAGCGGAAACGCAGCATCCCCATTGGCCGAGAGAAGACATGTGAGAGGATGCGTAGAGATCCCATTGGTCACACGGAGAGCATGAAGGGGGGAGAAGAAAAAAAGGATTCATTACTCTTTGTGGATTTCACGTCATTTAAAACGATCTTATGTTGCATTTGCATGTTGAACGGGTGCAAAGAGACATCTGGAGCAACAGTGCATGATGGGTAACGGCAACATAACACTGACTGCAGAACAGTTTACAGAGAGAAATAATAGGAAATTGTCGGGTTGACAAGTTCAGCTCCGGTTTCCTCCACCAAAGTAGCAATATCCTGCAAAATGAATGTTGATCAAATATGCAAGTAAAGTCATATTCGCTGTAATTAAGGAGTCAAAAGACAGAAGTTTAGGAGCATTAGAGATGAGAAGCGGAGTGAAGCAAAGTTGCCAACCGTCTCTGAAAGGAGCCAAATGTTCTTTTTTTCCTGTTCAGTTTTAAATCTAAAAAGCCGCATTAAAGGCTGAGTGGGCTGATTTCACTCTCACACCACCGTGGTGAAACCCCGTCCAGCTGAGAGTATTTAAAGATAACGTGTTTTCCCTCCACGTCTTTGGAAACGTTTCCGTGTCAGAACTATTCAAACTAACGTTTCCTCTGAACTATCCCGCCGAGGTCTATTTTTCATTTCCATCAACATTATTTCTGGGACCTTAAGTGTTCTCAAAACGACATCAATCAGGTGTTCCTCTCCAATAACCTGGAAGTAGACGCCTTCGCCGCCGCCGAGCGCCGGTTCTTGAGGGACGGACGTTATTATTGCATCGCGTCATCTGGGTGGGAAACCGGGACGCGGGAATCAAACCTCGGGGTCGGACGGGAGGCTTCTCTTCACGTTCTGCTGCTGCCTCAGTGTTATTTAAACTTCCAGACTTCATGTCACGTCTACAGAAGTGAAACGTTCATCAATGATCAGCAGTATCACCCTCAGACCGAGAGCCTTCCTGCTGTGATGCTCCATCAAACCCACGTACGAGACAAACAGACACCATGCCTCCTGAACCATGGCCGGGATGTAAGCCCCACTTCAGAGTGGCGAGTGAGGGGAGCGAGCTTTACATTCTGCTAATCTGACCTGTGGGCAGCGCTTTAGCCACCAGCTCCAATGTTAATCCTGCTCCCACCCGGGCTCCCCAGATCCCGGTGTGGAGGGGAGGCCGAACCCCCGAGGTATTCCAACAAGGCTGGTTGTTGTCGGGAGACAAAGCCCATCACTGTCCTCTTCAGATACACATCGTCTGTGTTTAGAGACGGACGGCCTGGAGATGTCACTCCAACCACTCCAACATCCTGCTACCCGCCAGCAGCCCGGGTCCACCTTCCAGACACTCTTCCCTCCCAGGACTGATCTGGAAGCAGCTTCCAGTCCGCCTTAAATAGGTAATCTGTATGCTTCCCCTCGCAGCAGGAAACACACACAACTTTGAAATGACCTGGATTTCTGAAGAGTTTGGTTCCTTTTAACGTCCTGTAAAGGCCTGGAGTTGCCGTGGTTACGGTCCCTCCCTCCCACCCCATCATATACAAACAAACAGTCCATGCTACTGCTGTAAACATCCACATCCACATTCACCGTGGCTGCCATGACAACCTGCGTGGACACGGAAGACGGTGATGAAAACATCTCAGCCACACATTCCTGCCCGGTAGAAGCCGTGCACGCTCAGTGAGAGTGCACGCTGGCTGAGAGTGCACGCTGGCTGAGAGTGCACGCTCAGTGAGAGTGCACGCTGGCTGAGAGTGCACGCTGACTGAGAGTGCACGCTCAGTGAGAGTGCACGCTGGCTGAGAGTGCACGCTGACGTGCACACTTTAATATCAACCTGCTGGACGCCAGCTTGCATCAAGTGACCGAGGCTACTGATGCAGGTGGAGGACAGCTGAGACTCACTGCTGACTCAGCTGCAGGGATAAAGTGTGTGTGTGTGTGTGTGTGTGTGTGTGTGTGTGTGTGTGTGTGTGTGTGTGTGTGTGTGTGTGTGTGTGTGCTATCCATCCCTGTGTATGGACAGGAAGTCTAACACCCTGAGATGGCTGTCGGTACAGTCTTTGCCCAGCGTGACACCCAATAAAACGGCGAGGACAGAAGGGCGTTAGCTGCAGCTGAAGGGTCTGAAGTGTAAAAGGGGGGCGACTGGATCCATGAACCACATCCAGCAGTGTGTTTGGTGTGTTGGGACCGCAGCACTCAAGTATCCAGAGTGTTTGCAGATGGGTGGCGACTCACATTAAGTGCCCAGTAAAGTGTTGGACCACTCATCCAGCAGCACTCAGGACCAGACGGGGGTTTGTCAACTCTCATCAGGGGAAACAAGCTCCATCGGGGGTCGAGTCAGCGAGGTGTCTTCTCTACGCCTTCATCCCAGAAGTACACTTCCTGAACCCGCCCGAGCGTTGTCCAATCACAGGCAGGTCCATTTTCAAAAACTCGTTAAACCACAAGTCCAAAAAACGCCTCGTGTGTTGAACGTATGGAAGCATCTGCATTCATCACGTTTCCTCCTCCGGGTTTGAATCCGTCACCCTCCAGAAGCTCCCAGTCTCCCAGCAGCTGCACTCTGCCCCCTCCCGCCTCCCGTTTCCTGTTTCCTCCTCAGCCACGCCGATGACGCCTCATCTTACGCCTCCTCTCTAAGCAGGCTGGCATTTCGGCGGATGGATTTAGTGACATTTGCGGTTTTATTCTTCACCAGCCGGCTGTCCACGGCTCTGACCCTGTTCACTGCAGAACACCCATGTTTGCATGCATGCATGAAGCATGCAGGAAAAGGGGGCGTGGCTTGTGTGACTGCATGCATATCGATATGCTGCTGCTGGCCTGGAGATATTTCAAAAGCGTAGCCTGGTGATCACAGCTTAGTTTGATTATTGTGGTCATAATGGAAGTTGTATTTCAGAGACGGCCCGCCTGAATAGCAATACGATGTGAATGTAATGGCCTCTGAAGAGAAGACATGGAGTCCATTAATTAGTTTCCTCGCTCTGTAACTTGAAATAAAGAGACGCGAGGGGGAGATCCGACGCATTGATAGCTAATGTGGCAGAATTAGTCGGCCAGCATCTATCAGGTTGGTGTGTGTGTGTGTGTGTGTGTGTAGCCGACCACAGTTGGTGTTGGAAGTAGAGATGTCCTTAATGAGAGCACTGCAGGCAAACACACACACACACACACACACACACACACCCTGTATCAGTGCTGCTGTCTCACCTCGTTTCGCTCCTCGCTGCCTTCTGTCTGTGTTTATTTGGCGTCGGCCCTTTGAATCGCTCCCCGTGTTAATCCTCCCATCAGCCACTGCAGCGAGCGTTCACTTCCAGCTTCCTGAGCCACATTAAAGCAGCACCTGGAGGTTTTACAGTGAGTGTGTGTGTGTGTGTGATATAGTTTACTAGCTTGTATTCCCTCCATCAGGTTACTGCCACATCCTCGGGGGACGAGCTTTCTGCTTCAGATACTTTGGTGAAAACATTTCTGGCCAAACAAACTACAAAACAAAAGATACCATTTACCATTTGACATTAAATATAAAGGCACAAGTGAACGGTGGCTAATGGGGACCTGCTTCCTGCTTTCAAGACGAGTGGATTTCCTGTCTGAGTCGCTCAGTGGAGAGGCGGAGCGCAGCAGGATTCTAGGTTTTAGTCCGAGCTCCTCTTGGTTCTGCTCCACGTGAACACGCTCATTCTTCCTGTCACCTGACTCCGTCACGATGCTCACGGGCGTTTGAAGGTGAAAAACCCGGAGCGGTGCACCTGGAGGACCACCGGCCCCCGGAGGGTGAAGTTCTGGGGCAGTAAGATGGAGATGGAGGCGCTGACAGGAGGGAGGGAGGACCATGAGGACGACAGGACAACACGTCTAGTCGTGGAGCACGAAACAGACGCACGAGGGGAACAAAAGAGGGAGGTGGAGGAGGCCGGAGATAGAGACACGGATCAGTGAACACTTCCCTCCACAGCAGCCATGCTGCTGCTGCTGTCAAACCGTCTGCAGCACATCTCCACCTTCACCTCCCTCTCCCCCCCCCCCCCCCCCCCCATCACTCCCTCATCATCAGCCTCCCTCAGCTTCAAGGTCAGATTTTGCACGACGAAGCACCAAAAAACAAACGCGTCTGTAAAGCAGAGTGTGTGTGTCTTAACTTCCTGCGTCTCCGTCTGCTTTGAAAACACGACCATGAGCGGTTCACCTCCACATCTGCTGCTGGAGCCCCGCGTTGCTGCTCGCCTATTTCATGCTCTCCACGAGAGTTTGGGGACGTTTGTGAAGAGAATAATATTAATAACTGCCATCAGCCCCGGATGGAAAGGGGACGCTTGTTTCTTGTTTTCAATATGAAGCCTAAATTGATGAAAAGAAGCGCTATTGATCTGCTAATGGCTAACGAGTGTCCTGTTGGGAGGAGAAGACAGGAGAGGTTGAGCTGTTCGTTTTTAATGATGTCTGACATTCTTTCAGCTGCAGCACAAAGACGGGATAGATTTACGTGGTGAGTTTTTAAAAACAAGCTGAAAGGATTGAGGCAGTTATACTGAATAAAAAATGATGTGTCACTATAAATCTGTCAACACATCTGTGCAAAAAACGCACTCTTGTTTATCTTAAGCTGGAAGAAATCTTCAATTTGCAATCATCGATTCATATCAAAAGTGTTTTTTGTCATTACGTACATCTTCCCAGAATGACTCTCATTACAACAAACGCTTGAGATCGCTGCAGTGAGAAATAACACCGAAGAGCAACAAAGCCTTATTTCAAGACGAGACAAAGCAAAGAGACAAATCACGCTGCATTCTGGTCTATGGAGGCTTCTGTGGGAGGAGGAAATGGTTCTCCAAATAGATGATGCAGACCAGAATGTGTGACAGCCTGCTGATCGCTGCTGTTATTTAAGATATGGAGGATGCTGCAGTCAGCGTGCTACTTGTTCCTTCTTTATCCCTTAATGCTGATAGATTCAGGCTCCGGGGTCGGGGGGGCGCTTGATTAAAAACATATTATTTGCAGATAAATAGGGAATAATCCCCCAGCATAGCTTTATCAGCAGCTATCATAAGCACTTGTAACGATACGCGCCCTTCATCTGGAGACTTCCACCCCAGCGTTTACAAACCATCACTTCTCCTTATCTCCCTGTTCGCCGACGCCAGCGAGCTCCCCGGGGCGGCCATGTTTCCCCGTCAGGTGTGGAGGTGGAGGGTGTTTATCTTGTCATCTCAGATGGACGGAGGATTTATTTAAGGCGTTAAGGAGGCTGGGATGGATGGAAGGCGTGGGTTGTTTAGGCCGGAGGAGGGTTTCTTATGACCGCTTCATAAACAGCCAGGTGGGTCGGCCTCGTCGTCAGGAGGCCGTTAAGTCACTTTATGTCTCACTGGCCCCGAATAAAAAAAACCGCTGGTCGTTCATTTCAGCATCCCGTCATTCCTCAAGACTACAGATGTAAGTTGCATTCGAGGGAGTAGGAATTATCACCTTTCCTTTCATCATCATCATCGTGTCTGAAGGGTGAAGGGTTACATCCCAGCAGGTCGGGAAGCGGTTCTAATAGCGGCTTGTATTTATTTCTGTATTTTTTTAGAAAACCATCACTATTTCATGTTTAAAAAGGCCGTCAGCTTCAAGCCTGAAACTATATCAAATATCAAACGGATCAAAACTCATGTCTGAGGCTCCAGAATCCAATAAAGCTCCATTTTTCTCCTGTATTGCTGTTGTTCCGTGTCAACGATGGGGGGTCACGGACGTTGGTTATTTTGGGCTTCAGCAATCAGCAGCTCGACCCGCTGTCCCCCCCCCCCCCCCCGCTCCACGGTGGCCTGCTCCATCGATCGCCCGCTGCTCCAGGTGTCCTTCCTCTCCTCCCGAGTCATCAGCTGGAGGAAGATGAAGCAACACCCGGACAATAAGTGAAAATTACCCTTCACGTGCTGCAGGTGGTCGTCGTGGTCACACCTCCGTGGTTACACCTTCGTGGTTAGACCTCCGTGGTTACACCTCCGTGGTTACACCTCCGTGGTTAGACCTCCGTGGTTTCACCTCCGTGGTTAGACCTCCGTGGTTTCACCTCCGTGGTTAGACCTCCATTTCTGTCACCTTTATTGTGACAGACGGAGATTTGAACGCATCCTAATACAGCGATTCATATCTACAAATGATACTAATGAAGTTGCATCAGTGTGATTTGCATCCTAAAAGAAAAATGACTCAGAGAGATATTAAGTCCATAAACTCACATCACTCTTATCTTTCCAGAATCTGAGCCTTCATTCATAGTTATAGTGTTTACACCAGTCTGGGTTCAAGGTGACGAGCTTTTACTCTTCTGTGTTTTAGATGTTTCTATTGTGATGTCAAATCATATTTATGAGCTTTACTGACCTGGAACATGAATCTTTGCAATAAAGACTGAATGAATAATCATTCAAACTAATGTTTTTCAAAGGATTCGGACTGCGATGTTTTGGTCTGGTTGGAGTGCTGGGTGTAGAGGCCGTTCAGCCTGCAGCCCCCCCCCCCCCCTCCAAGGTTGAACACTGAGCGCTCCTCAGTCATTGGCTGTTATGAAACGGAACTGAACACAGATCAGCTCTGCAGCATCACAAAGCCGCCGGCCTGGTTTGTTGTCACTGGCCTGCCTCATCCAGCTGATCTGGGAGCTGCTTTGTTTCCCGTCCACAGAGTAACTGATGATCGTGTCACAAAAACAGGCAGAATGAAAAAATCTAAATTCTCATTATCAAAAGGAACTCCTTGTAGGGTTCTGGGAGAGATTTACAGAAGTCTACGAATAAAAGCGGGACTAGTGAGAGGCCGCTGCCGGCGGGAATCACACGGAGCCCGGCGCCGCCGTTTG
The DNA here is from genome assembly GCF_963514095.1 of Eutrigla gurnardus. NCBI lineage: Eukaryota > Metazoa > Chordata > Actinopteri > Perciformes > Triglidae > Eutrigla > Eutrigla gurnardus. Next base: position 1,173,507 of record NC_139935.1, read on the forward strand.
GCAGCGATTTCACAGAAGCGGCGCTCCGTGAGAACGCCTCCACCTCCACGCTGCTCACGGGATGAAAAGCATCCGCAGGCGTGTGACAGAGGAACGAGAGGAGAATGAGAGGAGAGGGAGGGAGGGAGGTTTTGTTTCCAGTTGGGGCCTCCAGGTGTCGGGGCCCAGATCCGTAGGTGTGCAGGGACTCAAACTCCTCCACAATGGAGCTTCACCTCCTCCCTCCTGCTCCTCCTCCCTCCTCATTCATGCAGCTCCCTCGCTGACATTCTGTCTCACACAATGAGCGCCGACATCGTGTGCTCACTGTTCCTGTAAAGAATCGGCTTTATGTTTTATTTGACTCTATTTGATGAGACATTCATGGGCTTTTACTGATGTTTTCTTGTACCTTTAAATATCTTCTCTTCACAAAGTAGAAATATACGTTTTAAAATGAAAACTGCAGTTATTATGAACCTTTAACCTTTTACTTTAAATGAAAAATATTTGTTTCATAAGTTTATGTCTTTAGAAATAACTAAAAACGGTGAGAAGTTTTAGGGCTGGAATGTTTTAACAGTGACTCCGTCTGCAGAAGGTCTCGTACATGTTCTCATTTGGAAAGAAAACGAGTTTTATTGTATTTTTATTGGACTTTCACCGTTTGCTAACGCTCAACATTGAAGTCGAATGTTTGGCATTAAATGTCTCTTTATTCTAAACAACAGAAATGTTGAATAATATGATCTTCACGTATATTTGATGTTTAATTACAGAAATCCCGGCGAGTGAAACTGCCGTTGGCTTCAATCTAACAGACCCCCCCAGCAGACTGAGGGACCGGGTCCTGGGGGACCGGGTCCTGTCCTAGCAGTCCACCTGGACTGGATTTTGAGCAGCTTTGTGGCTCTCGGCCACCGCGTCCTTGTGTGGATTCACTTTGCATCCCGACTCCCGGGGAAACCACGGAGACGTCTGGCTCACTCTCTCAAAGACTTCATTTCATATTTCCATACAGGATATTACAGGGATTTGAATAAATGCTTAATTTGTCAACACTAGTTAAAAAACACGAGGCAGAAAGCTTATTGATTCCATGAAATGCATGTTTTCTAATACATATTCCATGAGTGTGTTCTCCCATCCCTCACGTCCAACATGAGCAGCCTGGAAACACGTCTGCATGTGAGGAAAACTGATCGGAGGTCTGTTCTTCTGCTTGACTGATCACAGAGACGCGGGCGAGTGTGTGTGTGTGTGTGTGTGTGTGTGTGTGTGTGTGTGTGTGTGTGTGTGTGTGTGTGAGAGAGAGAGCGAAGCCGTTTTAACTTGGTGGTTAAAAATGGTCTCAGCTGGCAGCAGCTCTCTCGCCCGATCAGCCGAGATGTGTTATTGATTATGTTTTTGCTTCACGCCGGCAAAGCCCTTAGAAAGGGGAAGTGTTGTGTGTGTGTGTGTGTGTGTCTGTCTGTACAATCACTGGTGATACTAAAGAGCACAACACCCCCCCCAGATTCTGTGGCACTGTTAGCAGTATGTATGAATATAAATACATGTTAATATCGTGTGTTGACCAAGTACAAGTGCTGAGATTTAATCTGCCGTGTTTCCCGGGAGCTCCTAATGAGAGTCGGCCTCTGTGTGACGCTCGGTGTTACTAGCTTAATCAGCTCATTCTCCCCCAGTGCTCATGCACCTTATTAAAGCCATTGTAATTCCTGTAAGTGACAGGCAGGGGGGGGATGCTGAGGCTCTACGACCATTACTGCAAATGCCAATCGATTCAATGTATAAACACTGTCTTTTTATACTAAAAATATGAAAAACACAGTTGTATCCCCCCTGGTGTTTTTTCATTTACATTTGAGATATCTGCTTGTAATTGAATCCTTCAGAAACAGAATAACAGGAAGTCTAGTGGACATATTGTTGTGAATGTAACGACGGAATAACACGGCGACAGTATCGATCTCCTTAAAGCCCAAAAAGGGGAGGAGTCAGCAGTGACAAGGTCAGAGCAGCAGGGAACATGAGACGGAGCCGGATGGATGGAAGAGCCTGCTTCTCCCCATCACTTCCTCCACATCCAGCTGCCTCTTAGGCCTCTTCCAGGGAGAACCCTCCACAACAATCTACAGTAAAAACAGTGTAAACCTCCATCTGGATTGATTAGAAAGTTTGTTTGTGCAGCGCCATAACAGAAGATGGAAAAGAATAAAAGGGAAATGAACCCCTGTTGAAAATCATTTGAAGATGCTGTCTCCACACACTAAAAGCAGACGTACTGCGTGGACCCGGAGGCCATAACTGCATCAGATCTGGTTCCCCGCCGGCGCTGCTCCCAGAATTAGCCTCGGCTGACGGCGTTAAAAGCTTCTCTGCACGGCTGCGTGAGCCTCCGACTGAATCGTAACGTTTTATGTCGCCATAAAGCAAAACGCTTCCTCATATCTTTTTATGACATTTAGCATTGTGATTTACATTTAACTGTTAGCAGTGGCTGTCCGTGGCACATCGGCTCCGGTTACCCAGCATGCTTTTCCTCATGTCTCATGGAATCAAGATGTCTGAATGGTGACAGCTCATAATAGCAGTTCCACTGGAGGGAGCAGTGAATGGTGGAGGAGGATGAGGAGCTCACCTTCAACACAAGGGAATAATAACGCATTCAGACCAGGACCAGGACCCACGCAGTCCTCGACCCTGCAGTCCTCGAGCCCTTTGTAAGCTACACAACGGGACACAAATCAGCTGATGACAACAAACCTACCGACGGAAAACGTGGATTTAATCTTCAGGCAGGAAGCAAAAGCAATCCGATGGAAACGTGCAAATATGTTCCAAACATTCTGGCCGACTTGTTTGAAACTCCGATGCCCCTCCGCCAGAGAGAAGGTGAGCCGTCTCCACGGCGACGGACGAGCAACGCTGCCAACTGCAGAACCCCTGACCTGGTCGTGTCTGCGTCCCCCCCCCCCCCCCCCCCCCAGATCAATCATTGATGGATCCATTCAGAGAATAAAACCCTCACAGCAGAAAGAGTGGAGGATGTCGGAGGAAGAGGAACGCGGGTGGAATGTTGATGTGGTGTTCAGGGCCGACGCCGCGGCGCGGCAGCGAGGCAACCTTCACTCGTCTAAATAATCCATGCAAGAAGGAACACGTTAAGAAATAATATGATCACACCTGGGAGTGTGGCTGTAATGACTTTAATGTAATCTGGTTGGTTTTCAACTAAGTTTATCCGATCAGGTTGAAATCTGCTCCAAGATCAGCTGCAAAGCCTACTGAGAGTCTCTAAAGGCTCAACGTTGTGTTTATTTTACTCACGAGGTGAGAGTCGATGTCTTCTTTGGGCGCTAACAGCAGCGTCGGCCATATTGAGTCGTCGCCAGAACGCGTTCCCGCCAAGAAAGAGCAGCTTTCAGCCCAATTAACTGATAAACGTTGGCCGGCAGACAGCCGGATCAATGGAGTCCAGTAGAGCTGAGCATCCTGGGCCCCGGAGACCGGATAAACCTGGTCCGGGGGGGGCAGACGGCGGCCTCGCTGGTGTGTCCTTGAGCAAGACATTGACTTCAGGCCACCACCGCCTGGCTTCTCAGAAACGATGTGTGAAGAGGGATGTACGGACAAGGTGCTGCAGCAGTGACTGATTTCTGCACCTCGGGAAGGAGTTGAACGTTTTGTTTTGTCTAATTACTCATCTAAATATCTAAATATATCATCTTTGCACTGAGGAGGTGATGATCTGGAGGCCAGATAAATACATGACAGCGTAAGGGAAACACATGAAGGTGGATGAGAGCCGCCGCCGCCCTCACGCCGGGAATCTTCCAATTACCAGCCGTCTTACGGGGCTGAAACTTTGTCTGTCCTCATACAGACAGATCTGTCGTTCATCAGCCTTGAAAGTTTGAGTTCCCCCCCGAGGGACCGCTGAGGAACTAGTTCCCTTGTTTGAAATGAAAGGGAGATGACCACGGATGAGATTAAAGACAATAACGCTCGTAAAGAACAACAACGTGGGCTTTTCCCAGCAGACAACACAAGAAGAGCAGAAAGCAGCAGATACACTTGGTTTTTCATGTCTAATGAAGCCGACAGATTGGCGAGCTGGAGCGTCTCCATAGGGACGCCTGATTGGTTGGGAGTTTGTGTGGGACGCTTGTAAGCTATCGCTCATTTAAATGGTCGGCATCTTCCAGTCTGCTGCTTCATCCTTTCTATGAATACATTTACATTTCTATCAAACACAAACACGCTCCCCTTCTCTACTCAACCGGCCTCCAAATGTTCAATCTTTGCTTCTGAAAGTAGGTTTTTGGGACGGTTCGAATGCAGAAAACATCAAAGGTAAAATGAAACAGGAAGGAGTTCCACCCTGATGGACTGGAGTCTAACGACAGTGAGATCATGTGAAACACTGCCACACATTTAATGGACATTTAACTTACTACTTGCTGAGCGTCTGTGTTAAAGATAATCAATAAAGCCTCATTGTGCACACGTATCATTTAGATGTTGATGCTGCAGCTTTAATCATAAAGACTGATTGGAAATTGAAGAGTGGAGACGCAGCCAGAATAAATGTGGCTTTGAATAAGGTCCATCAAACTCTGCCGTTGTACAACATTCACTCTTTAATCAGATTTAGTTGAACTCCTCTGTGTAATCCCTGAGGATTAGATCAGATTAGATGGGTCTAATTGGACCAATCTATTAGAAGGGAGGCGACGTCGGGGATGGAGGGAAACGAGGTGTTTGTTTCCAAGTGGATCGAACCAAAACGCCGTGGAGGTGATGGAAGATAAGTTACTCTGCCAATTAAACTCTTTAGAAATATATATATTATATATTGGTCGATTTCTATAGTTGAACATAATCACTATGGCAACGGCGGTGCATGTATATCGAGGAAGCTAAGCTAACCCAGCTAGCCCCCGACTACCCAGCATGCACCTGGCTGGCTTGGATGCAAAAAGACCCCACATATAATATAAATAATATAAGTCTCACGTCTTCTACAGAGACCTGATCCACTGGATCCACTGGATCAGGTCTCACGTCTTCTACAGAGACCTGGATCAAGCTGACCTCTGCAGGACCGAGGACCAGCTGGACGGGTTCATATCTGCTGCAGTTTAAATTTCTTGAAAGGAGGAAATAGTCGTGTTTTTCTTGTGTAGCAGGTGAGCTCAGGTGACTGCGTTCCAATAAATCCCGTTTCCTTGAACAGTAATGTGTCGTCGTCTTAGAGGCTCCCGGTCCTCCGTGTTACATCCTGCATGAACGTCCTGTTTCAACTCAAACATGCTATTCCAGTGTCCTTAACGAGTTCACCTCCATGAAGCACTTCCTCCTTCACGCTCTCACTTTTTAAATTGGTGCCGCTGGATTTCTGAGGCCACGAGTACATTCAGTACGTCACCTCACACCGGGCCTGATCACAATTTAAACTTGACATAGTTATACAAGGCTCCAATTCAAATGAGCTATCTCACACACACACACACACACACACACACACACACACACACACACACACACACACACACACACACTACAGTCCGGGTTTAATGAGCACACTGCTGGATGAACTGCTGCCTCTTGCTGACAGTTGCTTTGAAAGTCCGCGTAGTAATTTTACAGTGAAATTAGAATAAGGAGGCGATTTCCCAGCAGCCTCGGCGAGTCGGTCCCAGGGTCATACAAAGAAAAGCGTGCACATGTTACGAGGGAGAGCAGGAGACTCCCGGACTGTTTTATCTCATTAATTTATTCTTTATTAAACATATTACAAATATCTATTTCATGGCTAATAGTTAATTCTCAACTGCTTCAACTTTTAATGAAGTAAAAAATACTTTTTTTATCTTGTCGAATCAGAAATACTTTGGTACCGATGATGTTGGACTGGAGCCGGATGAAAAATTAAAAGCAGATATAAACGGCCCAGAACAGAAACACGTGGATCAGCATTATTATTATTCTGCTGTCAGATCCTGAGGATTGAGCTTCAGAGCAGCCGGGTCACACTTTTCTCAGCCAAATGGATATTACTAATATTAATGTGTGATAGGGAGCCAGAAGCTGCTCCGTGCACATTTAATATCTGTGTCTTTAATACCTTTGTGCCTGGTGCAAACATTATATAGGTTATATATAAGAACTTCAAAGTCACGTGACCAAAGTTCCCAGCTGTTCCCAGCTGTTCCCAGCTGACAACACCTGACCTGCCCATTATATAATGATGTAATCAGATGAAAAAACTAATGTTAAAGCCCACATCAAAGACTCTTTTGGAGGAATCCATCTCTCCAATCGTGGTTGATTAGGGATCCTCAGAGGAGGAGGGAGGAGGGAGGAGGCGGAGGAGGAGGGAGGAGGAGGTGTGCTGGGAGGAAAATGAGATCCTGTTTCTGCTGAAGATGAAAAAAGAGACTTCTCTCTCTCTCTCTGTCTCTCTCTCTCTCTCGTCCCTGGATGGCGGCGTGGGCGGCTGCTCGGCCTCGACACGCCTGCTGACCGGTAACCACATAGGTTTGCGGCTCCATCTGCAGCAACTGTGGCTCCGCAGGCAGCGAGGCGCTGCATCGTCATCACAGCCGCCGCAGTGCTCTTGAACCAGGCACCGAATCCAAACTGAAGCCTGCCTCCATGAAAATGACTGAATGACTGTGTTTCTTGGTCTCTACACGATGTCTGAAAACCCAAATCGTGTAGAAGTAAATACGCCCCATATCAGATATCGTACTAGTGTATTTAAGTTAAAGTATAAAAGTATGTGCCTGGAAGAATTCATATGGATTCCCATTGATGCATTCATGTTAATTAGATCAAATATGTCACACTTAATGAGGTGCTAACAGCTGTCACATTAATGCAAAGTACTTGAAGAGCTTGAGTACATGTACTTTGTATCGATGTAAAGAAGCATATTTCTAAACGTCACACTGAGAGCGGACGTCTCCGGTCGGCTGTATGTTCGGGGGTTTCTAACGTACACAGAGTTTGCAGGGCGATCACGATGCCTTGCCACGGGGCACGACCTCGGTGACCTCTGCAGCACAGAGGTCAACAAAGCTCCTCTGAGCTCTTCAGCGCTGCACAGAATGCAGACTTCCCTCCTTCAGTACATGTCGGGACGGACCTCGTTCTCCTCCTCATCATCAGCTGTGTGGAAGTCCACCTCTGACCTCTGACCTCTCTCTCACTTCTACCTCTGCAGACTCCACCACCTTCTACACGTGATGTCATCATTCATCATCGAGCCTCTTGAACCAACCTGTCCAATGCGGCGACCTCGTGTTCCCATGGTGACGACCTCTTGCTCTTCCTCGCCCTCCTGTCACTACATCCACATACAAACCCATGAGGGAAATAAGCTAAACACAGTGGAATAGTGAGTCTGTATGAATGGAGCAGACCGAACGAGATGATGAAGAATCAGAGGTGAAGATGATGATGTGTTTGTTGCTGTCCCTGCTTTTACTTTGAAATAACTCTGTTCTCCTGGAGTTCCTCTAATTCTGCTCTCACCTCCGAGACGCGGCTTCCTTTAAAAGCTGCCATCCATCACTGCGATAAAAGACGAAGCATCGTATGAAATATGACTCGTTGCTGTGCAAACTTTTATTTTTAAGCGTGAGGAATAAATAACATTGTGCTGCTGGAAAGCGTCCCCAGCAGACGCGTGACTCTGGGTGTAATAATGCATGTTCCCTGCATTCATCTTCTTCCGCTGGCTATTTCCAACAATGCATTGCAGCGATGCAGCGACGAACAGGAAAAAAGTGATCGCCGTGTTTCTGCTGGCGTGTTTGGTGACAGATCCTGCTGCTATCGTTGTTAAAATATGTAATATATAATATATAAGCTGGTGTGTTTGCAGCATCAATCACATTGTGGCGCAAAAACAATGAGACAATTATTCCAAATATAAGCTTCTTATATATATATATATATATATATATATATTTGCTTTGGCCTTTGTGAGTCCAAAAGTAAAGAAAAAGATCATAGAAATAATCATTCCCTTTATTCACATGGTCTTATCTAACAAATATTCTGCTATAATCCATAAATAACCCATATTTTCTGACCTTTGAGAAACAACGTTTTGTAGAAACGTACGATGCAACCGAGATGATGAATGTGGTTTAATGAAACTCTGTCTGACGCAGCTGAATGCAAGTTATGCCATTTGTAATTCAGTTTGAAGGCTGGATAACAAACAGTAAAGCAGTTGAACTGCTTCTTCATAACATCTGGACATGAACCTCCACTAATAGGAGACGTTCATCAGGAAAACAACGCATGACTCCCGTTTTCTCCTGTTACATCTCCGTTATCACGTACCGTCCTCTTCATCACGCTGCTGGTTCTACGGAGCAAACACTCGTCGTCATGCAGCCGGCGTCACAGCGACGGGCTTTAAAGAAGGAGGAGGAGCTTCATACTTTCTGTTCCTCTGATTCTTATTAAATGCACACAATTAGAGGAGCAGTAAAGCTAATGAGACAGAATGCACGGAGACGCCATTAGTCTGATGAAGTCGTGCGTGAATTAAGTAGCGCGGTGAGCGTTTCCTGCCATTAAACTCGTCCTAAAACAATAGGGCACCTTGGCTGCGGCGGGAGACCCCCGACCGAGCGTGCAGGAGCACCACATTATCAGCTAGCAGGCAAATTCTGAACAAAGACTTTATGACCGACAATTACTTTTGTGCTGGAGACGACGGCAGAATTACAGCCGGCGATGTCAAAAGGTCCGCAAGGATCCGAGCATTACAATGTGATGGAAGACGCGATTAGCACTCAGACGCATTGATTAGAAGCAAAGCCCGCCTACTAACTCACATTCACCTCTCACACTCAGAGCATTCAGCAGGACGGCCACTGCAGATGAAACAGGTTCCTCTGTCTGGACTCGACACACAGCAAAGCAGCAAGAAGAAGTCCTGAACCACCAGGAGGGTTTGTAGATAGCAGCTTCCTGTGATGCAGGTTTTGCTGTCGGCGCTGCAGCGATCCTCATATTTCCACCGGCTGGAAAGGAACACGCTGTTCCTCCCGGACGGGAGGAGAAGGGAGGAGATGACAGGAAGACGGAGGGCAGCAGAGGAAGGACTACAGGAGACGGATCACCTCCACATGCTTACACCGTACAGCAGGACCATTATCACCCCGATGGGGAAAAACGGCCTTTTTATGGGAAGTCATCAGCTCCTCATGGTGCACAAACAGCTGTGGCAGCCGTTTCTGTAGGAAACACAAGTCACCGATAGCAGCTCGGAGATTATCTGTTCATACGCCCGATAGTCCACTACAGTTAAAAGGCTTTTTATAGAAGCTCACAGAACAACAGGAAACTCATCGATCCACAGATAACGGAGAGTTGACTCATCCACTCCACTACAACTCAAGTAAAATCTACATTTTAAACTCTAAAAAGTTGGCAGCAAACCGGTCAAAGGTGAATATAAAAATGCTTATGCTGTCTATCTGATAACAATGAATCATCGGCATGAGAACGGGAGAAAAGGAAGCTTCTTTGGCTGCAGCCGGAGCCTTTTAGCAGCATGTAGATACTATATCATAGTTAATGTGTTGCCGACTCGCCCTCTTGAACTCCACCAGAGTGTGTCGTGGTCTTATCGTTGCAAATGTCCCGTTGACTGGGAGCCGGCTGGATGTATCCTCCTCTGGGGGAAAAAATGCATATTTCAGCCGCAGCAACAGATCAATCAGGGCGCCCTCGCCCCGACCCGGCGTGGAAATGCCACGCATTGATGGACTCTCGACGTGTTACCTGAGTGTTCGGCAAAGAGGATCACAGGGCGCCACGGCAACGCCAACATGAGCGGCGTGCTCTGGGAGATGAAAGCACGCCTTCGCCCCGGCTCGGATCTCTCACCGCTCATCTCCTGATCGTCTGTGCATGACGAAGCTTTACTAACACTTCATTAAAAGCAGTCAGTCAGACGCTACTGACTGCAGAGTGTGTGTGTGATGGTGAGCTGCACATTCAAGCTCGTGCAAATACATCAAATAAATAAAGTTGCAGTGAAACAGCGTTTGAAAATAGTAATTCCAATGATTTTCTGAGTGAGAGGAATTAGGGGAGGAGACCCTCTGAGGAAAGGCTTTGATGACCCGGCGTTGTCTGATTGGATTGTGAGAATGAGGACGCTGATCGACCCCCATCTCTGAGGTCCAACGCCAGGAGAGCCGGATTTCCTCGATGCCCCCCTACAACACCAACGTTCCCCACCAAGGGGGTCCTTGGTGGGGCCAGACCGGCACACAGGCGGCGCAGGATTACATGCATCCATTGATGTTTACCCAAATAGAATAGGACACGGTGGCACCGAGGGGGGGGCTGTAGATTAACTCACCCTCTCTCTGTGGGGGGGGGCAGGCTCTTTGAAGGTTATCGACCAGCCGGGGAACATACGGGGGATTTGTTGGAGCCACCACAAAGAAAACATCTATCAGCTGTTCGTTAACGGCTGCATCCATTTCATTTCCACACACGACACACTCGCTGGAGGAATATTGATCTCTTCGGTCAGCTGCAGAGTAATTAATGATCATGTGTCATTCAATACCGCCCAAGCTTTGAGTTCTTCCGGGAAGCTTCCAAAGACGCATCAGTGCTCATTAGATGATGCCAATAATCTTAATCTTAATCTGTGCGTCGCTGAGAATCACAGCGAGCCCCGACTGGAGAAATCAGAGCCGGAGACTCAGCAGAGCGAGAAGATCCTCCTCCAGGTCCGGAGACGAGAAGACGAGAAGACGAGAAACCACCTCATGAATATTTCAGATCTGGGTTCACCTCCTCTCTCTGCCTATGTCTCTCTAGGGATCCTCCTTCTGTTTGTGCTGTTAGGGGCCAAAACCACCACGTGGTCCACATGATGGAGAACACCATGACACTTGATGTGGGTCATGGTCCTCAGAGGATACAGCCTAGTCTATACAGTCAGCAGCAAGCTATAAATACATTTAATCACAGGATGATGTCAGCTTCTGTGCCTTCCAGATTGATTTGCATCCGTTTCCCAGAAGAGAACAACAACTCGTAAGCACTAAGTAAGCATGAATTGTGCACCATGTACGCATCACACCGTTAGTAAGTATTTAAAATCACATCGTCTCTAATGAGAGAAAAGTGCGAAGACGGAAACCCGGTAATTAAACGTGAAAGTCGGTGTGTCCTCTAACTTAGAGGACTCGGTATAAAGGAGGAGGACTGGATTCAATACGGAGAAATACCAGCCTCCCTAACTTAGAGGACCCGGTATAAAGGAGGACGGGATTCAACACGGAGAAATACCAGCCTCCCTAACTTAGAGGACCCGGTATAAAGGAGGACTATGGGATTCAACACGGAGAAATACCAGCCTCCCTAACTTAGAGGACCCGTTATAAAGGAGGACGGGATTCAATACGGAGAAATACCAGCCTCCCTAACTTAGAGGACCCGGTATAAAGGAGGACGATGGGATTCAACACGGAGAAATACCAGCCTCCCTAACTTAGAGGACCCGTTATAAAGGAGGACGGGATTCAATACGGAGAAATACCAGCCTCCCTAACTTAGAGGACCCGGTATAAAGGAGGAGGACGGGATTCAATACGGAGAAATACCAGCCTCCCTAACTTAGAGGACCCGGTATAAAGGAGGACGGGATTCAACACGGAGAAATACCAGCCTCCCTAACTTAGAGGACCCGGTATAAAGGAGGACGGGATTTAACACGGAGAAATACCAGCCTCCCTAACTTAGAGGACCCGGTATAAAGGAGGACTATGGGATTCAACACGGAGAAATACCAGCCTCCCTAACTTAGAGGACCCGGTATAAAGGAGGACGGGATTTAACACGGAGAAATACCAGCCTCCCTAACTTAGAGGACCCGGTATAAAGGAGGAGGACGGGATTCAATACGGAGATATACCAGCCTCCCTAACTTAGAGGACTCGGTATAAAGGAGGAGGACGGGATTTAACACGGAGAAATACCAGCCTCCCTAACTTAGAGGACCCGGTATAAAGGAGGACGATGGGATTCAATACGGAGAAATACCAGCCTCCCTAACTTAGAGGACCAGGTATAAAGGAGGAGGACGGGATTCAATACGGAGAAATACCAGCCTCCCTAACTTAGAGGACCCGGTATAAAGGAGGACGGGATTCAACACGGAGAAATACCAGCCTCCCTAACTTAGAGGACCCGGTATAAAGGAGGACGGGATTCAATACGGAGAAATACCAGCCTCCCTAACTTAGAGGACCCGGTATAAAGGAGGACGGGATTCAACACGGAGAAATACCAGCCTCCCTAACTTAGAGGACCCGGTATAAAGGAGGACGGGATTCAACACGGAGAAATACCAGCCTCCCTAACTTAGAGGACCCGGTATAAAGGAGGACAACGGGATTCAACACGGAGAAATACCAGCCTCCCTAACTTAGAGGACCCGGTATAAAGGAGGACGGGATTCAACACGGAGAAATACCAGCCTCCCTAACTTAGAGGACCCGGTATAAAGGAGGACGGGATTTAACACGGAGAAATACCAGCCTCCCTAACTTAGAGGACCCGGTATAAAGGAGGACGGGATTCAACACGGAGAAATACCAGCCTCCCTAACTTAGAGGACCCGGTATAAAGGAGGACGGGATTCAATACGGAGAAATACCAGCCTCCCTAACTTAGAGGACCCGGTATAAAGGAGGACTATGGGATTCAACACGGAGAAATACCAGCCTCCCTAACTTAGAGGACCCGGTATAAAGGAGGACTATGGGATTCAACACGGAGAAATACCAGCCTCCCTAACTTAGAGGACCCGGTATAAAGGAGGACTATGGGATTCAACACGGAGAAATACCAGCCTCCCTAACTTAGAGGACCCGGTATAAAGGAGGACGGGATTTAACACGGAGAAATACCAGCCTCCCTAACTTAGAGGACCCGGTATAAAGGAGGAGGATGGGATTCAACACGGAGAAATACCAGCCTCCCTAACTTAGAGGACCCGGTATAAAGGAGGACTATGGGATTCAACACGGAGAAATACCAGCCTCCCTAACTTAGAGGACCAGGTATAAAGGAGGAGGACGGGATTCAATACGGAGAAATACCAGCCTCCCTAACTTAGAGGACCCGGTATAAAGGAGGACGATGGGATTCAACACGGAGAAATACCAGCCTCCCTAACTTAGAGGACCCGGTATAAAGGAGGACGATGGGATTCAACACGGAGAAATACCAGCCTCCCTAACTTAGAGGACCCGGTATAAAGGAGGACGACGGGATTCAACATGGAGAAATACCAGCCTCCCTAACTTAGAGGACCCGGTATAAAGGAGGACGACGGGATTCAACACGGAGAAATACCAGCCTCCCTAACTTAGAGGACCCGGTATAAAGGAGGACGGGATTCAACACGGAGAAATACCAGCCTCCCTAACTTAGAGGACCCGGTATAAAGGAGGACGGGACTCAACACGGAGAAATACCAGCCTCCCTAACTTAGAGGACCCGGTATAAAGGAGGACGGGATTCAACACGGAGAAATACCAGCCTCCCTAACTTAGAGGACCCGGTATAAAGGAGGACGGGATTCAATACGGAGAAATACCAGCCTCCCTAACTTAGAGGACCCGGTATAAAGGAGGACGGGATTCAACACGGAGAAATACCAGCCTCCCTAACTTAGAGGACCCGGTATAAAGGAGGACGGGATTCAATACGGAGAAACACCAGCCTCCCTAACTTAGAGGACCCGGTATAAAGGAGGACGGGACTCAACACGGAGAAATACCAGCCTCCCTAACTTAGAGGACCCGGTATAAAGGAGGAGGATGGGATTCAACACGGAGAAATACCAGCCTCCCTAACTTAGAGGACCCGGTATAAAGGAGGACGACGGGATTCAACATGGAGAAATACCAGCCTCCCTAACTTAGAGGACCCGGTATAAAGGAGGACGACGGGATTCAACACGGAGAAATACCAGCCTCCCTAACTTAGAGGACCCGGTATAAAGGAGGACGGGATTCAATACGGAGAAATACCAGCCTCCCTAACTTAGAGGACCCGGTATAAAGGAGGACGGGATTCAACACGGAGAAATACCAGCCTCCCTAACTTAGAGGACCCGGTATAAAGGAGGACGGGATTCAATACGGAGAAACACCAGCCTCCCTAACTTAGAGGACCCGGTATAAAGGAGGACGGGACTCAACACGGAGAAATACCAGCCTCCCTAACTTAGAGGACTCGGTATAAAGGAGGACGATGGGATTCAACACGGAGAAATACCAGCCTCCCTAACTTAGAGGACCCGGTATAAAGGAGGACGGGATTCAATACGCAGCTTTGAGGAGAAATACCGACGCCAACATCCCATTGGTATCCATGTTGGCAAATGGTATGTCTATTAGATTTAGTCCCCCCCCCCTGCTTTGTAGCAGTGTTTGCACTTTGTCCTAATAGAGCAAAAAGAGCAACCCTTGTCTGGGCAATTTAAAAAAGCAATTTGTTCTCTTTCTCCCCGTGTTTGCTTTTACTGTGTTCTGGCCCGGTGCACCGGGAGCCGGCTAACTTACATAAATTACCCAGAGTGCCTATGAAAATGTCAACAAGACGTAGCTAACCCCCCCTCCCGCCATGATGCCGTGTGACGGAGCGAACATGGAGATGTTACGACCATGCAAAGTGCATGGATGTGTGACTGTGTGTGTGTCTCTCTAGTGGGAATATGAGCTGTGTGTGTGTGTGTTGGTAGGGGGGGGCTGCCGGCTGCTGACGAGGATGGATGGATGAATGTGAACATCTCTTTCAGGCTCCTTTCACAGCGGCGGGGCTGATCCATCTGTCTGAGATACCGTTGTCATTTTCCTTGTCTGGTGTCACTACCCCCCCCCCCGGATGGATCAGTCCGAACCCCCCTCTTGTCTACATAAACGTGCATTTGTCACTATGAGTGGACGTCCAGGTGTTTTTTTAAAACCAGAGTAGACGCTCGTAAAGGTTTCCTCTCTGCAGGCGGCGGCGGCGGCGGCGGCTCCGAGCTCCTTTAATCCGTCGCCATCATTTAAGCTGCAGCTCACACACTCACATACAACACCTTGTTTCACACTTTGTTTCACTCTGTTTTCATGGTGAGCCGGTGAACAACAGAGCTGACTGCTCTGGAAACGGAGAAGGCTTTTAATGTGTTGTTCCCGCTCCGCCGAAGCGGGATGCAGCTTGACTGGATGCGATGTGACGGCGGCGGCGAGCGGAAGCTAATGGGAGTCGACCGTTCTGCTGGTTTTGGAACAGAAAGGAGGTATCGCTCTCCCCATGAGAAACACGCCGGAGTCAGACCCAAACAAGCTGATATGTGCTGCCACGCTGGGCCAACAACTCTCCACAGAACACTCATCCTGGGATCTGACATGTTGTCAGGTAAACAAACACGGGAATGGATGGAAGGAAGGAGCAGTGTGGACGAGACCTCCACTGGAAGATATGAAGGATCTCTGATCACTGAAGTCTGCAAGGCCGGCAGCTTCATCCCCACGGCAACAACTCATATTAACCACAGCGAGGACCGATGACTGCCCTTCCCCTCACCATCCCTCTGGACTCACATACTTCCTCCTAAAATCAAACTTTCATACCGTGAGCTGCTCGACGCGTCAACAAGCCTGTTCCCGGCTGATCTTCCCTCCGAGGGGCCGAGCCGGTCCAGAGCCAGCTGGAGATATCAATAATTAGTGTCTTCATGCTCATGTTTCCTAAAATCTGGATCCGACTCAACACTGGGATGCTAATGTACATGCACACACACACACGCACACACACACGCACATACACTCATATGCCAGCACCATGAGGACCATGAAGACCGTCCCACATGGGACCATGTCCCGTCCCACCATCCCGCCCCACAGGGACCACGAGGACACATAACCTCCTTCTCCTCCCAGCCAAACAGCCCATAATAATAATAATAATAATACAAAAGAAGAGCTAACGATGTGAGTTCGTCTTAGAAAGAACCGAGCGGAGGAATGCACGATAATGTGCTCACAAGAGTGTTTCCTAATAATTAAACCAAACGTGAAAACAAATAAAACACTTGCTTCCTAAATAACCAACTTGACAAGCAGCTGGCGGTTCCCCAAAAGGTTCTGCAGGGTTTCCTGTTAATTACCCTCCTCTGTTCACGAGGCCATGCAGGCTCCGCTGGATCCCCTCATGGGACCTCATCCCGGCCTCACCTGGACCTCACCGGTTCCCACTCTGCCCTCTCTCTCCCTGCAGGGAGGGCCTGATCCTGGTGCATCGGGGGGGCCTCGGCCTTTTCTCACAAAGCAGCCGAGCTTTCATCTTATCCAGAGATGGCGGCGGCGGCGGCGGTTTAGTCTTTCCTCCATTTCATACGGTTTCTGTGTGGTTCATATAATCACCTGCTTTTATACAATACTTTTAGTTATGGATTTGGATGTTCTGTCTGTGCTAGAACAAAATATTCATATCTGTTGCTTCCCACAGAATATTAAAAGCTGCATTTCCCTTCCGACTCCCAGAGCACATTTCCCTCCTAGACAAACAGATGAGATACCGGTCTAAGTGAGAAGTCTTCTTTCTGTGAGCACATTAAGTGTTCTTTTCATCACCGGAGCGAATCATCTGCACTGACAAACGGTGACGGAGCGGACTATGATCGACTATCCAGTCAGCGTTAAGAGGAAGCTGAGGAGAGCTGTCGCATCAGATGAGAGGCAACATGCTAAGTGAAGAAATACTTCCACATGTTGGCTGCCGTGGAAACGACATCCGAGGAAACGCGTCGCTGCAAAGACTGCAGGTTACGTTGTGACATTTCTGTCTTTTCAAAAAACTACACATGACATGCCAATATAACTGAGATACACACGCACACACACACACGCACACACACACACACACACACACACACACACACACACAGGTACCAGCAGGGACTTTCAGGTTCACTGAGCAAGTGCATTAATAAGCTTGAGCTCTGCATGGAAGTGTGTGTGTGTGCGTGCGTTTGTGTGTGTGTGCGTGTGTGTGTGTGTGTTAATGGGGGGGGGGGGGGGGGGGGTACGGGGTGAAAGCGGGTGTCTGTCTCCCGGGTGCTGATGTGTGCTCTAACCACCTCCGGCGTTTCTCCTGACTTCCAAATCGGGGCTCGGGTAATTGGACGGCCCCCGCCGAGCGGACGGCGTCCTCCCGCGACGCCGAGGAGAGAGAGTGTGTGTGTGTGTGTGTGTGTGTGTTTACATCACTCGGTGGCCTCGCTGCAGTTTGACTCGTCTGTCACACAGATTACCTGATGAGAGCGACTCGGATGTTGACTCGACACAACGGGGGACGAAGGCGGGAGACGCGGCCGCCGCTGCTTGGTTTCCCCTCTCTAAAGGTCACATGACCCGAGTTTATTTGAGCTACTAAATGATTATGACTCTGATATCAATGTGTCTGTGGGAGAGGAGGAGAATGACACATCATCATCCTCTGCTTCATTACAGGTGATTACTTGACTTTGATTTGTATCACATGTTAAATTGGCCGTCGCTCGCTACGAGCCGGGAGCGAGTCAACTTATTGTTTCCCTAACAAGCCCTGCTGTATCAATTACACACTTTCTCACAACGACGGCGTCTAATCGCTGCTGCAAAGAGAGAACCACGTATCAGAGAGCACCTGAGGGCATCTCTTCCTCCAAACGGCGTGCAGCTACACATCTATGGATTTATGCTTTTAGCTGCCGTTTATCTCACAAACCGCAGCACAGAAAGGAACAGAGTCAAAAAAACATTCCTCACCGGCTGTTATCGGAGAGAGATCCATCACAGGAAGGTCACGGAGAACAAGCGGCAGCCCTGAAGGCAGCACATTCACACTGAGCAAAGGGGGCGGGGCTACTGCTCCTCGTCTCCATGACGACCCATTATCATCACTGATTACTTTTGATGTGCAGGGTTCAGGGTCTGTGTACCTTTCTGATAATAAACAAATATTCATTGGATTAAATAAACCCCGCCGTGACTCCCGGCGTTGGCTTCGTCCGGCCTGAATGTGAGTCGACTGTGAGACGAGCCACGTCTTAGCGTTAGCATGCTAATTAGCCCCGAAGCCCCGAAGCTCTGAGATCTGGACTGAAACGTTTTACTGGTCGGCTGAAAGTGAGCAGCGATTCATCTGCAGCTGTCGGATCCTTCTAGAGACCCAGAAGACTTCAGAGCCACAGAAACATAAAAGTATGGCAACTTCCTTTGAATCCCACTGAGAAATTAGTGCTTTCATTCTTGATGTATCCTTCAGATGACAGGATTTATAATGCTCCTAATGTCAATATTTAAATGTAGCTCCACACGTGGAGAACAACGAGCAGACGTTCAAAGTAAGAGTAGTTACTGGTTTTTTGGTTTACATTTCTGCTTTTGCTCCATCAATAACAAGCTGATTCATATGCACGCCGCCACTCACAGCCGCCACTTCATTAACCATTTATTGTTAATGGTGGGAGTTAATGGGGCAAGGTACGAGGCGTGTGAACGTGCACCAACTCTCCAATTAAACCTGATTGATGAGCTGCATGCAGACGGAAATATAACCCAGGATGCATCGCTGTGCTTGTGAGGGAAGAACACCTGATCTGATATCAGTGATTTGGTATTGATTTACTCTTTCAGTCAGTATTATAATTCTACGCCCCCCGCTGTGCCATTAGAGGATACAACCATCATTATCCAAACACGAGCAGGACGACAGGCTGCTTTATATTCAGCTAGCACTCTGTTTGCCAACACGTCTAACCATCAAAGTCAGGCCATCTCAAACATCGCTGTGACAACGGTCCAGCCCCGCAGGTTTTTTGATCGGGGAACGTTTGTAAAGAGCCACTCGGATCTGAAAGGGACGGGGGGGAACAAAGGGGCCAGACCAGACAAAAGCAGCAGCTAATCCAAAGCTAATCATTCATAATAGCAGACATTAAACACGATCCATTGGCGGCCGCTGAATACGAACCAAACGCACCTCGTTTATCAGCTCAGAGTCAACAGAAGCTAAATGTCGGCGGCTGTGAAGAGCCACAGTGCATTTCCTCCTCTGATTAATAGAAAGCTGCATTCACGGCTGGGAAACAAAAAAACGACATGATTAAAAGTAAACAGCCGAAGTGCCGTGGTCGTGTCGTCTCTGATCCTTTCCTCACACACACACACACACACACACACACACACACACACACACACACACACACACACACACACAGAACACCCATCGGTGGCGGCGCGGCGGGCGCCCCACAGAGGGATATCAGTGCAGCAGCTGGCAGAGCCCCGAGGCCCCGGGACTCCGTGGCTCCGAGCGCTGTGTTTAAGACTCGCTGCCCGGGGTTCTGCCGCCGGGAGCTGTCACTCAAATCCACAGGGGAGGGGCTTGGCAACAGGAGGGAGATGATGTCACTTGTTTACACTCCCTGCAGGGAGGCTCCGTCTCAAGGCCGCCGGTTCACGTCTTGACAAACAGAAGCTCCAGTTAGCAGAGTTTAATATTCAGCGGAGGAATTTCTCGTCATTCGAGGTGAGCTGCAAGAAAAAAAGACCTACTTTGGCAGAATGTCTCTGCGTTACTTCTCTCCCCCCAAAGACTCACGCCTGCTGCAAATAGAGCCACTAAAGCATGCAGCGATGGAGTTGTCATCTCACCTCACGAGTTTCAACATCTTTTTACAGGCAGATATCCTGCAGTGTGGAAATATTTTTGACTTTTAAGTCTTTCTGTGCGAATGGAACAGTTTCTCTGTTCTTTCTTTCCATCTGCTTCCCATCTTCAGCTCTTTTTTCTCGCGGCCCGGCGAAGGATACAGAAAGGTCATGGCGCTCCACTTCCAGCTTTGACCTTGAGCATCTCGTCTCAGGGAAAACAAGATTGTTTGTGTGGAGACGAGCCTCGCTTGGGCTGAGGAAGACGCGATCCGCCGCCGTGCATTTACATGCCCTTGTGCCACATAATAACTTCTGAATACATTTCCTCTCCTTGCAGAGGTGCGTATGAATTATTTAAAACCTTTACTTTTCTCATTGCTTGTGTACGTATATTTATTGTCGGAGAGAGAATAAACTGTGTCTAAATGATATTCAGGCGGTGATACTTCACGATAATCCATTTCTGCTGCAGCTCTGATGCTTCATTCAGAGTCAGATCAGATGCTTGAGCTCGTAGCCTGAGGTTAAATGGGCCGCTAACACGAGTGTATATGTCAGAGTGTGTGTGTGTGTGTGTGTGTGTGTGTGTGTGTGTGTGAGTGAGTGTCTGGAAAGTGGGAGTAGCGTTTACAGCCATTATACAACAATCCATTTCGAGTGCGAGCCTGAAATTTATGTGACAAATAGAATTTTAACCCGAACACGACCTCGGGGAGCGCTTCAATAGAAAGACAATGTGTAGCGTTAGCACATTAGCCACACATAGTATGTTAGCTTTGTGGCGGTAACACACACACACACACACTCCCACGGGTTTTCTACACAAGGCTCTGCTGAGAGGTAAGTTCAGGTGAGAGATTAAAGAAAAAACAACTATAGGAATGCATACTCGTCATGTGTTTTGTATTATGAGCCATAAATTCTTTTAAGCCGGTTTAGAGTAACTCTGGTTTTTCTTTTTTCTACTGGAGATATTAAGCAAAAACCCCAACACAGTTCAAATCAGGCTCTCATTGTGTGAGCAGCGTGAGCAACGGCGTGAGCAGCGTGAGCAGCGTGAGCAACGTGAGCAACGGCGTGAGCAGCGTGAGCAACGTGAACAGCGTGAGCAACGTGAGCAACGGCGTGAGCAGCGTGAGCAACGTGAGCAGCGTGAGCCACAGCGCCGGCGTCTGTACGTGACAATGACTTCAGCCTCTGATTCCATTATCGACACCACAGAAACACCAGCTCTGAACCCACCAGGAGACTTCCAGGGAGTTTTAGGGAGGGGGGGGTCCAAGTGAGAAAGACAAGGCACCGCCAGCTTCATCTTCCCACCAATGAGGCCAGCAGCTGGACTTTTCCCAGAGGGCACCTGGGCTGAGGTATTGGCCTCTCAGGGTTGTTAGCTGCCTTCTCCTTCTTCCTTTCCCTCGCATGGCGAGAGCTGTCACACCTGTCAGCCCGCTGCCGCCGCGCCATCTACACTAACAGCCTCCTGGCCATATCCTTTCCATACAGCATGACCATGGATCTGTGTGTGTGTGTGTGTGTGTGTGTGTGTGTCCACAGGTGAGTGCTCAGTCAATAAGTGACTTGGACTTTGCTGCTGTCATTAGTTTGCCACGTAACAGCGTTTTTCTCCCGTCTGAGCCCGTTTATTTCTACCTGCTGTTTAAAAGCGTCGCACAATCCGATATAAAAATAAAAAGTCATACAGACGGGTTTAATGCAGCGCCGAGAACTACCAGCTGTTTTTAAGACACCGACGGGGAGCATCACTTTGGGTTTTGGCAACTTAACAAGAGAGGAAGGAGCGTTTTCTGGAAACTACTGTAGGAGAGCAAATCAAATCTATTGGTCTATCTTGTAGGTATCACGACCATATAAGGGCATACACAGATGCTAGAAAGCTTCTCTGACTTCCTGTCACAAGATGTCAGAGAAGCTTGGTGAGAAAGAAATAAAAGCCAAATGCAAAAACAATGTGGAGGTGACGCCACGGTTTTTGAAGTCTAATATGCTGGACCCGTTTTGCACACAGTCCTGGATTTGGAGGCCTAACCTTGTTTTGGGGGGAGTGATGAAGGTCGGCCCGGCCTCCCCCGAGGGTCGCTGACATATCTCCCACCACCAGAACGCCAGAGCGCCTGTGGGGCGCTTTGATTTATCGCCAGCCTAATTAGGTCACCCGAGGCCACCGTTCATTTGACAGGAAACAGAATCAAAACCACATCTTTCAAACCGGCATCCGTCCCCGGTGCTCCCCCCCCCCCCTCCTCCCACCCAGCCGAGCTAATAATACACATCACACTCCTGGAGCCGCGGCCTCTTCCCGGCGATACGTGTAATATATGGAGATCTCCTCCATACATATGGAAACCTATGCTAATTGGAGTCTAACGCGGCACAATTACAGCAGTAAAGCTTGTGGCGGAGGGCTGTGCTACAAATCACTGTAGTGCAACAGCGGTAATGACCCTCGAGTCAGCACGCCGGAGCGGCGGCGGCAGTCATACGGGCGGCGTACGAGGGGGAGCAGCGGGTAGTTGCAGGCAGGTGTCGGTTCAGAGTCGAGAGAGGAGGAAAAAACCCACGCGTGGTGTATCATCTCATGTGTGTGTGTGTGTGTGTGTGTGTGTGTGTGCATGCATAGGGAAGAAGAAAATGAGACACTGCAGATGTGATGCTCAAAGCAGAGCTTGGATGCAGATGATGCATCTTCAGTGTGAGCATTAGTGTGTGTGGGTGTATTTTCTCTGGATTTAAGTGTGTGTGTGTGTGTGTGTGTGTGTGTGTGTGTGTGTGTGTGTGTGTGTGTGTGATGCAGGGATTCAGCCCTCACACCAGCAGCAAGTCGGGGGACCCCCCCCTGCCATCGAGCGTCATCCATAACTCTGGGTGAGGATGCCAAGAGTGCAACATCCCCCTCCCCCCTCGTCCCCTAGCAACCGTCGAGCGGAGGTGTTGCACGTCTGGATGTACCGTTTCTACCGTGTCGTCTCAGCCGGAGTCCTGAATTTGCTGCGGTCCGCCGCTGAGCCGGATCCCTGTGATAAACCGGATGTGTCTGTAATTATTATCCGTCAGAGGATTTAAAGCCGCTCGGCAACGCTCCATGTTGGCAGCGTCCGGCGTGAGCCAACTGTGTGAGATATTTCCTCTTAAATACCCACAAGATATAATATACCATTATGTCAACGGACTGCAGGGTTGTGTTTACCGCCTGGTCACCACTTTAAACGAGACCAAAGGAAGAGAAACTGGAATATTAGAATAGCATTTATCTGTTTCACATGTCACATGCTCACAACGGAGCAAACATGATGGTTCCAGCTTCACGTAGCTGGGAAAGTCATCATCACTCATCGTTATTTCATGCTTAGCTCAGCGAAAACATGCAGCGTCACTGTGGCTGATCAGGAGTCAGCGGAGGTGCTCCAAAAAGCGACTCACAGCTGTTGAAGGTGCTGCATTAGCTGCAAACACGTAGACGAGGTCTTTCTTCTAACAGTCTCTTTTTTTAGAACAATAACATCTGCTTCGTTCCTCGTCAGTCAGCTGACAATAATTAAAACAGAATTTGGGAACTTGTCTGACACCAAAGTGTAATTAGCCTTCACAGTAAAACATGGAGGGGGCAGACGCTGCTGGAATAAAATAATTAAATCCCACAACAGCTTCATTAAAGGTGAGGAAATACAGAATATACTGTGTTTAAGGGATGCAGACTGTGGCTACAAAGCGGGAGTCTCCTGTGGGTGCTGGTCTCTGGAGGTTTGGACCCGCAGCGTCTGGAACAAAGCCAAAGAAAAAAGAGGCAAAAGCACTTCTTTCAGAGTCGCCCTGAGGGACGCCGCCGTGGACGCTACAGTAGAAATAAAACACAAGAAAGCCTCTTTCCTGCCACAACACACTGCTCCCTGCAGTCATCTCATCCCTCTTCTTCCTGTCTCACCCTCCTCCCTCCCTCCCGTCTTTAATCGCCACCCTCACACACTCCCTCTCCCTTTGCTCCGGGGCAGGGAGCGTGGGTGGGCGTGGGCGAGCCTGGGCGAGCGTGGGCGAGCGTGAGGGGAAATTAAACACATGGACGGCCGCGGGCGAGTGTGACAGAAGTCTTCACACGCTGGTTTGTCAACGTTTCCAATGAAACCCGCCGCCGTCGAGCAAATGAGGGCAGAGCGGGCGGGGGAGAGAGAGGAGAGGACAGGAAGTGCTCTGACTGCGCTTGTTTGACCATGTGATCCGCCTTCGCCGTCCGTTAGGACGCAGCAACAAACAACCAGGTCCCCTGTTCATTACTCACAACCCTCTTTAACGGCCATTTATAGGGATGGGAATTCAACCCAAAACCTCAGACAGAGCTTTTTATTCCAAACGCCATCTGATACACGCCGCCCTCGCTCTCTCGTCAGCCGATCACGATGGGTGTCAGAGTTCCTCTCTGTCTACACATCTCTGACTTCCAGCATCCATCAGGACAAGTCCTCCATCTCCGACGCCTAATTAAGTCAAATATGGGCTTCCTCTTTGAAAATGAATGCCTGGCGCTGGCCATCTTTAAATAAAGCATCAAGCTTCTTCACAGTGATTCAAGTCTTTGGTGGCGTGTCTGAGAAGGAGGAATATTAGGGACAACTATTAATAGTCTGCCTACTGCTTATGACTGCAAAATATTAGAATACAAACATAATCTGCTTTTATTTCATCTGAGTGGAACAGAGATTTGGTGGAACATATATATTTATATATAACTATGAAAGGAGGCGCTGGGTGTATAAGCACCTGAAGGCAGGTGTCTTAACGATCCTCCTTCCTAAAAATACTTTTACATTTTTGCATATTCGGCGTGTGAAGCTGCCAGCGTTCTTTCATCTAAAGTCTTCAGGCTTCGTTCTCCAAACCAGGCGTGCTTCTTTATTTTTTTTTCATGCACTTCATTTGCACGTCACACAGAACGTTAATCTTTACGTAGCAGGGACACTGTTGTTGTTTTCAAGGCCGCAAATAAACGCATCCACCAATCACGAGTTCTGCAGGCTTTCACAATAAAAGCCCTGTTGAGATCGCTGCTCCTCTCCCTCCAGGAATCAGACGCTTTTATTGGAACACGGAACATCATTTGGATGAATAGTTCTGTTGATTGTTTATTCATCGTCTGGCCTTTAAGGACAAACTCATCACACATCATGTGACCCCTGAGTCTTATTCTGGAAGTGAATGACCAGAGTTCAATCAGCGGTAACCAGCTGAGCATCTTCAGACTTTCCTACGGTATTCTATAGAAGCTCAGACTCCCCATTAAGGCTCCAATCCATCACTATTATCAGCTGGGTTCAAACTCCAACCATCACCATTAGTTAGGTCTGGCGCTGTTCCTCTGACTCCTGGCCCTCCGTCGGAACAGATTCCCTCCTCTCTCGCTCCCACATCCCATCTCTCACATTAACGACGTGACACCCCCCACAGTTTCATCTAATAAGAATGAATCAGATGATTGATACGCTGCTGTCAGAGACGGGACTCTCACTGTGACCGAGGCCACGGCTCCTTCAACGGCGGGAGGTTGGAGGACATGTGAGTGGGCGGAGCTCCCCGTGCTCGCCGGGTGACTTTGTGGCGTCCGGAGCCGTCAGCGGGGAAACGACAGGCGCTTATCTGCTCCCGTCTGCCGGCTTATCTCCCGCTCGCCGGCGCATCGATGGGAAATCAATGGCGAGCCTTCAGCACGCCGTCAATATAACAAATGAACAATTCAAACTCGCACTTACAGCCCTTACCCTCACGGTTGCCACGGTGACAAAAAAATAAGCCTGCTCAGGGTCAGAAGCACATACGGGGTCAAACTACACACCGCAGGGCTCGCCGGTGTGTGTAGGTGGAGGGCAGGAAACCCCGCGGATAGCCCAGGGGCTCAGGAAGAACGCAGGATTTTCCTCTCCAGACGTCCAGAGGAGGAAAAAATAGCTGAATAAATAAGTATGTTTTTCCCCAAAAAGTTATTTTGAGGTTTTCCAAGCAACAGAAACACTAAAAAGTTGACCTCGACTTAAAGATGAATGAACTAACTTATGTTGCTTTTTATCCACTAGAAAACATCTGTTGTACCAAACCTTCAAAAAATAATGGTTTTTAAATTGAAATTTAAATATATATGAAATAAATACAATGTCTGTTAAATCTTGCACACCTGCATTTCATTTTGTTCATTTAGAGGTGGATTCATCCACTCATTGAATTTGTTGCTGAAGCTCTTTGAGTGAAACGTCAGCGACCCCAACGGCCTCAGCCAATCAGCACGAACCTCTCAGTGAAACCTGCCCTCCATCACACACACACACACACACACACACACACACACACACACACACACACACACACACACACACACACACACACACACACACACACTGGTTGATTTTCTTTCTTTTAACATTTCGGGGGAAGAGGAGCTGCCACAAATTGCTGCGTTCGATCCGCTGCAGAAACATTCTTCCCCCAAATCATCCTCCCCTAAGTGTGTCAGACGCACAAAAGCCGGGATCCATCGCAATTGACCTTGGGCGTCTCCGAGAAGAGGAAAACAGAAAGCTAGGAGGAGAGGACGACACTCAAGCTGAGAGCTCAATCAATACAACACCTGGGGATCTCACCCCCCGTCACAGAGGTGATCTTCAAACCTCCACTCACGCTTCACAAACCTTGATTTCACTCTTAGACCAAACAATCTGTACTTCACCGTCTCTTTGCAGTAAATTGCACTTTGCAGAAGTTTGTTTTTCCTTCTCAAGCATCCAACAAGCTGCTGCTGTGATTCAGAGCTAACATCTCCTGCTAATGAAATACAGGTCAGGAAGCTGGTCTGAGGTCAGTGTGTCAGGGTTCTGTCCATACAAACACATCCATGTTTCAATGAGTTTCTCCACAAAGAGTGAAACTCAAGCACCACAGATGTGATCAGAAGTTTCCTTTTCAGCTTGAAAACGATGAAACAAAAGATCAATGAAAAGTTTGATTTTTGGGAAGATGTTTGACCACAGAGACATCTCACACGAAGGTGAAGGAGTCGTGTTTTTGTGTTTTTGGCTGAGCTCAAACACAGAATACTCCGTTCAGTTCTCCATTTGCTGAAAAGAAATGTCAACAAACACATAAAAACCATTTTGAATGCCACATTGCTCGTCAGCAAGCCGTCATACGGCCTTGTGTGCTCTGATTCATTTGGCTCGCAGTCAGAATGGAGCTGTGATGAAACCTCCTGCTGTTTGGAAGAACAACGAGAGCAACACGCTTTCAAATGTGACGGAGTGGATATTTAAATAATGTTATTTATCAGTCATGTGGATTTCTAAACTGTTGCTGAAGTAAGTTTGAGAATGGAGGGCTGTATTAAAAAAAGAAAAGAAAAGGGGGAATTAGTTTGGTTGTATAGTTGTGTAAGACCAAGAGGAATGAACACACACACACACACACACACACACACACACCAGCAGCTGCTCCTTTAAATACGCCGTTATAAACCTGACGTTTAACCTTTGTATCATCTTAAAGGCACAACGTCTTCCCTTGTTTACAGTCAGGTGACCTTTTGAGGAATCCGGCTGGCGCTCGGTAAGAACCTCCACCTCGGAAACACCACCATCATCACGAGGACGCTGCACAAGTCTCCATCAGACAACGCGCTCATCCATCGCCGCCTGCTTCACATCCATCGCCGCCTGCTTCACATCCAAATGTGCGATGAGAAGCCGTTACGGAAGAACACTGGGCTTTTATGCATCTGCTAACAGGCGATAGCGACGGGACTGAACCCCGGCTGCTGTCGTAGAAACCCTGAAAGGAACCCGGAGACAGAAAAGCGCGTACAGAAGTGCGAGCAAGGAGACTGCTGTAGTCACGCCACTCAAACGAGCCCTGATACTTAAGAAAAAAAAGAGGCTTTAATGTATCTGCAGCCAGTTTAAGCTTGGATGATGGAGTTTGGCAGTATAAAAGGCACTTAGTGCAGTAATGTGCGAACTTGGAGGATAAAAGGTAACCTCTCTAACTCCGGGGGAAGGAAATTACAGGCTAGACAATAAATTCTAGGTGGGATGAACCACTATTAGAGCGGCTCTGTTTGACTGAGGTATGGGACAATAGAAACGGAGAAGGGGCTGAATGAGTGCCGACCATAAACGCCTCTTTAAAACGACCTTCATCCTCGTGGAAGTGATGCAGTTTTCTACGCCGCTGAACGAGGAGAGACGTATCCCTCCTCCGCTAATCGAGGTGATCTTCTTGATATTTGAAGTATTTACATCTGCATACGTCGTCTGGAAGCCCTGAAAGCATCGTTCCTGGTTGTAAACGATCTGAGAGGCTCTCTTTCTGCGTCTCCTTTGCATGTGCTGAAGCCCGACAGATACCTCCGGAGCAGCTTCCAGCTCCATCCAAGCGTCATGCCAAACGAGCGCCAGTGGCGGTCTAAGTGATTAAAGCTCCTGTTAAGGGAGGGAGGCGGCGCCGCACGAGGATTCTGATCATCCTGGAGGCTGACGTCAAATCACCAACACATGGGGTTCATGGAAACGGAAGGAAATCTACAAAAAGAACTGTCCATATATGAAATCCTGACGATGAAGCGATGATGAACTGGATCTTAATGGGTTCTTCCCACCGCAGCTTCAGCGGAGAGAAGCCTACGTTGATCCAAACATGCCACTAATGAAACCACCAAACAACAAACTGCATCAGAAACAGATCCCCAGTCAGACTGAAGAACACAAACCGCTTTAAAACGCTGCGTTCACAGAACCTCCACACAATTTGTTGCAAATGTATGCTAAAAAGTGAGCATTAGTGTTAATAAAAGAGGCCGGCGCTGCTTGGAATCCAATCACACGCCGGCCCTTGATGGGAATGAGCTTATTATACCAGGAGAATAAAACAAATCAAGTCCACTGACTGGTTAGAAGCCATCTCTGAGTCTTCTTCTTCATCTCCTCCTTCTCAGAAAGTGAGGAGAGCGCCGCCACGTTTCCATCAGACGCCCGGAAACGGTGGAGGTGTGTGTGTGTGTGTGTGTGTGTGTGTGTGTGTGTGTGTGTGTGTGTGTGTGTGTGTGTGTGTGTGTGTGTGTGTGTGGTTGACTCACCTGAGCAGAGAATCCACACGAGGCCGGCAGCATGAAACAAAGAGAAAAGAGAGAAGGGGATGGTTAGTTTGGTGGAGCATCATGTTGCAGAAAACGATGGAAACTGTGATATTCTGTGTAAACGTGAACGTAAACTGTAGTTGGAAGTCCCACAGCTTCACCCCCCCCCCCCCCCCCCCCCCCCCCACACACACACACACACACACACACACACCTGTCCTCGCCTCGCTCCCTCGGGTGCTGAGGTACTCCTTAATGATTTTTACTCCACTAGTCAAGAACAAATTAGCATCTTTGCTCGCGCTCCTACAATCAGACGGTACAACTGGGAATCATCAGGGTGGAGGAAGGAAACAGGCATTCGGAAAGTTTACTTTCCCCGAGTCGTGATCGATGGAGGGGAGAGAGGGAGAGAGGGGAGAGAGAGGGAGAGACAGAGGGAGAGAGACAGAGGGAGAGAGGGAGAGAGACAGAGGGAGAGAGACAGAGGGAGAGAGGGGAGAGAGAGAGGGCTCCCGGGGCGACGGCACAACCAGTAATTACCAAAGTGGTGAAATAAAGCGAGGCGGGAAGCGTAATGATTGCCGATATACTTCCATGTCCTTGTTGTGTTGTTTGGCAGATGCTGAGGGGAAGCAGGGATGATGTTTAGAGGATTCAACAGGAAGACGGAGACAACGGGATTCAGGATGAGAACTCAGGAAGATGAAAAGGTAGGTTTTCATTCTCAAGGTGTTTTAAATGATGATGTGGAAGTCTGGTCTTGGAGCTCCCGGGTCCTTTGAGAGAGTCCAGGATTTTAGACAAACACAACTGTGGGCTGCAGCTAACAAGCATTTCCATTCCCAATTCTTTTTCTGCTGTTTTCTTGAGTGTTTGGTGTCAAACTCTCCACTCTGACGTCACGAACCTCAGACAGGTAAAGGTGGGAAATCCCAGAGGAGGAAGAGCAGCAGCTTAGAGGAAGTGTCTGACATGTTATTGTCATTTTTCTGTTCATCAACAACTTTTCAGCTCTACAATATACATTTCTAAAAAGAAGAAAATACATATTAGATCGCTCAGGTGCATTATGTTAAATAAAACACCTGTTATCCCTCGGGTTACCATGGTAACGAACCCTCACAGCTACTGCATTAACACCAATTTGTTTGTTATTTCTTTTTCTTTCCTGAATGTAACAAATACGTAACCACGACAACAATCACCACCACGACTACGTGACGATATGGCCTCCAGGTTTCCTCTCTTCCTGTCACAATAAAACCTGGAAGTTTGAACTTTCCTCATCATCACAGCTTGTTAACACGAGGAACATCAGCTGAGCATCATCATCGGCAACAACAGCAGCAGCTTTGAACCCTGGGAGTTGGAGTGGCTGTGACATCACCACCGCCATGCCAACCTTCCCATCAGCCCTGCGACCTCCACCCTGACGGCTGTCATTCATCTTTGGTTCCACAGAGACCAGCAGCTCAGAAGCACGGCGACCATGGCTGCAGGGTTTGGATTCTCATATTTACACAATCATTCTGTCAATTTGCCCTCCGGTGCAATTCCCCATTTATTTTTCCATCACGGCAATCATCGTTGACCAGTATCTTGTCGGTGAGTTTACTGGAGCAATTTGCCGTGAACGCTCGGCGCTCTGAAATACCATCTGGGAAAGCATGCGGACACTAAACACACAACTGCCCTCAGATCAACACGCATTGATTCTCACTGCAAGGATCACATTCAGGCACAGTTTCTATAGGGCAGAAAAGCATCATCTTCTGTCCAAACATCAATAAAGCAATTTGGCTATTTTCTCTTTCCCCAACCACAACAACAAGGATGCAAACGAGCCACAACCTGAACTTTACAGACAGAAAACAGCCTGAGAATCAGCCTTTCTGCTGAGATGATCAGAACCGAGTCCAGTGGGACTAAAGAAGACCCTGCCGATCTGGATTAGACCCGTCAGGGTTCAGTACTGAGGAGTGGAACCATGAATATCTGAACTCAGTCTAGAAACACATATATTACGTTAAAAACCTCCAGAAGAATAAAAAAGGAGCAGTGAGAATAAATGCACACCTGGCAGCGTACCTCTTCATTTGAGCCGTGAATGCCGAGGTCACATGAAGAGCAATAAGAGGTTCTGGTGTTCAGACCTCTCTCCTCCACTAATGGGCCACAGAACACATTATCCTTCACCCATCTGGCGGGTTTGCTTACCTCTCCGGGTGCATTAAAGCGGCTCGGAGAGAGAGAGAGACGGAGAAGCGTTTACCAAACTTTGAGGCCATCGACGTCCTCTGAAGGAGGAAACCTGAGACAACGGCTCATTTCATCAGCAAGCAGCAATCCGAGTATTTAGTGCTGTGAGCTGCGATCGATCCAGGCGGATAATTGGCTCCGTAATGGAAACAATGCTGGAGGTAAAGCTCCACGGAGACCTTGTGGGGGATTGTGGGGGATTTAAATATGATAAAGTGCAGTGCAGATTGTGTCTTGTCGAGAAGCTGTCAATGTGTCATTTCACATTTTCTCCCGCTCCGTCTTCCTCCCCCTCCTCCTCCCCCTCGTTCACCTCTCCGCCTCAGAATCCAGCGGGCGTTTGATGGCGTCTCGTTATGAATTAATCTAACGAAACCTACGCATGATTACTACAATATTATCTAAATAATGAACAAGGGTTCCAATCAGCTGACGGATCCGACTGTAATCAGATGCACAAAGACGGTCGACTACTTCATTGTGTCAGAAATACTCATCTTGATTATTTTGCAGCTATTTAAATCCCATCCGTCTCCATGTGAAGGAGGTGATTCTCTCGTTATTCTACAGCTGTTTCAACTTAAATCACTCACAGTTTCAACACGATGACAGCGGTTCAGTGATTGGTTCCTCTCAGCGTGTTGATACACGTGTTAAACTCCCCAACAGCACTCAGCTACTGTTGATTTGTTTGGAAAGACATGCAACTATTATTATTATTATTAATGTATAGCAATAAGTATACGCTGCATTCATTTTGATTTGGATCCAGATATTTGGAATCCACTTGTTTCTCGCATGAAAACTATGGAAGTCTCACAAGAGGGTTGGTCTCAAGACACCCAGATGCAATGCATTATGGGGCAGTATGTGAATCAATGTGACAACGTCCAGCAAAGCAACCAAATACCTGCATGAGTGCAGAATATTCCTGCCAGATATCTGTGGAGTCTATAATTACCTTGTCCTAGTATTCCAGCTTTACACCTTTAAAGCGACGGCTCCATCTATTAGTCAAACCGGCTCCGGAGGACCGTAGTTCACCGCCACGGTACCTTGAGCAACACGCCCACATCCAAGCAGCCTCCGTTATGAAGACTTTCACTTCCAGCGCTTGGGGTTCAGAGGAGAGAGCAATAAAGCAACGCGGCAACATCCCGAAGGGGCAATTTGGCTGCGAAACAACGATGAATAAGACTAACAGGGAGGGCACAACAAGGTCACTGTGGTCATTAATCAGCTTTCATCCAAATTTACTGTCAAAATGTAAAAAGTGAATGCACCTTTCTATCTGATGTGTGAATATTAAGACTTTAGTGAATCAAGATAAACTCAGAAAAGCAATGAGATTAAAACCAGATTTCCTTCCTGCTGCTGGTTCTGGTTCTGGTCCAGACTCACAGGAAGAGAATCCATTACTTCCCAGTTACAACCTCATCGCCGCCGCCGCCGCTGCCGCCGTCGTCTCGTTTAAACTTAAACATTTCCAGATGCCAGATGTTGATCCAGTTGAATGCAGATTGCTAAATTATATCTGCATTATAATTCTGAAGTCACACATCGCATTCAGCCAAAGTGAAATAGCTGCGTTTGATATACAGAGCACTCCGCCGCTGCCAACGTGCATTAGACACATTTAATCGTGGAAACATAAAATTACAATCTATGTGATCTGTGATTGATTGTTCAGGCCTGGCAGGAAGATTTCAAAATCGAAACCCTCAGGACAAAAAGTCGTTTAAAGTTACACACACACACACACTGCTATTAAGACTCTTGGAAGTAGAGGAGATCCGGTTTACGTTTCAGGATAATGTTAACATCAGCCAAGGGCGAGCCGTGGCCTTTCAGAGCCAAATTTGTGTTTTACAGAGAAGTGATTCAGCTCTTTTTTATAAGGGGGGGGGGGTTCCTTGATAACTACAGTAGGACTCAGCTAAGTATGACTCAGTGTCCCCGAGGGCAAAGCAGCAGCTGATACAGACAATGACAGCTCAAGAAACAGAGAAGGCGAGGGAGATGCTGTCATGGAGCTCGGCGGGGGTTTTGCAGGAAAGAAAAAGAAAAAGTTGGATTTCTCAGCGACGGATTGAAGACGTGGTGGTGAACGGGAACACGAGCAGAAAAAGGGAGGATCCGAGGGAAAAGACTCGGCACGGCTGAGGGGGAACAGAGGCGACGCTGATTGCTCAGTCCTTCCACGTTCACAGCGAAGCGCCGCCGCCACCGCCACCGCCCATCAGGGCTCCGTTGACAGAATGCATTAAGTATTAACATGTTGCTGCAGCGCAATAAGACTCCTCCGAGGGCCTCGACACTACATGCTAATTTCATTAGCGCTGCGATGCAAGAGAGACATCTTTGTATGCAAATGAGGCAGCGCAGTGTAAGTAAATTACAGGCCGTGGCTGCCAAGTGTGTGATTATGAATGTGGGTAGTTTGTGCTGTAACACTCATCCAGACGTGTTTCAGTCAGATCCTGCAGTGAGACTGGACGGGAATACTAAAGCAGAGGACGCCCAGATATCCATCTCCTTCAAGCCAACGCTTCTGGGCATGAAGGTGGTTAAACACCGAAGGAATCTGCTGTTATAGCATTTCATAGAATGCATTCATCAATGTGCAAATAATAACTGAATATCTCAGAAAGAAAAGAAAAGAAATGGATTTAAAGGTCTTTTAGTCAATCAACCACAGCAATCTGCATTTAGATTCATATGGATCATCTTGTAAACCTGCAGAGGAAAACTTGTTCTGATGCACAACGACACAAAATATAAAGAAGTCAGTCAGCAGCTCACGACATATCAACGTTTGAACAATAATTACATTTAAAAAAGCTTCCTCGTTAGGGGTGATTTAGAGTCGGCTTATACAAGATGGCATCGTCTGCATAGAAGTGGATGTTAACATTTTTAGGAGGGAAGGCCCAAACTAATTCTCACTAATGTTATAGAATGAACAACGATATTATTGATTTCTCTCAGGCATATTTTCAGCACTGTGTCGTGTTTGATGTTGAACTTCCACCTTTATGGGGTTCATCCAAGACCATGTGTCCTCTGAGAAACGGAGAACTGAAAACAAGCTTTAATTGTGCCACAAATATATCCTCCTTCCCACTCACTCGTTGGCAGAAAGCTGAACAGTGAAATATAAATATATTTATATATAGTGATGTTAGAGTTATAGAGAGAAAGTGAGAATGGATTAAACGTCAATATCAACTGAAATCCCTGTTTCCCATGAGGCTTCCTGGTTTCCTCAGAGGCGCCGGAGGGCTCTTTATCTCGGAGAAAACTTTTGTACTTGAAGGTAGCAGCTAGAACACTGTCAGAGAAGAAGAAGAAGATATATAGATATATACATATATATATCTAGAAGGTTTAAATTAAAGTCATATCCTCGGCTGTGTTTGAACACTTTACTTTCTGACCCAAAATGTGCAGATTGCAGAGGAAAGATATGAGCGTAGCATGCCGACATGTTTGTGCCTTCATGTTAAACATGAATACAACAGGTGCTAATGTTCCACATCCACAGGAGTTCAATCTAATTTATCGGGGTTCTCTGGGGCAGAACCCATGGAACCACACCGATGAAACACATGTTTTACTTTCTCTTCAATTATCGGATAATTGCCTTTAACAAGCTCATTTCCTCAGGCCAGGTGTAAAGGAGAGAATCACACATTCCATCACTGTTTAATCGTATGATCCAATATGTTAAAGCTCATTTTTCAGTTCACACTTCTGACTTGGTCGGCTCTGCGTGACGTCGTGTTCTGAGGTTCTGAAGGGTTTACGGCAGGTGTGACATCACAGCTGCGTTTACGAAGCGCAGGGCTCGGAGGAAACAACGCTCATAACCGGGAGGTCAATGATGTCGACGGGAACTTTACCCAGAATGCCCGGGGGAAACATTAGAGGCTCATTTCCCCTCATTTGTGTCTGAATCAAACACCTGGGGAACGTTTGTCTCGGAGGGGAAATCAACGAGGCAGCAGCAGAAACCTTCACCACCTTTTCATGTCAACTGCATATCAGAGCACAGTGATGACTGCATTGACATTATTACATGAATGTGTCTGCAGAGCAGGAAATACATGATGGTATATATTTGATGATTGGCGTTGATCGTATGTGTGCAGGAGGATGTTATTACTAAACAAACCCAGCATAACATCGGCTCGGCTCGGCGTGAAGGTGAAAACACATCCTCCATCTCCACCGGGAAGATGCGAGAGGACAAAGAGAAGCCAGAGAAAGAAATCAATCTTCTACTTTCCTGTGAGCGAGATGAAATTGGATTTTGACAAAAAAAAAACAAAAAAAACAATGCTTTTTTAAAAAGAAAATGCTTTGGCCTTCTGAGCTTCAGTAGATGCACATGTGCTCTTTAAAAGTGGCATGTTGCATGACGGAGGCAGCAGGGGACTAAAGAAAACTAATGTTAGTCTTACCTGGGAGATATTCACACACACACACACACACACACACACACACACACACACACACACCCACTGATTACTGCACCAGTTATTCACAATGGCAGCAGGGTGACGCTCGATTTTCTTCTCCCCTCGCTTCAGCTCTCTTTGATCAGCCGCCGGTGCTTTATTCCTCCTGACTACCTGCCACGACTCCGAGGGAAGAAAGACGAGTTTCCGTGTCCTGAAAACTTCGTTGAGGAACGCGAGAGAGAACCGAGTCATGGCGGCGGCGTGCCATCGTGCCGCTGGATTTAATCAAAGTGAGAAGTTTGTCTGTTTCCAGCTGTGAGCACGAGCGTGTCACAAAGTTTCCCTTCGTGTGAGTCTTTTTCTCGGCACCGCCGTCATCGATCCATCTCATTGGATGATTTGTCTTCATTAACGGTATTAAAGCAAGAGGAGAGCGCCCACGCCACCAAAATGTGCTGATTCATCTCAAATGCAGAGAGGGGTCAAGATGCCGCGGCGCCATATGGCCGAGCATCGACTTTAAAGAGGGTTTCATCTGATTACATCAAATGACGGAGCTGGTTTTTACTCCACAAAAACACAGAAACCAACATGTCTTTCATCAGCAAGACTCAGAAAAATCCATTCAATTCACAATTTAAGTCAAAGCATGATGGGAACTTTGGCAAAGATTTTGGTGCCAAAGTGGAAAAAGAGAAGAGCTTCGGTGGAGCGACCTTCGAGATCGTTCAGAAAACTCTCATAGAAAAGTCAATTAATTCCAACAAATAGGATTATTATGAAAGAAGCATCCTTAATGGAGCCGGAGGAGAGAAGATAAAAAGGATCTGAAAGCAGAAAATTAAGAAAACAGCCTTTTTGTTACTGAATAGAACTAAAGTGGTGCCATGACGATGACGGTGTAAACGTGTAGGACTGGATTGTGTTCGGAGCTGCCAGGATGTTAAAATGGCGTCTCATCGCTCCGCCAGTTAACCGAGCGTGCTTTTTAAAAAGTCCCCAACGTTCCTTTAGAATGTCATCGGATCCGTTCGGGCGTCAGCAGCTGCTGGCGTCTCTGTCGAGCGTCGCCACTGATGTGCTTTAAATTAGACAGCCAGAGTGGGAAACTGCAGCCCATAATTGCATCACTGGTAATGAACGCTGCCGATCACGGGCGCCGCCGTCCCCGCCGCCGCCGTTTGAGATGAACTGATGAAAGCGGTTATGATGGCGCCGTCTGGGAGGCTTGGGAAAGTTATCCTATCTCCTCCTGGAAAGCATCACATCTCCATCCTCTTCCTGTTGCCGGCGGCAACCTGTCCACGTCCTGACCTCCTCCATCGGCGAGGGCCACGAGGGCCGGTCCGACCAGCGGAACAGATTAGCGCTCCAAGAGCTCCGTCACGAGGAACCGCGAGCGATGATCTGATTCATTCGGTGTGCGTTCACATGTGTGTGAACAAGGTTCACGGGGAGTTCAGGGCGAGCTCGCCGCCGCCGCTCCATCCTGCACACACGTGTGACAGCAGGTTCCACCTGGCTGCGAAGGAGACGGCGACCCGATGCATCAGAATCAGTCACACAGGCCACGGGTGGAGAGGCAGGACGCCGGGGCGAGCGAGGAGGGAGGGAGGGCGGGCCCCGGGGGACAGCTGGGTGTCGACGTTTATTTCATTGGCTTTTCATTTCACTGGCTGTCAGACTCATCCAGCAGCTGTCAAGTTTACGCTTTGTTTCTTTACTAGACGCGGTACAAGGTGACCATAAAGTCCATCTGGGCCGCAG
This sequence comes from Eutrigla gurnardus, assembly GCF_963514095.1. Classification (NCBI taxonomy): domain Eukaryota; kingdom Metazoa; phylum Chordata; class Actinopteri; order Perciformes; family Triglidae; genus Eutrigla; species Eutrigla gurnardus. The sequence continues at coordinate 1,210,856 of NC_139935.1, forward strand.
GAAGAAGAAGAACACCGTCAGCATCGCTTCCTGAGTCTCCTTCACAGCCGGCGCCTCAAAGTTCACTCTCTGGTCAACCATCGACACGCCTCGCCTCAATTAGATGAAAGATCTGGAGAAAAGTGGAAATAAGCCGCCCATCCCGCTCTGATTCCTGATTAATTCTATTTAGGTTATTTTCTGATTCATCTTTGATTCAAATCACATTTACAAGTCAAACCTTCACACCAGCTGCAGTTGCAACTTTTTTCCACCCTGATTAGTGAATAATTCATGGAACATTAAGAAGTAATGCTTAAATGCTCCTTAAATTAGACATGAATGTTAAATCATACTCACAAGCTATGAATGATGCACCGGTACATTTGTAAAACATCCTTAATCAGAGCCGACTGAGTCGATCCTATAGCTCAACACAACAAGCAACCAGACGTACCTGTAGATTCATCTCTACTCTACCTCGTAGATACATAACGTTCTTCTCACCTGAGGAAGCCTCCATGCTTTCATGCTCCTCTGGATCATAGTACTGGAGAGCAGACATCTAAATGTGGTGATGCTTCAGTGAAGCAGCCTCATGTACTTCTGCCTCCATGTAGCTTCATGTAGCATGCAAACGCTGAATGAGGAGTTTAAATGCATCTCTATTATTTATTGGAAAACATTTAGTTGAGCTCCACGTCTTAAGTACCTCCACCATCATGTATCTGTATGTAAAGGTTGGTTTCTATCTTCACAGATGATTAATAAACCCTGTGTTCCATCTATATATACATGAGTCATCATGTCATCACGAAGGCCACGCCGCTCCGGAACTGTTGAACCTGGAAATACAACGTGTGTTTGAGAATAACCTGCAGCTGCACACAAGTAACATCAAGTATTCTGCAAATTGATCCACGACAAAGAGCTGTGAAGTGAGACACGTCCAAGGTGAAGAAGACACACCTCTTCTGGGCCGCTTGTCAGAAATAAACATTTAGACACCTGCAGGCAAGTCAGAGGTCAATTTAGGAAGCTCTTAAAATCAGCAAACAAGCTGTAAAAACCTTCACGTGAGGCTCGGCCTCCAGTCTCTTTAAACAAACACCCACTCAGCCACCGTTCCCAGGACGGGTCCTCGCTTCTCGCTCTGCGTCCTCGCTCCGCATCCTCGCTCCCTCGCTCTGCATCCTTGCTCCCTCGCTCCGCTTGTCGCCCGCGGCTCTCCGATCTAACGAAGCTTAATGAGCAGGGGAGTATTGCTGAAAATCAGCCGCCACACAAACGTGCTCTCAAAGTCACCTTCACCGGTCATGCATGTGAGGCTGCGGCTCCTCTGCGACGTCAACCTTGACCTCACGGCCCACCTCCTCGCCAGCCATGTGACCGGAGGGCCTCTCAGACAAACGGCGAAGCTTAGGGGCCAATAACCGCCCCCGTTATATGAGGAGGGCGCGCTTGGCTGCGTGGACCTCGTTGGCGTGATTTATTCCAGCGCAGTGATTTCTGTCTGACGGGGAGCTAATAGAGGTCGCAGGTCTCTTTGGTGTGTGGAGGTGTGTCACATGACTAACGAGGATTTTTCTCTCCAACCAATCACAGAGCAGCAGCGTGCGTCTGCAGCAGAGCTGGACGATGTTGCATGCCACTAATAAGAGAACTTCAAAACATGGTTGAAAGCAGCATTACCACATTAATTATGAATCCTGCTGACCATTTTCAAAAAGTGCGTCGTAAGTTTGCAGATTGATTTCTGTCTCCCCGGGCGGCCATCGATTTCAGTTCATCATGAACTTGCAGACTCGGAGCGTGTTTGAGATACGGGAGATAATCGACCGTCGTGAAGATTAGTTATTAGTTATTTATGTGGTCGGTGCGCTCGCATGCAGTTCTATTTATCAAAAAGGCTGGTGGAGTTGAGGACAGTTCAGCTCTCCGCGTTTCAAAGGCAGCAAACTTTTCAATGCAAGCAAACAAAGTCGCCTTGTTGTCTGATTTTTGTTGCTGAGTCATCCTAAAAGCAGCATTATCATGCACAGACAAAACATGACTCAGGCTGATTCACGCCTCGTGCATCAAAGGCAGAAAATCAGACTTTACGTCGGATTTGTAGCAAAAAACGCATCACTTCCTGCAGACGTGCAGCAAGGTGTGATTTAGATCGTCACCGCCATCGGCTGCTTCTTTGTCCTGCACCCGTCACAGTGAGATATTACCCATGATTCCTGCTTCTTTGGCTTTTTATCGGTTACTGCAGCGCAGCAGAACTACTGTATGTGGTTTGACTTGAGCTGCATGTTAGTTAGACGTGGAGGAGCAGATGATTTTCCTCATGCTGGACGCTGGAATGAGCCTCTCTCAGTCAAGTGATGGGTGAAAAGTACGGTGGCCATTAGAGCTCAAAACACGGAGCTGGAAACTAAATGAGCCACAAACACAGAGTAGACGAGCAGATAAAGACATGAACAGACGTGATAACTGTTGAATAAACTGTTGAACTTAACGTTGGGTTTGTCCGGCTGCCGTGCGTTGAGCTCTCAGAGAAGAAAAGGAATAAACATGTTGAGTTGGAGGATGCGAGCTTATTCTGATGAAGTACAAACAACAAGTTATTTATTGTTGCTTCCCAGTCAAATGCTCCATTCAGTGATTGATTTCAAGGCTGCTGCTGCACGTAGACCAACACACACACACACACACACACACACACAGAGGGCAGCCGTGTCAAACGGGCGACACCTGATTCCACCGCGACATGTTGTGCCGCCGCCGCCGCCGCCGCCGCCGCCGCCCACACAAACATGAGCGACCTCGGACCGGAGCACGAATGTGAATCGGTAATTGGGGTCACGAATCAGCCGCTCCGCCTCCGCGCCGCCGTGTTCACGCGGCCGGCGTGTCTGGGTTAATGCAGAAATTGAACACCACTCGGGGGTGAGCGTGCACAAACTCCCGCCGCCGGCTGCAGCAGCCGGATAAATATGCATGCCGGCGCTCTCGCTCCTCATTTGCATCCTTGAAGTACGCCTGTCTTCACATATGCTAATGAGGAGCTGGAGAGGAGGGGGGCGGGGGAGGGGGTGGTGGAGGTGGAGGTGGTGGAGCCCGTAGCGTGCTGAAGGGAGAGCGGTTACCCCCGGCGACCGCATGTAAGTGTTTAAGCTCGGCTTGCCCTTGAGCCGGCCAAGGTCAGAGCCGTGTTTGACTCCGACGCTTCACCTTCCTGTAGCAGCTCTCCAGCAGGTGGAGGAGGAGGTGGGGGAGGAGGTGGGGGAGGGCTTGAAGTGGGAGGTGGGGGGGAGGAGAAGAACACAGAGTTTGTGTCTGCGGTTGTTGCAAAGGAAAGAGAAAAAGGGAAAAGGAGGTCGGATGCAGGTAAGCCCTTCAAAGAGAGCAGCGACGCCAGAAACAGCAGGCGGGCCTGAAAACCCCTCCGTGGACGCGTTCAGCCACAGACCATCAACGAGTGAAGGATTTAACGACTAACACACAGCTGATCGATGTGCTGTTTGTCACGTTTGTCTCTGGAGTGGTCTCCCCGCTGGTTTGCCCCCCCGTGACTCTTCATCCTGCTCTTCGTTGGTATTAGCATGCAGGCCTCTTCAGCCCTTCTGCTGTTTTATTGTTCACTGTGGAGGACGGCGGTTGATTAAGTGGCTCCGCTGGAGACTCGCTTGTTTGCTCAGTGTGTGTGCGGCTCATTTCTTTTTTAATCAACTGCAATAAAACAAAAATATCGAGACGAAGATGCAATTCTGTCGGCTGATTTTGTTGTTTTTTTGCTTGTCGAGCTGACATCTCAGATTCTGGAGCTAAAAATACAGAGTGATGAGTTATTAGGTTGAATCACAACAACAACAACAAATGGAACTTCAGTCATTTGAAGTTTGGCAAACAGACATTTCCAGCGGCGTCGTGAGTGGAGTCCGTGCACGAACACAAACCAAGCTTTTATCCCATGACTCTGATTGATGAGCCCGTCGGTTTACAGCCGCCGTTGTGGTTTGTTGCATGTTTCCCCAACGTTACTAGCTGCTTTCATGTTTATCAAGCGCGGCGGGGGGCTGTCGTTGCTAAAATAAATGCCACAGATCATTCTGCTGCTTTATGATAAGATGCAGTGAAATAATCCTCATAAAATAAAAATGATTAAAGGGTTGCGGGGTTTCATTGCTAAAGTGAGAGTCGCGCTTGTCTGTGACATTTATTGCGTCCGCATGAAGTTGTATTGAACAGCATAAAAGCGGCCACATTCCATTTCAAAGTTACGAGCTTAGAAACCAGCGAAGCTTATAATTAAACATTCAAACAAGAACTTTAACATTAATGACGTCCTACTGGCTCTCCCTTAGTCTCTGCTAATCTACACTTTCCCTAAATTCCCCTTCTTTTGGACCACAGCTTGAAGTAATGTTGTGCGTGTTTGTTTGCGAGCGCCGTGGCGTGGCGTGCGCGTGGAATATTATCCGTGGCGTTAAACAGCTCGGCAACACCGATTTTTCATGGATTACCTCCGCCGCCAAACGTATCCACACATCGAAAACGAACGAAAACACTAATCTCTTCCCTGTTTGATCTTGATTAAACATCTTGTCAGATTTGTATGATTATGGTAATCATAGCGACTTTTGATTTTGGCAGAAGAAAAAAACACGAGTCAAATCAGACGGGCTGAGCCGATTACACGGCTTTGAAGTTTTCCTTGAAGACGGAAATACATGTGAAAATGATGCTTTGCTGACGCCGTGATAACACAAATGACTGCTTGTGATTTGTGCAAATCGGAGTGTGTGTTGTTAAAAAATAAGTGATTTGTGCTCCGACGTGGTTTCAAAGTGAATCTAAGTGCACAGCGGTCGTGTGTTGGGGGGGGTTGATCAGCAGCGGGGGGTTAATCTGTCCTTCTCTCTTCATGATGACATACTTGTCTTCTTTCCAGCAGCGTAAACACACATCAAGGATTACTCATCAGATGCATGGATTTTTATGATTAATCAACACGTATCCTGGTCATATTAGGACAGATTATCGGCCCTCCACAGATTTATCAGAAGTGAAACAGTGGGAACTTTCCCTGAAAGCCGTTTCATGTCTTCTCATTTCCGCGAGCGTCGCTACCGGCTTGTTGACAGTTTCTCTTCCAGCGTCTCTGAACTTAAAGACGAGAGGAAACGAAGCTCACTTTGCTTCTAAAAACCCTCAACAATCCCGTTCAGGAAAAGCACTTGTGAGGAGACAAAGTGGTGAAAAAGGTGGAGAGTGCTGAGACGTTCCCTCTGTCGTACCGACGCCGGGTTAAAACCTGTCGCTCTGCAGATCAGACGTGATGGCAGGAGGTGAGGTGTCACGCCGAGGACACGGCGCCACACTGCGACTGCGACTCACTTCCTGCTTTCTAAAGACACACACACACACAAATAGCAGCCCCTCTCTGTGTCTTCAGCACCGCGGACAGCGCCGCTGCTACGTGTTGTGTGCCGGGGCGGTTCAGCACTGGCAGCTGGACAGCTCCCCCTCCGGCCTGCCTCCAGGAAGGAGAAGAGGCCATCTGGGCCCAAGATATGTGATCTCCAACCTGCCGGGGCCCCGGGGGGAGGAGGGGGAGGAGGGGGAGGAGTCAGATCAAAGACGAAGAAGAAGAAGAAACATGTCATGTCCTTCCTTCTCCCCACAGTCGGTCTCCTCCTGCTCTGATCTCCACCTGAGCTGAAGAAAGTTCAGACTCATGAAGACAGACTATGTTTGCATGTTTGGAGAACTAAAATGGGACTCTTGCATGATTTATGCCAAAACTATTTAGGAAGGAAAAGGTGGAGCTGCACTTGACTAGTTTGACTGATTACAACAACATGAGCTTGCAGCGAACAGCATATGCTGGAAGTTAAAAGGCTTGTTTTCTATTTAAATATGTCACACACACACACACACACATTCTCTCTGGAAACAACAAAAAAACAGATATGTAAAATAGTTTGGGCCCAAAAGAAGAAGAACTCAATGATTCAAACGTGAGTCGATGTTTTAGTCACGGTGTTTCGTGCGAGCAGAGAATCCTGGTGGAACCATTTGTTCCCACAAAGTACGGTTCGATTTTTAATTTGTCTTCCAGTCCAGAAACGTGTAATTGACTCTCAATCATTATTGAACCACAGCGGTGCGTTTTGGTCGGGGATATGTGGGTTGGCTGTTTTTCTCCGGGCTCTCTCTCCATTGTAGGTTCGGCTTCGTTGAGGCAACACACCTGTTCTTATTCCAGCTCGTCATCGGCATCTTCTTCTTCTTTAAATCTGCACACGGTCATGACTCAGCGTATTCTTCCTCAAACGTGGCTCAGAAGGATCTTCCTCTCTTTCAATCCTCAGTCTGCTCGTGTTTTGTTGTCCGTGTACAAAAAATGTAATTATTGTTTGTTGAATGCTTAATAGTTGTTGCCGTGGAAACGGCTATTCATCCCAGGATCAATTGTCAACAAAGCCTCACATTATTTTTACTCCAAGGTCAGTGCTGACTTCCACCGCAAACCGTTAAGTTGATCTACAGCGGCGGCAAAGAGAACGGTGTCTGAGAGTTCACACCCACACACACACACACACACACACACACACACACACACACACACGTCCTTCAAGTGAACCTTGTAGTCCCAGTCTGGGATGGCGGCCTGGAGGTTCAGCACTACACTTGTTACAGCAAGGTCGCCTTTTTCAGGCCCAGGCCAGCTGGGACAAATCTACGAGGGGAAATTGAGTGAGAAAGGCTTTCCACTCCCTTAACATCCTCCGTAGAGGTGCCCTTGAGCAAGACAGCAGACCCCATTCAGCTCATAGGGGATGGGCGAGTGGCCGACAGTAGTAGAGGGCGGTGCACGGAGCAGCAGCGGTGTCGCTGTGTGTTATAGTGCAGCTGTGAAGCAGCGGACGAGAGCTCGGTCACAAATCCCTCGATAGTCTTTCTTTCTTTTAAGGTCACTTAGAAGAGGACTAGTGAGTGGAAGTGCTTTTCTTTGAGAGTAACGAATTGTGAACGAGTTGAAATGAATTGGAGAGACAGCGGCGGGTTCAAGGACGACCCGCTTCACCAGCGCTACCTGCCGAACACAAGCTCAGCGTGGAAACGTGGCGGTGTGAAATCAAAGAGCCAAAGTACAAAGGCAAGGAGAAACTAACAGAAGTAACAACGGAGCAAAGAAGCTGGATTTTAAAAAGAAAAGCTGTGAAGTGAAGCCGCCCGGTAACCAGCAGACCAACATGTGTGAACGCTGCACCAGGATCTGCCCCAGGATCTGCCCCGCCCCTCCAGTGATGGTTCAGTCCGGACTGCAGCATGCGGCGGCGACGGCGGCGGCGGCTCGTTAAACGGGGAGTCAGCCTGACTAACGGCCGGCGGCGGTGAGACAACAAGAGGCCGGGTGTGCTTTGATGCGAGCAGACGGGACCTTCTCAGAGACTTCACATGAATTAGGCTCAAAGAGAGAGCGCCCGTCGTGAGCCGACACACCTGGCTCTTCTGCAGCGCGAGGACCGAACCCCCCCCCACCCCCACAAGCCGAGTACAGGAGCACTTCAGAGGCTTCGCCGGCATCTCTCAGAATCCAAAGTTACAGCCTCAACCGCTCACCGCTGTGCTCTAACGAGAAACACAGCGCCTCATCCTCCCTTCACTCGGGTTTACTATCCCCGTTATATTAGAAAAACACAGCCTCACTCATTAATGGCATCACACTGCTCCGGCTGGGAGATGTGTGTGGTTCCAGTGGATAGCACCACGTTGAGATGTACTCACTGGAGCGAAGACCGACACCTTCACGTGGCATTTCCACCTCGACAACGATGCGTTTTCCATTTAATCTGCACCTTCTGCTTGTTGCAAACGGAGATAAGATATTCACGAAGCAGCTCTCAGCCCCCCGTCACACGTGCAGCCCCGTCGCTGAACGCAACAAGTGCACATCTGCTGCCCGGGAGCCAAAACACAACACATGTAAATATGAAATAGATGCATATAAAGCAGGCCGAGGGGGAGCGAGGACACGACGGAGTGAATAGAAATACTGAGCCTTCAGCATCTTGAACACCACAGCTTGAGACCTCGTGTAGGCCGCTCTTTTCATCCCAGCGCTGTGTGTTTGTTTATGCAGCACAATGACTGACTTGAGATCAGCAGATCGCTGCTGTACTGGTCAGCTCCCAGTAGACACGCTGTGTTAATACAACGCAGGGTAATACTGCAGAAGACGCTTTCATACCTGCGAGCGGCCCAAAACACCGTTAATCTGGTGGAGCTGTGCACCGAGCAAATCTGGGGATTAAACGTCTCGCTAGAGGGTTCGTGCACCAAAGTTGCTGATGGAGAGGAAACATTCCTCCTCAGCGAGATTCTCCCAGCGAGTCTGGGATTTATTCCATGTACAGAAAAGGGAATTAAAGTTTACACATCAAGCGTGAGAGACAATGGCTCCCCTTTATCTCCTGAAGGAGAATCATTTGAATATCAATACGGGATGAGACATGGAATATTTGTAGGAAGCAGAAAGGAAGACGGAGATGAAAAGAAGAAAAGGGATCAGGGAGAGAAACACTGACTCAGACGGGTAAATAAGACAAAAGGCGTGGGAAAGAAAAACAGACGCAGACTGAGGAGGGAAATAAGAGGAAGAAAAAGAGAGAATGAGAGATTTAGTTTTGACAGGCGGTGAAGAAAAAGAGTGAGGGAGCGTGAAGGCAGCGGCTCATCATTAGCAGCCTCCCTCCCTCCCCCCTCCTCCCCCCCTCCCTCCCCCTCTGTCACTGACAACCAACACAGCCATATCTGCATGCAAGCTTCTAAACGCTATCGAATGGCCCACGGAGCTATGAAGCGGAGAAGAAAGGTGGAATTGCATTCCAACGCCTCCGATTAAGCCGATCAATAACGGCCTGTTGGAGTCCCGGCAGCAGGAGCCGGAGAAGGAGGGGAGAGGATGGGAGTGGGGGGGTAATAAAGGGATGATGAGGCTGTTACTGAGGGAGAGAGAAGACAAAGGAGAAGAGAGAAACGGTGTTGGGAGGAGGCTCAGACGGAGGATGGATGAGACGACGGTGCTGCAGAGTGAAGAACAAGAGGGAAGAAGTCTGATTACAGCAGATGGGCAGATTCTTATTGTGCTGCAGGTAGAGCTGAGGAGGACGGGGGGGGGGGGCAGCACTTGAGAGAAAAGACAACAACATCTTTCCTTTCTCCCCCCAGTGATTTCCCCAGAGAGGAGGACGGCAGCGGTGGCAGGGGGGGGGGGATCGCTGGCGGCTCGAAATGGATCCGTCCGCCTCCAGGCTGCTCTATCTCTCTCAGATTAACAACATCCAGGTGGACCCGGGAAATATAAATATGTCACATCCCATCACATCACATCAGGGTTTTCCCCGTCGCTCATCCCATCAGCTGTTCCACGATCTAACAGCGTTCTCGGGTCCTGGATCAGCAGATAACGTGAGAACACAGACGTCACGGAGGAAGACGATGACGTGAGAACACAGACGTCGTGGAGGAAGACGATGACGTGAGAACACAGACGTCACGGAGGAAGACGATGACGTGAGAACACAGACGTCACGGAGGAAGACGATGACGTGAGAACACAGACGTCGTGGAGGAAGACGATGACGTGAGAACACAGACGTCACGGAGGAAGACGATGACGTGAGAACACAGACGTCGTGGAGGAAGACGATGACGTGAGAACACAGACGTCACGGAGGAAGACGATGACGTGAGAACACAGACGTCACGGAGGAAGACGATGACGTGAGAACACAGACGTCACGGAGGAAGACGATGACGTGAGAACACAGACGTCGTGGAGGAAGACGATGACGTGAGAACACAGACGTCACGGAGGAAGACGATGACGTGAGAACACAGACGTCGTGGAGGAAGACGATGACGTGAGAACACAGACGTCACGGAGGAAGACGATGACGTGAGAACACAGACGTCACGGAGGAAGACGATGACGTGAGAACACAGACGTCGTGGAGGAAGACGATGACGTGAGAACACAGACGTCACGGAGGAAGACGATGACGTGAGAACACAGACGTCACGGAGGAAGACGATGACGTGAGAACACAGACGTCACGGAGGAAGACGATGACGTGAGAACACAGACGTCACGGAGGAAGACGATGACGTGAGAACACAGACGTCACGGAGGAAGACGATGACGTGAGAACACAGACGTCACGGAGGAAGACGATGACGTGAGAACACAGACGTCACGGAGGAAGACGATGACGTGAGAACACAGACGTCGTGGAGGAAGACGATGACGTGAGAACACAGACGTCACGGAGGAAGACGATGACGTGAGAACACAGACGTCACGGAGGAAGACGATGACGTGAGAACACAGACGTCACGGAGGAAGACGATGACGTGAGAACACAGACGTCACGGAGGAAGATACAGGATAGATGACAGGAAGCAGACGCCGCTGTGAGCAGGACGGCTGCTGGACGGCGTGCTCCGGCTGCTACACCATCCGCCCCCAACATGCAAAGCACATAACACACAGCAGGACTGAGCCACAGGTGTTACACACTCTCACACACACAAACACACTCATCAGAAGGCTCAAATGCATTTCTAATTCCAGCTTTTAAATTGACATTTAAAACTAAATTAACATAATTTGTTCCTGTTGCCGGAGCTATTAATACGAAGCGAGGAGCGGCCGTGTGTTGATGCTGATTCCAGAACAATTAAGATAATGGATTCTTCCACAAGTGCAGGAATACAGATGAGCAAGCAGAGGTTCATCTTTAACCAAATATTACTAAACTACCCACAATGCAACTTGGAGAGTTTGTCTAATGGTAAGAGCGGCTAGCGTAAACTCTCTTCTTTCTAACAACCACACAAACATCCACCCAACTGGCTCAAGTGACATCACTTGAGGCCGTATGTCACATGTCACCCACCTGGAGCCACAACAGACCATGAAGACTTCCCTTCCTGAAGGCTTTCCTATAAACAGTAAGAGATGCAGGACAACAATCACAATCCTCCTTTCTGTGCAAAAATAAGTATTTTTCTAATTTCTATTTGAAGAAAAAGTTATTTTATGCTATTTATGTCTTCAGGCTCCACCAACCGTGATGGAAAAGTCTTAACTCCAGGTTCGTTTGGGGCTAACTCCACCGCTGAGTCTCAGAGCAGCTGCTGCTGAACTTCACAATGGATTTCTTGCAGAGAACCCAAACGGAGGATTTTGTCCTCCAAGGACTCACTTCATCTCTTTTCAAGGGCTTTCTCAAAGCACATATTACCGTTGAGTGTTGCATTAAGATGAACACGTGAGCATATCCTTCGATATGTCTCGGAAAAATCCCCAGATTTCCAAAAATGAAATGAAAAAGCAACGTGGAAGAAAAGCTGATTAACCTTTAGGAATGAGCGATCAGCCGGTCTGTGATTAACAATCAGCATCTGCTCTCAGCTTTTCTGCAACGGTCTGTCTGACAGAGTTACAGTTTGAAGAAAGGTTGCCCGTTCTGTTGCTGCCAGGCCCGGCGGAGCTGCGATCTGATTGGCTGTTGGCCAGGCGCCGCAGCGCCGAGAGCCTTCCAGATGGCTGTGATTTATGGACCTCTCAGAGCGGCGGGGCAAATGAGCGCCACTCGACATGTGTTTGGATGGAGGGGCCGTGTTCGGCCATCACTCCGCCTTAGAGGAGGGGGTCTCGGACTCTGCATCGCTGACGGACGGGGACGCGACGTGGCGAGTTTTCCATCCGCCTCGCCGAATGCAAACGAAAACAAGATGCAAGGAAAATGGGACTTCATACGAATTCTGTTAGAATTAATGAACAGATTTAAATATTAGACCCACAGACCCTGGACGTATTTCTATATTAGAAATTCTATATCATCCAAACATTCTGACAATCTCTCATCCAACACTTTATTAATTATTCAAAAAAGGTTCTATTTAAAAAAAAGAAAAATATAAAAAGTGGGTGTTTGTATTCTCTCACAGCGCCACGTAATCCCCCCCCTTTCCTGCAGTTAAATGTCATCAGTCACGAGCTGAGAAATAAGCTGTTTATATGAACATCATAATGAACTCTCATTATAAGACCCGACATAATTAAATGATGAGGAAGCCAAAGTTAGAAGTCTTTTTCTCCATTAATATTATGTTATTCTGTTAACTACACATTGTGTCAGCATCACAACCTGCATCGTGAATTAAAGACACTTTTCTACTTCTCTGGATTCTAATTAAACGTTTAACCGACAATAAGGATTAGCACTAATGCTGTCAATTAAAATGGATAACAACTAAAGAAGTTGGAGGTGCAGCTGCTCCACGTTAAAGGTTAAAGGTTAAAGGCAGCTCCACTAACATCACGTTAGATGTTTTACATGCATGTGTGTGTTTACATGTGCAGGGATTTGTCACATTGATTTTTACACGTCCAATTAGCTAATTATTGCCTCTTGGTGTGGTCTGAAATATATCTAATGAAGCTGTTAATATGAACATTTAAAAAAAAGAACCGTGTCAATATTCCAGTTTGACGGAGTGAAAAATCTCTTCAGTCCTAAGAGGTTTCAGGCTACGTCAATCACTTCCTCCGGAGCGTGACGCGCCGCCGTCGTGTTGTAAACACACGCCATCGACTCTCAGAGGGAAATAAATCCATTCCTCCAGAATTATTCTACTTAAATGCAGATTTATGGCAACATTGTTTATTTTGAGAGCTGTCGATTAAATTCAGCCCAGAGGATTTAAGTTGTGACATTTCTTATTTTCCTTTGGAATCTGCACATAAAGCAAAGAGTAAAAAGATGACAAGTTGACTTTTTATGTGCCGAAATGTCTCTTGGCACGCACCAGTTGCCGGGCAACCAGCGGAGATTCCAGGAAGTCACTGGTCCCGGCCAAGAAATAGTCTGGCAGGTAACCTCCAGTAAAAACGGCGACGTGATGGTTTTACACACTTTCAACAAACACGATAAAAGATGCCATCGGTGTGAGCTTCAGAGGCGTTGCTGGGCGGACTGTGTTCCAGAGCCAGACCCGCTCTCCCCCCCGTTACAGCTCTGAGATAGCTGGCTGGAACTCCATATTTGCAGACATAAGAGGGGAACTGATGTACTCATCTCACCCCAAATTAAACTGTCCTGCAGCCTTTTACAGCGAGGGCACCTCACCTGAAATAAAGAGCACTTCCCATTAAGAACAAGTGATCATATTGTTAAATATTAGGCTTATTGAGCTTCAGGTAAATGAGCAGCGGCACTGCAGACGCCAGACTTGTACCATTATTGGTCTCCACGTCTCCCCTCTTTCTTTCCTGTTAGCTAATAAAGCATAAATCACATGAAGAATGTTTCATTGAGAGTGAATAATTGCCCATTCTCCTACTCTATGTGGGATTACCGGCATAGTCATTTAACCATTCGATCCTCAAATCACCGAAGAAGTGGCTCCGTCATCTGCAGAGACGCTACAATGGGGACACGGTCTGTTAATCGCTAGACAGCATTCCCCAACGGCAGCCGTCTCAGTCAGATAGAGAAAACGTTCAAGTGGAAGCAGGAAATAGATCTGCAGAGGTCGAATCACGACGGCGTTGCTGTGCTAAAGACCTTCTCTAAGTGTGAGAGACGCGCCATCGCAAAGATGCGAGATAACGTCCGTCAAAAGTTGCTGCAGTCAAAGAACAAGCTTCAACTACGGGGAGACCACTTTATTCTCCAATGACGATGGGGCCCAGATTAGAGTCCTGTGGAACCCCTAAAGGCTTACATAGCTGTGTCTTCTGCTGAATCTGAAATGCTGAACTAGTGTCGAGCAGATTTCCACTGATTAAGTTTCTACCAACATTAAAACAAGGGTAGACATCTCTGGAATATGTGACAATGCTGTTTATTTAGGCACAAATTCTTACGATTGATAGATTCTTACGATTCATAAATCGTATTTTTACATACGATTTATGTCAGAAATAACATCAGGTCAGACGCAGAGCGCTGGCATCCAGAAGTGATTCCTGATGTTAGAGGAGGAAAACAATCCTCGGTACATGCTGGAGGGTTGGAAATAGAGTTTGTTTCCCTGCTCTGTGATTTAGAAGGCAAACAGAGTTGATGTAAGCACGAGGCAACTCACACAAGACAAAAGGTTGGCCGGGCTCAGACCCAATTACACACAGCCGCGACGGCGAGGATTGAGAGATGGAGCAAACGTGAACAAGCAACAAACATTTCATGGACAGTATGTCTGTTTGTGGTGTGTACACACACACACACACACACACACACACAGCCAGAAGAAAACTGAGACAGGTAGAACTCAGAATATATCCTGAATATTTCATAATGTTTCCACTGGTCTGTCAGCCGCGTCAGGGGAAGCAAGTTTGTGTTTGTGTCTGCATGATTTAAATTCTATGCATGTGTGCTGACGCTTTCACTTCTTTCTGTGTGTGTGTGTGTGTGTGTGTATGTGTGTGTGTGTGTGTGTGTGTGTGTATGTGTGTGTGTGTGTGTGTGTGTGTGTGTGTATGTGTGTGTGTGTGTGTGTGTGTGTGTGTGTGTGTGTGTGTATGTGTGTGTGTGTGTGTGTGTATGTGTGTGTGTGTGTGTGTGTGTGTGTGTGTGTGTGTGTGTGTGTGTGTGTGTGTGTATGTGTGTGTGTGTGTGTGTGTGTGTGTGTGTGTGTGTGTGTGTGTGTGTGTGTGTGTGCGGATGGGATTGACAGGCCATCGTCGTGATTGGCTGTCCAGGGGATGCCGCCGGCTACAGTCGGTCCACCGGGGGCTCAGTGATGCAACAGAGAGCAGGCAGGTCACACGAGGATGGATGCAGGAGTGGCATCTTTAGTCCAGACCAGAAAAATAAAAACATATATTCCAACAGATTTCTGATTTTTTGGTTTTCATCACACAACAAACACTGAGCCCTTGCTAAGCCCCGCCCCCTGCCACGACCATGGAGCCCACACTGTCACTATTTGTACCACAACAATATTATACAACTGTATCGTTAAATATTCTAAAATATGAGCAGTCCCTTTGGTTTTATTCTCCTGGAAGTTGATAAATGATCAGATGAGATGCTTGCCCAGCAGTATTGATCAGGACTCAGAGCAGATATTCATAAACACGATGCCCATGAAGGCTTCCACGCTACAAACAAAGGAACAATACGTTGGGCGGGTATATATTTGACAGTTATTTAGTCACTAGACGTGGACGCGTTTTTCTAAGTAAATGACAGCTGGTGACATCACATCATTAGCGAGGGAGGGGCGAGTGGTCCCGTGGCGGATCAATAACTGGGAGTCTCAGGGTTCAGGACGCGAGAGCAGGTCCATCCAATCTTAATCCACGCTGGAGAAGCCCCGCCCACGCCGCCGGCCACCTCGTTAGAAGACTGGAGACTGTCGGTGTCGAGGTCAGCCGCTGTTCCCTCAGCCTCCGCCCTCCCTCCTCTCTGCTGCTGCTTTATCTCACCTCCTTCCTGTTTGTTTATCCGTCTGCTTGTTACCTCCCCCCCCCCATCTCTCCCAGTAACAGGTGAGTTCAGAACTAATTGCAGGAGGATATCCCAGGGTGCAGCGGGGCCGGCTCATTTGCAGGCAGAGGAGCGCGTGAAGGCTGTCTAATAACATTTTCTACTGCCTGATTAAAAACAGGCCATAAATCACACACACACACACACACACACACACACACACACACACACACACACACACGCATGCACACACACACACACGCACAGACACACACACACACACGCATGCATATTCAAATAGAGCCGTCAGCCACATGATTTTAATACACACTGAAATACTGTACAACTAATTCAAGGGCCTGAAGGACACAAACACACACACACACACACACACACACCGAATGAGGGTATCTATACAGTGGTATAAAGTACATGTATGCTCCTTTATTAACGACGTCGGAAACTGACCGATGGGAACGCCGACGCCGTCGTAGACGTGAGAGTGATTCTCGGTGACGAGCGCTAAACTCATTAATGCAATTCACTCTGCGACACTTACGCCCTCGCCGTCCATCGCCCTCGCCGGCCTCCTTCACCGCTTACACAGTTAAAGTTCCCAAGCGCGTGGGTGACGTGGATGTCGGCGTGACGTTCATGAACGCATCACGGTCGGTCTGACGTCAGAATCACGATTCAAAAAACAAGATGGATGTGTTTTAAATGATTAAGCCATTACCAGAATAAATCGTCTCATCTTCTCCGCTCCACAGACTCCGGGTCAATAACTTGAAACGGGTTGGATTTTAGGCAAGCATCTTGTATCGCCATGGCAACATGAAGAAGATCCAATTTCAGTCGTTAACTAGGAGGAGGATGAGAAAAAATGTCCATCTTCTCAAACTATTTCAAAATAATCAATCCATGATAAGAATCACCCCCCCCCCTTATAACAGCAGCATGAACTCTCAATGCCCCCCCCCCCCCCTTATAACAGCAGCATGAGCTCTCAATGCCCCCCCCCGGTTCAGGAGCCATGAAGTCACGTCTTCCAGGACAATAACCCAGTCACTAGATTAGCCGCGATAGCATCAGCAGGCGCCGCACAGCTAACAATGGCCGCTCTCTCTCAGTGCTGCATGCTGACGCAGAGCGCCGTCTCTCTCATGACTCGGATCAAACAGCCCACATGTGTGTGTGTGTGTGTGTGTGTGTGTGTGTGTGTGTGTGTGTGTGTTTAACACACTCGAGCACAGAGGAGAGTCCAGTCAGAAGTAAAGCAGCGTATCGGAGAGTTTGATGTATCGTGTCACACACGGTTTCTCCAACAAAAACAGAGTGAAATGGAAAGTGTGTTCCTGAGACGGGAGCAGCTGGTTCCTCCTCCTCCTCCTCCTCCTCCTCCTCCTGAGCCCTTACTGATGGAGGAGATCCTGATTGGACCATCATCTCCAGCTCCTCATTTCTTTATCCAGATTTAGTGCTTGAACTTTCTCCTCCACTTATGTGATGTTTCTTGCCGTATCATAAATTAAAAATGTATCTCTGGAGGCGGGGTGCTCGGCCCCGTATGAGGAAATCTTAAATGTGTGTTTGATTCTGCCTGCATGTGTGTGTGTTGTTTTGCATATAGATCTGCTGACGCGGGCGGATACGGGCGCCGCATCTTCACTCAACGATGCTCGGAGCCTCGAGCCAGGGAGGGGGGGGCAAAACTCAAAACAGCGAGAAAAATCAAAGAGTAAGCAAAAATCCTGAAATAAATATATATATATATATATCTCTATATATATATATATATACTGTATATATATACGCTCGCAAACAAGCCGCAATCTCTCGCCCTTATAAGTAATTTTACACAAGGAATGCATTTGATTTAACACACATGGAGTCAAGACTTCACAGCGGGATGAACTACGACACACACACACACACACACACACACACACACACACACACACACACACTCCCATTAAACAACCTTGGAGGTGACACAGCATGCGGCGGAGCCCGGGCCATGCGTCACGCCGCCGCGGCGCCACGCGCTCCATCACCACCAAAAAAGACTTTCCTGCTCCCTCGCCACCTGACTAATGGTTTTGTTTGGGGAGGCACGGTGCATCCTGGGATACTGCGGCGACTTGTCTTTTCTGTTTCCTGTTTTCTCATACAAGTGAGCGGTGCTACATGCTACGTGCTAACAGCCTGTGTTAAAGAACGTATATAGTTTATACTTTTTCACCCGGTAATACAAAGTAATTCCTTCATATTTTATATATCGAGACCTTCTCTCTCTCTGCAGCTGATGTATGAAAAATGAAACGCTATGCCAGTCGCTATGAAAATTCATACCTGTTCTATGGCACTGGAGCTATATATTTCTGCTTTTTGAAACTGTGATTCCCTTGGACGACAACACCTCGGCTGGAAGGAGGATTCATAAAGCTCACGCACACACTCGGAAGGAGGAGGAGGATCAAAGTGGGAAGAAGGCGAAATTGTTTGTGACACCCAGACAACAGATCAATAAGGCCGGCCTGCAGTGAGGAGCTGTGGGACGGCCCAACTTCAAAGTGGGAACAATGAATTGTCCCTGTTTCTTCTCATGCCACATAAACAGGAGTAAATAGCGTCTATATGTATGTTTTGTTCAAAATGTGAAGATACGTTTAAGGCCTTAAAGCCTTCACCCTGGGATATTTGATCCACACAGATGATTGAGATTGTTGCAGCACAGCTGCAGAACAAACTAAAGCATCAACAGGAAGTGTGTGTTTTTCATGTCAGTTCTTCTGTGCTCCTTCTCTCCATCGCTGAGGAGTCAGAGTGGGAAACCCTCGTCACAGAAGAGACGACTTCTCCACCGAGACGGAGCTCAGCCGTCCACAAACAAACAACAGGCGGGTTTGAAATGAGGGGAAAGGCTGACTTCACTCTCACTGCTACTCTCCAACCTTGGGGGGTTGTTGAACGGCATTCTGGGAAATGTATTCACCTACAGGTAGACACATGTGGGTTGTTGGGATGACGAAGAGGGAGCTAAATGTGCTAATTAACACTAAAGTAGAAGAGTAGAACCCCTTTAACCTCGCTGTGATCAACATGATGATTACCATCTTTAAAACGTGTCAGGCATTAAAAAACAACGTTAATACTCTCATTGGAATATTTCCTTAAAACACTGTCGTGCAGATTGTTTAACTTCAACGCCACGGGCGAATATGTGTTTGTTTTCTGAAGTGGACTTTGTGCTGAATGTGAACCGGCGGCGTGCGTCGTGTGTCCGGCGAGCTGAGTGATTAGTCATCGTGGTAATCCTCGCTCTGAGGCGGCGCTCGCTGCGTCTAATCTTGGCATGGCGAGGAGAACGATAAGAGGAAAGCGGGCCTCCGGGCGCCGCGCTCGCCACGTTTGTCACTAAGAATGTCACGCTGTTGTCAAACGGGTGCAGGTTTTTATGAGGGGGGGTTTAGATGGTCCCGTATGTGTCGACCAATGAATTAAATATTCCTGTTTTTAATGTCGTGATCAGTTTAAACCTTCTATTTGATGACCGCAGACTTTTATTTCAGAACGCTGACGGACTTCAGGAGGATGAAAAGGAGGCGATGCTGTGAGATTCAGGAGGAAGGTGTGTGTGTGTGTGGGGGGGTGTTACAATCACACAGGTTATTCGGGGACTCTGGGGGACGTGGAGGGGACCTCGCTGAGCTCCTCATTTCTGTGGGGCTTTATGTAGCGTGACGGTTCCAAATGAAACTCCCGATCATGTGGGAGTGCTCTATTAATTTGTGGCTCGGCCGCCTCCTTGGGGAGCGAGAGCCGGTACTACCCCCCCCCCCCCCCCCCCCCCCCTCCTTCTCAGCCTCCAGCGAAGCTCCTTGTTGCTTATTGACCGCCGAGCTGCATTGCGATGCTTCTCCACGTTTTTTTCTCGCCTCGAGTGCCCGAAGACCATCTATCATTTCTTCTTGGTCGCCTACCCCGGACTCTGCAGGATGGATGAAAGGCAGCGTGAAATAAAAGTAATCTTGGGGTTCTCACAGCAACATGCTGGAATTCACTCTGTTCCCACAATACAGCCCGCTGGAGGGGAATCTAATCTGGTTCTGTTCCAGTCCTGCTGGAGTCCGAACACGGCAGCTAACGAGACGCTAACGTCGGACGGAGAAAGGATCTGCATCTGGAGGTTTGGCCTATCCGTGATTAGCCTCATATTAGAATATTATGATGCGTTCAAGCTCCTTCCAGTGAAACGGTACATCATGATGTGTCATCTTGTAAACTTCTGTTGAAGACATGCAGTTTGTCTGTTTTCACAGCAAAATAAAACCGATATTAGAGAGCGGTTTCACTGGTTTTAGGACGATGGAGTCGTTTTTGGGAAGAGTGAAGGACCAAACTAAACTAAAACGATCAGAGTCTGGCTCCTGGAGTAATATTGGTGTCATCTCTGTGTATCTCAGTTGGTTTTTCCGGGCCTCGGTCTCGTCGGTGCTCATTACAATCAGCCTCTATCAGCAGAAACCTGCCGGCTGTGAAGGCATGTGTGAAGCACGCAGGAGATCACAAGGCTCTCTTCAGACCGGAGCCCTGCAGCACATTCATACGTTCACATGAGGACGGCCAACGCTGCTGGCCTCACATCTCAAAAGTGTTTGCTTCTCCCAGCTGCATCCCCCTCTTTATCTCCATCTCACCTTTTCAACAAGCACAAACAAACCTGCACGCGCTCTGATGCGTGACCAGCGACAGGAAGTGTGAAGATCCCTACGATCCGTATTCCGTACACAGTAACAGGAAAGGACAGTCTACTCAGCCGTCGGATTCCAAAAGGAAATCCAAGTCAGAATAAGGCAGGTATTTAATTAGCGAGGTGTATTCCCACGGAGGGACTCCACTCATGGTGGGCGGGATCACAGCAGTCCCACAAGGCCTCACGCCGGGAGCAGGGCCAGCTAGGAATCATGGGAAAAGTTCTTCAGATACACAAAGTAATTAAAATCACGCCTACAGTTCACCTGCTGTGCCTTACGAGTGCTTACAAGACGATCATTATTACTTTGAGAGATAATAACACACTTTACCGTCCTGACCACAGTCGAGTAAACATAACATGCATGGTGTTAATAACGATATGGAGTAGGAGAAGAACCGAGGATTGAAAAGCCTCCCACGTAGAGCAGAGCAGGATATCTTCCCCGTACAGATGCTGGCGATGTGTGGGAGGACCGGGAACATGAAAGACGGAGGAAATGAAAGAGAGGGAGAAGAGATGGAAACAAAAATAAGCTGGCCTACATCACATTAGGAGATTCCTTTTGAAGATTGCCGGCGAGCCACGGAGAGGCAATCAGGAGAGTTTGGCCTCAGTGAGAGTTGTTGTGCTGCAGCAGCAACCCGGCCACATCTCCAGTGTCCGTCCTCCTCCTCCTCTCTCATCTAGCGCTCCTCTCATCATCCCCCCATCAAGCTGCCTCCCATAAACAAGGAGACTGGCCATCAGAGGAGCAAGATCCCAGCAGAACCGATCCCCCACAAGGACCCGAACTCATCTCAATGCCGGGAAGCACCGGGGAGGTCAAGCAAGGATGCCGAGCCCCATTGTGAGGTGTGATTGGCAGCCGGGTTGATGTCCTCGGGCGGGGTCGGCGCCGGGAACACACAGCTATTCACTCCAGAGTCCATCAATCACAGTTTGGCTTAATTAGGCGGCAGGAATGACAAGCCGAGGGCCGCGCTGCCTAAACGGATGGACGGATGAATGGAAGCAAGGAAATGTGATGGATACAATACAACACAATACGGCAGCAGATAATTGAATAGTGGAGCCCAGAGGAACACTCTGCAGACTGCAAGGCCAGCAGAGAGAGGGACACAAAGGCAGCCAGCAGAGGGACGCGTCACTCTCACTCTCTCACTCTCCCCTCCTCTGGTTTCACTTGATCTACCGGCGCCGCTGATGTCATTATCTAAGCTCTAAACAAGTTGGTCCCGATGGGCTTGAGGTGCGAGACGCTGACCATAAAACCACAGCGACGGACAGATCACACACACATTCCTTTTACAACGGCTTTATGGAAACACACACTCATTTTAAAGACCAGAGATGCCCTTAGATTACTGAAAGACAAACCCATCTGCCGAGGAGGATCTGGTAAATGCTACTAAATGAGTGCAAGAATATCCTCAACCTTTTAAAAAGGAAAACTGACTGGAAGAAGAATTCAAGGTAACAAACATCTGAAGGGTGAAGTTTTCTCTTAATTCTAGTGGGAACCTTAATTCTAACTTTTTTCCAGAGACAATACTTTAATAATTGATAATAAATATAAAGATGTTCATAAAACACAAAGTTATTGTATGTTGAATGCTCTGTAAAGACAAGCAGCTGAACAAAACGGAAGAAATCCTCAACAAATAATAAGAAAAGTTCATGCAAAACTCATAAATCGATGCAAGATGGTTTCAGAGAGATTTTATACTGAGGTTGGACACACACACACACACACACACACACACACACACACACACAAACACACACACACACACACACACACACACACACACACACACACACACACACAACACACACACACACACACACACACACACACACACACACACACACACACACATGCTCGACTCATCACATTGATGGTTTGGTCCAGAATCCTGCCTCAGCCTCTCATTAGTGTCTGCTAGCCGCCGCGGCTACGTTAGCATTAGCTCGGTGCTTAATCAGCGTGATGGACCGCGCCGACACTCGGCAGCCAACTAGCGCTCTCATCCAGGATTTCCTTAGCTGTCAATATGTGGCTCCTCTTCATTATCCCCGCCTCAACGTGAGCACATTCACCCGTCTGTTCATCCGTCATTGGCCGCCGCCGCCACTTCCTGTCACCCGTCCACGTCCATCTCCATCTCTCTGTCTCATAAGTCCAAATCTCATCCGTCAGTGCGTCGCTGCTCCACCACGCTTCGCCCGCCTCCGTGAAAAAGTCATTTAATGATGACTCATAAAAGGAGGTTTTATTGTGTGTGTGTGTGTGTGTGTGTGTGTGTGTGTGCAGCCTCTCTCACTCGTCACGTCTCACCCAATTTATTCGTACAACGTTTCTGCAAAAGTTGTGACCTCTCCTTTTACTTTCAGGCTAATTCCATTTCCTGCCCGACGCGGCGGCCCACGCCATGCAGCGCCATTTAAATCCTCTCTGAATATCCTGCACGCGCCTATATCCTCATGATGATAGAATAACATTTACAAAAAGCACATTATGTGCGACGCATTTGCATAACGGCCATATAAGCACATCCAGATAATCACCGGGACATAGAACACTCATTTGCACACCAATATTCATTCACAAACACTTATAATCACTTAGAAATCTCAGAGTTTAATCCCATTTTACTGTTCACGCTTGTTTTAAAAGACAGACTTTGCATTAATTCCAAAGCAAGAAAGAAGAACTAGGATGCACAAGCATAACGTCATTAATGCTCCACAGACGACCCGGGGGGAAATAATCACAGACCGAGACCGACGTGAGGAAATGAAGGTACGACGGCGTGTAGAGGTGCAGAGCCGAGCCGGAGGAGAGAGAAGGATGCTCGTGATGTGTGACTTTTCTTTGAAATCGCTTTTTAAGACTTTAAGACACGAGAGCTTAATCTTCTACCAGAGAATGAATGTATTTATTCAAAACAACTCAATTAACTGTTAATTCACATGAGAACACAACAAATGTACATTAGAAGGTCTAGTTTTCCATTCTCGTCAGAGTCAGAGTACAGGAGCAAAATCAATATCATGCAGAGTTCATGCAAGTTTACACATCTAATTCAATTACAGCAACGCCAACAACAACAATCAATATCAACCTTTAAATCATCACGCATTTACATTTCTACTTGTAAAAGTATGGCCTAAAAACGACTTCCTGTGAGACTCTCCTCTCGGGTGACGTAACCCCGGCAACCGGCCCAACATGCAATCTGCTTCCACTTTATTGTGTTTGTGTCGCTGAACACCTCGTCGGCACTTTATAATGTCAACATGATTCACGTCGGCCCCGGGCGTCCGCATCATTGTGTGTGTGCCGAGCCCCGCAGCCGCCCACTCTGAGCTTCACTAGGTCTCCATGGTGACGTCACCGAGACCACGTCGGCCTTTTATAGGGTCGGACCCCGGTGAGCACCGCGGCTTCGTTCGGTGCCTGGGGCCCCATCACGGAGGCAGGGGTCCATTCCACGCGGCTGCATCTGGAGTTTTTAATACGGTTTAAGTGGGTCAGCCCAGAACCGGAGCAGGTTCTCCTGATCCCTGTTCTTCCTGTGATCCGCCTGCCGGTGCACGAACCCCGGAGTCAGCCTCAGACCGGCTGGGAGGCTGGAGAGGAAGACCACGCAGCCTCCTCACTCCCTCCATCAGCCCCACAACTCTGACGTCCTGGCTCCACCCGCTAGTTAGCCGCTAGTTAACCCGCTATTTAACCCGCTAGTTAGCCACTAGTTAGCCGCTAGTTAACCCGCTAGTTAGCCACTAGTTAGCCGCTAGTTAACCCGCTATTTAACCCGCTAGTTAGCCACTAGCCGCTAGTTAACCCGCTATTTAACCCGCTAGTTAGCCGCTAGTTAGCCGCTAGTTAACCCGCTATTTAACCCGCTAGTTAGCCACTAGTTAGCCACTAGTTAACCCGCTAGTTAGCCACTAGTTAGCCGCTAGTTAGCCGCTAGTTAACCCGCTATTTAACCCGCTAGTTAGCCACTAGTTAGCCCGCTATTTAACCCGCTAGTTAGCCACTAGTTAGCCGCTAGTTAGCCGCTAGTTAACCCGCTATTTAACCCGCTAGTTAGCCACTAGTTAGCCGCTAGTTAGCCGCTAGTTAACCCGCTATTTAACCCGCTAGTTAGCCACTAGTTAGCCGCTAGTTAACCCGCTAGTTAGCCGCTAGTTAACCCGCTAGTTAGCCGCTAGTTAGTCGCTAGTTAACCCGCTAGTTAACCCGCTAGTTAGCCCGACACACCACAAGCTGATGTGGAGCCGCCAGCAGCACTCAGCTCCATGCAGCCGCTGCCTCCTCCAATCACGTCAGTCCGGCCTAACTCAATTTCCATCTCGACAGGATTCAATTACATTTTATTAATTTTGGCACAGTGCGACTCCACAGAGTTCGATTCCATCTCTCGCAATGCAATTTAACGAGATGCAATCACATTCACTTGAATTGAATGAATTTCTAGGTGTAACCTCTTCCTTCCTGCTTCCTCTCGCTGCTTCGCTCCGGCTTCACATGCAGAACAGAAGGAACAGAAAGAACAGAACGAATGGAAAGAGGACCCCGACGGCTTCTGGATGGGAGAACTCCCCGGGGAGAACATCACTCACTTCCCCATAATAACCGCTAATTTGGGTAATAACAGGCCGCGAAGGCAGAGGACATTGTTCTACATGTTTTTCTCCTTCCATCGCGGATAACTGATGGTTTCTCAAAACCCAACGCCAACCGCTGGCCCGCCATCTCTACTCGGCACTTAAGAGTCACTTTAAGCACAGCAAGGCGTCATTAAAAGGTGATTCATCATCAAATACGTGCACTTCATCCCCGTTAACTGAGCAGCCTGTACACAAGCTACCTTTGAGCAGGGCACAATGGGCCTCGGGGCACAGGGATGTCAAAAAGAAGTCCTTTTGTGGGTCTTTTTAAGTCTCATTTGGACATTTAAAGTCTCATTTGTCTTTTAAAGTCTATTTTTGGACATTTAAAGTCTCACTTCTGTCTTTTTAAGTCTCTTTATGAACATTTAAATTCTCTTTTCTGTCTTTTTAAGTCTCATTTGGACATTTAAAGTCTCATTTCTGTCTTTTTAAGTCTATTTTTGGACATTTAAAGTCTTGTTTCTGTCTTTTTAAGTCTTATTTGGACATTTAAAGTCTCACTTCTGTCTCTTTAAGTCTCTTTATGAACATTTAAAGTCTCTTTTCTGTCTTTTTAAGTCTCATTTGGACAATTAAAGTCTCATTTCTGTCTTTTTAAGTCTATTTTTGAGTTGTTGTGTTGTCTACAGCCTTTGAGTTTGGAAATAGACGCCGATAACTTGTGCAGGTAGAAGTAAAAACTCAAAACGGCTCCTTTCTTTGGCCGTGTTGTGCCATTTGGCCATCAGCAGTCCGATGACATCACTCAGCCCAGATGTTTGGCAGTGCCTTCGGTCATACATCCAGGTGTTGAGGATACAACCTCATGCTTTCTGCACTCTGAGCGCTAAAGGGCACACATGAGAAATCAAAAGCTTGCAGGCAAATAAATAGCATATCCATAACAGTGAGATTGCCCTTTGTACAATCAGAGGCCTGCTGACTCTAGTCGTTCCTTAAATTGATTTCTCATATGCTGCTGCCTCGAGGGGGCGATTCCATTTTCATATATACACCGGCTCTCTATACGTCCGAGTCTATTAATCAAATAATGCAATCAATTCCACCTTGCAGGACCGAGTCGGGCCATTTCTTTTGTGAACAGCTTTGCATGTCTTTAATGGGAGGATGTGATGGCGTTGCGTGGTTTTAAGAATGTTGTGCAGCATTTATTCCAGTGTCAACTTATCAGCACAGCAAGAGAAAAAGAATCTGCACTTCCCTTTTAAATATTCAGCCTGTGGCTCTCTGGTGGCGGCTGATGTGGAGTACAGCGTGCATGTTTGGGGACATGTGTGCGTTTATGCATAAACCAACTACAGGATGTAAGCAAAGCTCAGACGCGTGCTTAAGCCCGGGCTCAGGCTGCAACGAGACGCACTTAAGCACAGGAGCATAAATCTTTTAAACCCAGAGCCACTGACATTTCCCCCCAAGAGATGCAGCAAAATATCTTAATTACGCCACTTAACATCACATTGGCGAGTCCCGGGTGAGCCCGAGCAAGCATATAATTCATTGTACAAAGCGTCAGTAAATGCCAAATACATAAACCTTCAAGGATGCGTACTCAACGGCGGGGAGCTGGGACTTCAAAAGCAAATGTTTTCCTTGAGGAAGCGGAGGGGGAGGGCCAGCGCCGGGTATCTGCTGGGTTAAGTGAAACCGATGAAAACCCACAACAACCTGGTCCTCGAGTCTCTGGGGCCCAACAGGGAGACGTGAACATCCTACTTCATCTCACAACTGCCCTCCAATTAAAGCAGGTCCTCGGACTAATCGGCCTCCGCTATCATGAAAGGCATGATGGGAATGTAAATTGCTCAGTCGGGGTGATGTAACATCGCTGCAACAAAAGGAAAGCAACAAAGAAAGGAATATTCCAGCTAAGTCTCTGTTTTACCTCCGTGGGATTAAATGTAATAATTCATTGGAAATGCAAGTCAACGAGGCCCTGAACGCATCATCCTCCTCCTCCTCATCTTCTTCTCCATTCTAACATCTTATCCACCTTATTCTATGTGCTTTACATCTGCTGCTGTTTTCATGCCACAAACCACCAAAACAAGAGCAGTCACGTGACTCCAGGTGGTTTTAATGCAACATTCCTCAGTGTGACGTTCGGAGAGGCAGAGGGCTCTGCTATTAACATGCATGGTCATTTGTACAACTCCTGGGTTATTAGAAAAGGTATCCATCATTCTCCTCCTAACCCCCCCATGCCCCCCCACCATGAAGGACCGCAGCTCAGCAGTCTCTCAGTGAACGACCAGTGGCTTATGGCTCCACTCTTGGCACCACTTTGGCACCACTTTGCAGCGCTCTACCCCCACCTGCCGTTGTGCGCCAGGAACCCAGTGTGGACACTGCAAGAGAAAAAGCCACTCTCAAAGCTGCCCCTCTTTTATTTGGGGGGGGGGGCTATTATGTTTTCTGATAACAAGCAGAAAAAGAATCTCCCAACAGGACCGACACACACACACACACACACCACTCTCATCCTGCAAGCTAATCTCTTTCGCTAAAAGTAATGGATTACTGCTAAATGTGAAGCTACAGGAGGCGTGCACGCCCGCGGGGTCGCGCGCCTCTGACCAGGACGCAGTGAGGAAGGAATCGGTGCTTTTTAGCAGCACTCAGCCAGACAGCATCTTTATTCCCCTTGGGCGCGTGCATGCAACCCACACACACACAGACGCACGCGCGCAGAGACAATCATCGGCAGTCCAGATCAGGTGCGCCACGCGCATGAAAGCCAATTAACAGCCGGGTCCTCTGGTGTCGCTCGTGCGGTTCAAACTTTCCGACGCGTCTCAGGCTGCGTGGCCGCGTCGTGGGCTCCGTGTTCGGACTCTCCGGGCCGGGGAGACGCGGAGGGTCCGGACACATCCGAGCCGAGATGCTGCGCGGATGATCGCAAGTTAAACCATTAAAGCAGCTCTTTGCAAAGAAGACGCGGACAGGGAACCATGTCAAACAGTGCAGTTTGTTGTCCGGGCAGCACACGCACGCACATGCACGCACATGCACACTCACATGCACACGCACACATCTCAAGAGCTCGCCCACTCTAAAAGAGGAGCCCATCATAATCCCTCTTTTCAGCCAGAAAGCATTGTGGCCCCAGTAAGACGTGCTTCAACTGCAAAACCACGTCCAGTTCAACAATCCAGCCCTCTCTCTCTCTCTCTACCCCCCTGTCTGACTCTACCTCTCTCTACCCCCCGCTCTCTCTCTCTGCCTGCTGCAGATCACGATGGCAAATACACTCAACTTGTCCACAAAGTCACCGAGCGCGAGGCGTTCGCACCCTGACGCACGCGCCTACCTTGACTGCCGCAGACGAGCACCCCGAGGACCTGGACGAGTTGGAGCATCATGTTGCGGCGGCCGGACGCTGCTTTGGGCTGCTGTAAGACACGACAAGGGCGACGGACTCGCTCGACTCCGTTCATGCGTCGTCTTCGACTCCGCTGGCGACTGATCTGCCTCAGCTCTTTCCTTCCCTTCCTTCTTATACGCGCGCTCCCGATCGCCGCTCGTCCACAGCGCCAGCTCTGCGCTGAGGACCCCCCCCTCCTCCTCCTCCTCCTCCTCCTCCTCCAGCATCACTTCTCCCCGAGCTCTCTGCTAGGAGCTATCGATGAACAGCAGTGTTTGTGTTGGATTATCCAGAACAGAAGAGATGGAGGGAACGAAGGAGATATCTGGAGGAAGAGAGGAATTCTGTAAAGGAAATGGAAAGGCTCCTATCCAGGTGTGGACCCCTGGGAGCCTCCACCTCTGGTCCCATGTAGGAACAGCAAGTTATTGATCTCAGGCAAACTGCTTGGATAATATAAATATAAGATAATATAAGTAGAAACTGCCCTCCGCGGCGCCATGTTGGCTCTAACTGCATTCATTTGTGATGAACTCTTCATCTTTACATGTGGCCAAGTTTCATTCCTTAAATGTTCCCTAATATCACTGAAGAGGGACATAAACACGCAGATGAACCAACTGTGACGCGCGGAGACGGACCGGTCCACCACATAACCCTCCACACCCAAACAAGATCACTGAGCAGCACTTCAACCAATTAGAGGAAGGAGCTCATATGAGCAAGACTCTCTGCAACCACTATAATAGAATTCATTCATTACATATTATATACCACACATATATTCATTCCAACTGCATAAACCGTTTAACAAACTTTCTGTTCCTTCATTAAATCCTCGTGCAATAAAAAAGATGTCTTCATGCTTCATACTCATGTATCTATAATCATAACTGTTCATGCAGAACAATGAGTTGTGAAAGTTGAGCTGCAGCACGTCAACGTTTCCCAGGCTGTGATTGGCTGATTGCATTACAATACATATGTAACCGGGTGGTAAAACCCGGCATGTTTGTGTTTTCACTTTGGTTGTTAAATACCTGAGAAATGTTAAGTTTATTTCATGCCATTTGTTGATTTATCTTGATTCTGCCATTTCTATTTGTTAAAACTGTGAAGGAGATGCAAAGTGTTTCGCCACAGTCACTTCTTAAATATGGTCACTTGAGGGCAGCCTTTAGCCTTGGGATTTGTTACTGCGCATTTTGGGTTTTGTTGCGTGTGGACCACGGAGAGATTTCAGCCAGGAAGGACGGTGATGTGATGCCATTGTGTGAGGAAGAAGAGAAAAGACTAAAGACTGGTGAAATCTATGGTGAAAGGTCCACGTGGCACTAAAAGTTCAAGATTCGTGGCCACTGTCGTATTTTATCACGTTTTATTGTACTTTATTTTATCACATTTTATTGTATTTTATTTTAAACAACACCCTCCGTCATAAAGGTGGAAAATGGTGTTCAACAAATAAAACTAAGGCTACAAAAACCCCAGAAGTAATTGTGTCCTGTGTGGCATCAAATTCCACGGGCTACACATACAATAAGGATTTATTGATTCAACATAAAAGAACCCTATTTAAGTCATATTCAGGGCTTGTGAAGGCAGATCATCACCTCAGAGTCTCAATAAGAGGCGAGCATCAAACTAAAGGGCTGAGGAGGCAGAAACAAATCTGGAATCTAATTCTAACGAGTCCTCAAGAAGCCAGGAATCACAAAACAGTTGTACTGGTATCACTGGGCTCACTGGGCCGTGCTCTCTCTCCCTCTCTCTCTCTGCCGCCGGTCGCCGTGGGGATTTACTGGCAAACGGCACCAGATGAATAATGTTATTACATTTGGCTGCATC
Organism: Eutrigla gurnardus; assembly: GCF_963514095.1. Classification (NCBI taxonomy): domain Eukaryota; kingdom Metazoa; phylum Chordata; class Actinopteri; order Perciformes; family Triglidae; genus Eutrigla; species Eutrigla gurnardus. The sequence continues at coordinate 1,240,989 of NC_139935.1, forward strand.
AGCCTCCAGAGACGTCAACCGCTCCCCTCCCAGCTTTTCAGCATCAAGTAAAACTTTTTTATCCTTTTTTTCTTTTGTCCATCACTTGATTTCTCTGAAATGTCACCTGGAGCCGATCCCAGCTGTCATTGGGCGAAGGCAGGGTTCACCTGGACAGGTAACCAGTCTATCACAGGGCCGACATGTTGAGACAAACAACCATTCACGCTCACATTCACACCTACGGGACATTTAGAGTCACCAATGAACCTATCCCCATCCTGCATGTCTTTGGACTGTGGGAGGAAGCCGGAGAACCCGGAGAGAACCCACGCATACACGGGGAGAACATGCAAACTCCACACAGAAGGAACCCAGGCCCGACCCGGGAATCGAACCCGGGACCCTCTCGCTGTGAGGCGACAGTGCTACCCACTACACCACCGTGCAGCCCCAGAAAGATCATTTATACGTGAAAAATGATTCATCAACTCAACATAATGAGAATCCAACTAAGAGATGTCATCTTTGGGAGCATCTCTGTTGGAAACAAATGAAGCCGGATATTGAATTCTCAGGAGTCCTGGGTGGGGGGGATGATAGTGGGTTGTTTTAACTGGGGGGGATGATAGTGGGTTGTTTTAACTGGGGGGGATGATAGTGGGTTGTTTTAACTGGGGGGGAGTGACGTTATGAGGCTGTGGAGCTCCGAACGGTGAAAAAGCAGCTCTGGTCGAGGTAACACTGTGTCTGATGCCTCCAAACAACCTCTCCGGTTTCCTTCTAGGACAACAAGTCATTGTCCGGCCGACGACTCGACCCGTATCTGCGCTCCCCAACAGTCACATGTCAAAAGGGCTCGGTGGCGGTAATTCCCAGCAGTCACAGCCTCATGACAGGCTGATGCAAGGAAGGTAACGGTGGAAGATAAGGGAGAAAAAACCCGCCACAGCTCGGCCTCGCAGCCATCTGGAGCTGTTGGCTCGGAGGATTTCGTTTCGCTGCAATTTGTGTCAAACTGTCTAAATGGAAACAGGGACGGTGTGGAAATGGAGAGCAACAATCACTTCATCGCCGAGGTCTGTGAGGGAGCAGGCTCTGTGTTTTCATGTCAGACGAGTGGAATCGGGGAATGAATCTCTAACATGACTCATCATTAATTGGCACTTCAGTATTCAGTAATATTCTTCTGGTTTATGACGCTGAAAGGTGATTTTATTCTAAAACAACGAAACCACTCGCCTCCCCGCAGACGATGCCTTTAATTGCCTTAACAGCTCTTCTCTCTGCGATAATGGAAAACCTCGACTTGGCCTTTCACAGGGTGGCGAAGGTGCAAAACGAGTCCAACCGGAATGTGAAATGTACCGGTGGCATTACGACTCGCTGCTTATAAAACACGAGCTCCCTGACCCGTCGAGCAGCTCCTCTCCGACTTCATGTTTCCTCCACACTTCTTAAAGAGAGATTGGACTTGGAAACCACTCATTGCCACGGCGATGGCGTGGAGGTGACGTTGATGTGAGCCGGAGT